>NW_020665065.1:1653416-1691061 GCF_002925995.2 Terrapene triunguis | reverse complement strand
TCCCTGTGCCAACCACTAAGCCTAGACAAGGGCAAGCCAGGCTTTGCAGGGAGAGTCAGAGGAAGTAGCTGCTGCCATTGTTGTCTAAAGACATTAAGAACATTAGAAATGTCCGTACTGGGTCAGACCAAGATCCATCTCGCCCAGTGTCCTGTCTTCAGACAGTGGCCAATGCCAGAGGCCCCAAGGGAGTGAACCTAACAGGCAATGATCAAGTGATCTCTCTCCTGCCATCCATCTCCACCCTCTGACAAACAGAGGCTAGGGACACCATTCCGTACCCATCCTGGCTAATAGCCATTGATGGACTTAACCTCCATTAACTTATCTAGTTCTTTTTCTCTCTGCATTCTCATTCTGCTGTGTGTGCCAGAGTGTCTTGTTTTCAGAAATATAAGAGGTAAATGCTGGGTTAAATCCTGCTTGGCCACACCCACTGGAAATGTAGAAAAACTCCACTGGAGTTAGTGAACCACTGGAATTAATTGGATTTACGTCACTGTAACGGACCAGAATTTGGCCTACTCTAGAGTTATCTAGAGGGGAAAAAACCTCACTCAGAGCCTAAGACTGATCTCACCAAATCGTCCCTAACAGCTACTAGTTGAAACAAATCTACTCCTTTGTCATCCCCTGCCCCACCTGCTCCTGGTATATGTGGAGACAAATGGGTAAACATGGGCTCCTGTTGACTGTTTTGAACACAATGTTTCTGGCTGTGTACAGATAAAGGAACGCACAGTCCCTGTGCTGGGGGTGAATGTCAGCTGTTTAAGCTGGACTATTTAAATTAATATTCTTCGGTCAGGACGTTGTGGGGTGGTTCAGGATTTAAAAGCTGAAAGTGGCTTTTGCAAGGGAATTCTATGCCTTTGTAAGAAGAGGAAAGAGCATTTCAACTTTATATAACGAATAGCTGTGTTAGCTTGGTAATACTATCCCAAAATGTACTCTCTCTTTCACTTGAAAGCCTGGAGGATACTAAGCAGTAACATCTGTGAGCTATGTAGCCCTGACACTGGAGTGATGGCTTGCTTGACTATACACTCAGTATATTGGGATAACAAAACTCCCTCCATTGAGACTTTCTGCACATGACCCCATTTGCCCAGCTACTGAACTGCGCTAGCAGTCTAGTCAATCATTCTTTGTGACATAAAGGAATAGGATCAGTAGCTATCGCTCATAGGGTACAGGTTGGGAGCTCATTACAGCCATTTCAAACAGAGTTGCCTGTCCCAGTGCTCCATGGGGGCAAAGTCCTATTAAACTAAAATGGCTTCCTTTCACAGCCAACCACACAAGGGGACAAGTGCTTCCCTGCTTTCGGTATGGCTCTCAATGCCAGGTGGGGCATACACTGCTGCACAGCTGCTGTGCTCCTCAACATGTTGTACAGAACAACTAGGTGGTCTACTAAGTGCAGTGGGACAAGCGGAAATGTCTCTGCATTATATGTCTGGACCTTCTGGCACTTGGTCAGAATCTTACGTTTTCAGGCATTTCCAAGGTTAACAAATCTAGCTCTGCCCACTCACAGCTTCAGCAACTAGGATTCTTTGTCCATTTCAGTTACTAAGAACAGGTCCCCAGAAGAAGAAGAAGTGTAAGTGTGTGGTTTTTAAAGAACAATGCCCTCACTGCATATTATTCTTCCCAACAATGCAGAAGTATCAGTTAAATCTTATAATTTCTGGTTATTACCTCCAGCAAAACAGATTAGTCCAGGGAGAAGCCCCTTCCCCATAAGAAGCTATTACAGTAACTATACTAACTAACTCTGTTGTAATTAGCTTCATTCCAATACCTCTTTCATTAACAACTTAGGGTTAGCCTTAGAATCCAAACACAAAGTCAAAGAGTTTTCTTCCCCTTTAACATTTTAATAAATGTTGCTTAGGAGTTATTGAATTCTCTCCCCAGGGAAAAGCTAAACAAAGCTTTTAAAAGCCACACAGGCAAAATGATTGTTTGCCTGAAGATTGGAGGGGGGTTGTAGGAAGATTAGAGGATACATATGAATATATTAGGTCTGTTGTCCTAGTGCTGTCTAACTAGTTTTCTTTCTACGGTTCTGCTTCCCCCAATAAAGCGCAAAGCCACTTTTAATCAGTGCATGAACTTCCTTTCAGTGAAATCGTATTTCCTCATGACAGTGCCCTATCAAACAAAGTCAGTGCTTGTTTACTGGAGGGCAGCAGAATCGTCTTATTAGGTGCTCTCTGCTTGGGGGTGCTGGAGAAACCTGTGAGGACTCCAAAGAGAGGTACAACCATTTAGCACAGTGTTCTAACCGAACTAGCTTTGCAAACTTCTCTCAGCTCCCTAATGGTGGCTGTCATCTTGAAGAAGAGTGACATTTGCCATTCCCAGCATGGAAGAAAGCCCCTGCAGGTCTGATGATGCATCAATAGTGAGTGAACACTAAGAAGTGTTTAATATTTAAACAGTGTTCAGACAGAGAAGTGCTTCCCATTTTGAAGCCAGCAGGAAACTGGTGCCCAGCCTCAGCCATTTAGTGGTGGGTGGAACTAGAGTATCCCAACAACAAGATTAGAAGCTTTCTAATGGCAGTTTACATACTATCTAACCGAGCAGCTTAGTGAAGAAGTGTTGGTGGCCATTGCATTCCAGATCGCTTTGCTGGCTATAGTGTATACCAGCACTAGGTTCAGGAGCCAGTTTCAAACAATCTGCATTGTGCAGTACAGGTCCTGTTATGCAGCACTTGATCTTGATCAGAAAAACAGGCCTCTATAGTTGAGATGCAGGCAGCTGAACTTGCTCAATGCTAATATGATGAGGGGAGGTTCTCTGGCTCCTACCAAGTTGCCTATGTAATCTTCACTAGGGCAAATTCTGGATGTCCTGGACAGAGGAATTCCTGCATTTATCCGGAGGACTGGGCTAGGTCGCCTACGAGATCAACTTTTATCTCCATCATTTCCAGCAAAGAGGTCTACAGATGCCAGTCTAGAGCCCAACAGAAACAAGAAGTCTAAAATCTTCTGTCCTAAGAGGACTGCCTCTCTCCGGTTGGAAGTTTGATTGCCCACTGTTCTCATATGGAAGATGTGCAGCACAGTAGGAACCTATTAGCTCATATTCAATGCAGTGTACTCACAGTTCAGGTGTGCAGATAACTTTGGTCAGCACACATCAGAAAGTTACTAGAGAGGACTTTGCCTATGGCTAGTGAATTTAGCATGACATTTTCAGAGACATGCTCAGAATAGAGCTAAGTGTAACTTTCTCCATAAATTACACGTTAGCAATGGCTATGGAGAAGCCTGGTATCTTTGGTGAGTCAATGAGCATTAACCACGTCATAAGACTAGAACTCAGAAAGGAGAACATGGTGGAGTTACACATGGTGCTGACCACTCCTGAAGGAGTCAAGTCCCAGCCCAAGCCATATTAGAGTGGGTATCTAACAACAACTGCCACACTTCAGGGTACTCTTACAAGCCACTTTCCACACACAACTTCCTGAAGCAGTCACCTTTTAGGTTGAAATTTTCCACACTTGGTCTCCTTGCCTCTCTCGCACACCCAAAAGAACCAAACAAACAATAAATAAATTGAGCAAAATTACATCAGTACCAGTCCTGAAGAGAATGCAGCTTAGACAACAGCAGCTTCTCACAGTAAGGAGAGTTTAAGTACTAGGTAGACAGATCGTCCCCTGCCATTTTGATTTGGAGAGCACATTCATACGTGTGAGGGGAACACGTGAAAGGAAACCTAATACCCTAATTGACATTTTGCTGGCAGTAGCACATCCATTATCAGGCCAATATCAGACACAACAATGGCTTTTACTGGAGACTTTAGTACATTATATTAACTCAATTAAAACCAAGACACAGCCGCCAACTCATTCAGACCCCAGAGGCATATCTGTAAAGAACTCAATTAAGTTTGGATGGTGTAATGATGAAACCTCATTTATCATCTAAATGAGGCATCAACCTCTTGTTTCAAATTGTTATTTGGGCTCTGATCATTCTTCCACTCAAAGATGAGTTTCATGACCCAATTTAAGATTCCAAACTCTGAGTGGAACCTTTCCATGGATTTTCTTTGTACACTTAAGATTCTACACGAGCAAATGCTCTTCATGACAAGTTACAATGGGTTTTGAAACCCTCTAAAATGACCAAAGACTGAACTTGACAAACTGCATAAAAGATCACAGGAGGAGTGGGATTTTAAGTCCTTTCAGACAGGTTTAGAGGAGAGGATGTTTGGGGAACTGACTCAAGTCCTTAGTACTCTGGAAGAAAAGTAAAATATCAGATAAATGAACTTATTCCAATTTGGAGGCAGAAAGGAAGAGATGTGTTAGGTGTGAGAGATGTAGCTGGGATCACAGCTCCGTGCTCAACAAATCTTTTCCAGTTAAAAGGAATATGAATCCTCTTTCCTGCCAGATGAAATATTTTTTCACCAACATATTGGCAGGGGAATTCTCAAGGACTCAAGAGTTCCTGGAAGGAGACATCTGAGTAAAGGGAGAGAGAGAGAGAGAGAGAGAGAGAGAGAATATGCTACCCGAAGTCTGAAGCAAACAATTGCTGAGTAAAGAACAAAAATATCCTGCTTTAGACTCTCAATTCATTCTGTCCCAGGAATTTTCCTCTAATACGTACAGAGAAAAACCTTAGAGGTGGAGCAGACCAGACGGAGCAGCTCATTAACAGTCCCCTCTCTTGGCAATGCAAATCCGATGCACTCAGAAGTAGAGCAACTCCAATGACTATGTTGGCAGAGCCAATGGCTGAGCTGTGTTGGTGTTCACAGTTCTCGTAAGAGTCTGTTACACAACCAATGAGTTTATGTCAAAGCGCCTGACATGCCAAAACATGGAAGATCATTTGAAAGTAAAATTATGCACCAATCATTAGTAATGACAACACAGGTGTGCATGATTCATTAGGGACTGGAAGGAGAGACGCCTCATGCTATCAAAAAGCAAAATGTAAGAACCACCACCACAAAGGAAAGGTCACCTCACACGTAAAAGTAAGTGGTTCACTACGTGTGGTATTCACCAGTGAATATAAAGACTTCGGCCATTACTGGCCCATAAATCTCACCTTTGAAGTATCCTGCAATTTCACTAGACAGTTACACCTGTTTTCCACATATCTTTTCTTTAGTCTCACCTTCCAATTTTCTTCTTGCTATTCTTAACCTTTAAGAACCTATCTAAATTCCACACCAAGAGCCTGATCCAACTCCCACTGAAGTCAAAGAATCTCATTGACTCAAGCAGGCCAAATTGGATGAGGCCTCAAGTCACAATACTGAGCAAACCAAGTCAACGCTTTGGCACAGAAGAGCTGGGGAGCGGTGGAAAACGTTCCTGAAAACCTGTAGCTCCGGAGAACCCAGGTATTTCAAGCCTGACATTTTGGTCACTCAGTGATATATCTGATGGGAGGGTTTTTTATTATTATTATTATTTTTTAACACTAGAAGGGGCCAACCAAAAGATATTTTAGAGGACTGCATACATGTTAGAACTCTGATTGTAGGAGGAGAATTACAGGACACATGGATGGGGTGAAAAGCTAATTCTAACTTGACAAAGTATTTTATGTTGTGATGGGGTGCCTGCCCCACACTGAGCTCTAAGGAGTTAATAGAGCCCTAGGGAGGCTTCGCAGGAGGCAGCCAATCAGAGAAGGGCTGAAGCAAGCAGCCAATCAGGACCAAGCAGGCCCATATAAAGAGGGAGCTGCAGGGCAGAGGAGTTCAGTTCTCTGCTGGGAGCCCAGGGAGGAAGGACTGTGTCTCTGGAGGGCTGAGAGAACTGCCAGCAACCTGGACAGAGCAGTGCTGTGAGCAGGTACAGGGGGAGTGAGAGACAGCTCCTGGCCAGTTGCTGGGGTTTGCAGGCTGAGGCCCTGAGGCAAGGGCAAAGAGGATGCTGGGGCCACGAGGAAGTGGCCAGACAATTCGCTGCAGTAGCCACTAAGGGAGGTGGCTGAATAGCAGACTGCAGGTCCACCGGAAGGGGGGAGCACAGTGTGTGGCACAGACGGAGGGCTGTGTCGCTGAAGAGGACGCCGCGGTCCTTGGAGAGACATGGGTTCTAGAGCAGGAGTGATGACACCAAGGTGCCACCTGAAGAGGGCGCAGAGCTAATTCCCAAGACAGCCAGGAGCAGGCACCACTGTGGTGAGTGAACCCCGTTACACATGTACGCTTAGCAGGTGATTAGTCTAGACCAGCTAGAGAGATTTTCTGGCACACACAAAGCATTTCCCTGAACATACGTTTATTTAAAAGGAGAGTTTATGGTGAGTCTGTCATTTATTTTTACATCCTTATCCCTAAGGATTTGTCACTGTGACACCAAAATACACAGACTCTGCTCTTTCATTCCTGCACTTTAATTACTTGAAAGCCAAAGAGAGTTCTTCTATAGTCACTTTGTTGCTCTTCAAAGCACAGCTATTTTATCCAGTAAATTTAGTACCAGCCTTTTTGTGGGTTGTACACAGGTACTGAACCATTTCCATGTCTACGCATCTTGGTCGCTGTAGCTAGTGAAAATAGAGCTCAAAAGTACAGTTTGTGGCCTCTAAGCATCTACAGATCCTTCTGGAAACAGCCAGCTTGAGTCCTGAAAAGCAATATCCTCTCCTTCCGCAAAGCCAAGTCTGTCAGTTCTCCCACTTAAAGGAGACGGGAGAGACTTCAACAGCTTAATTTTTGCCTTGCTCTCTTGCATTAACTGGTTACGTCCCACTGAGCTATGGAATAAGGAGGTTCATTTTCTGTGGTGCAGTATTTCCTGAGATCACGGCCACCTGCTTCAGTACAGTCAAAAAAGTGGTGAGGATATTTACATTAGTCAGAGCATCTATTCCTCAAGGAGGGGAGGGAGAACACACAAAACTGCCCACACCCCTGAAATGGGACATCTTAATGGCAAAGCTAGTGTTACTCTGATGCTGCACCTGCTCCGACTGGCCTGGAGGTAGACATGTCAACTTTTCATTTAAAAAAAAAAAAAAAATGAACATTAAGGCACTGGAATAAAATACACCCGACTCCAAATCTCTGCAAACGCATACACAAAGTTCTTCTGAGTGTGAGGATTCTGAGCTAACATGTGTCGTTACCTGAATAGGAGGAACTTCAAGGACTTTGTCCACGTTCTTTAGAGAAAGAGGCACATACCACAGAGTTGCCCTATTAGTCACTCTCTTAGCACCTTAAAAAAAAAAAAGAGCAAAAACAGTGTTAATAAGATACAGATACATTGGAAACACGTGACAGTAAAACCTGTGTAGCACTTTAGGAGCATAAATTCTGTACAAGGAAAGTTACACTGCTGAGGATCGGTAACAACAGCAAGAAGCCCTGATATAGCAGCTAATTTCTTGGAGAGGCACCAAAGAGACTGGAGAATTGCAAAGAGCTGTATAAACCAGTAAGCCTCCCAAGGCCTGGGGCCTTTCTCCAATTGATTATTTGGTATTCCCCACATAGCTTCATGCCTTCCCTTCCCCATGCTCATTCTATAGGAATACATAGGGACAGCATCACTGAGGTCAGGGGGCCCCCCCATGACCAGGGAATGGGCTTGAGGAGACTTCTCTAGATGACACGTGCCAGCATCAGAGAAAGAGCTGAACAACGGCAAAGAACCACCATGTTTTTGCTTGTGGCTTGTAAGCATGGAACATTTGCTACAGCAGACGTCTTTGGTGCCTGTCATGTTTGAGCTGCATACTAGTAAGTGACACTGTCATGGCTTAAGAGACTGAGGATCGATCAGGCTCCAGTACATTAGCACATGCTGTGTTCTGACCCCCAGCCAGTCTATTATGCCACATCGGGTCAGACTGGGGAATTCCAGGACTGTCAGAAATGCGTGCGCCAACTGCTGCATTCAGCAAGAGATGGACAGGAGGCTATCCCGCCAGCAATGCTTGAACCTTCCGTAGCAGCCCTACAGACAGTTAGTGCTTTGTCCTTAAATGTATAAGTGTAGCAGGTTGTTTGAGTGACACAGGCCCTCTGACTGCAATGTTACTGCTAAGTGGCACCTTGACCTGCTAGCACGGTGACCTTTTTAAAAGCAGATTTAAATGCTAATGATTGCTAGAAATAATTAGCTGAAACAAGCATCCAGTAGAACGCACAAGAGATGGCTTTTATCATCCAGTGCTGCAGGGCTCATTAGCTTCTGCTGAAGGTTTATAAAGCTTAGCATGTGCACTGTACGTGAAACCACCACGGAGGTGAAAGATCATGGTGAGTGTTTAGAGCAGGGGTTGGGAATTCATGTGTTTAATGTTCATTTTGCACAATTTTTAAAAACTCATGGTTTAATGAATCCTACCTTTGGGGAAGCATCTAAACACAATACATACAGGTACAAGGTTAGCTGGTGGAAGGCTACATGGAGCAGATGTGAAAGCAGACCAGACAAGCTCTTGCGTTGTTCTTCAAAAAACCAGTCAAAGTCATGTTTTCAGAGCCAAATTATCTCTGACATTGAATTTAAAAACTCCAAATATCTTGCCGAAAAACTCTATCACAAAACATGGAATTCCTTCTGACGGGATTATTTTATGTCTAAATATTTCCACAAGTCAAACCGTCCTCGGAGTGTCACTGACATCAAGCTCAGAGACTAGCAGCTATGGCGCACGCAAACTGTTCAGCGAAGACAGAGCTGTTAGATAAATGGAGGTAATTCACCTCTGGTCTGGGCATTCAGTCATATGCACTGGTCTGCTGTCAACACAGCCATTAACAAGCCAGCCAGGGATGGTGACTGATCCTGGGCTGACAGATCTTTAAGTCGGAGATAGGCGAGGCCCATCTACACTAGCCCTGCTGAAGCTGGGTGGGCCATCTCCTTCCAATATTCCCAGCAGCAAGTTCTGCATGTTATAGAACAGGAGAGTTTGTGGCGTGCCAGGCAAACTACATCTAGAATCTGTAGCATTGTGGCCTCCTCATGCAGCATGGGACCCTACGTCATCTCTTCTTCACAGCGGAGCAAGCACTGAATTGTAGATGCAGATTCCCAGGTGGGGATCTCAGCCAACACAAGCTCAAGTGTCAGTCATTTCTGTACTAGAGAGGGGGTCTCATCTGTCTGAAATTTGAAGGGGCAAACTCCAATCTTCCAGCATCCGGATGGGTGCTGGGATTTTGGGAAGCACATCCGTCGCAGTGCAGCTAGCCCCCCTGCCACACCAAACTGCCCCACACGGCTCATTTTTATAAACCAATGAATTTTAGGCATCTGAAGGTGATGGGGGACATTAGGAGGGAGCTCCGGAGTCAGACACAAAAGAACATGCAATAGGACCTGGCAGTGAAGCAGTGTCTGGGTGGGTGCTCTAAGCACAGACAATCAGACTTCCAGGCACACCCTCCCCTTACTCTCCCTACAAACTTTGACTTTCACCATAACAGTTGCTGCTGACTATTCTTTTAATGCCTGCAACAAATAAGCCTGTCCCGGTAGCCTGGAGACTAGTCCAAGTCAGCACTAGGTAACTGCATCTCTAGTCCCCTGCAAGACACCTCCCTAAAAAAAGGTGGGAGCTTCAACAAGCATCCCCAGTAAGGAAGAGGGTACCCAGACTTCCCAGGCTCACCTTACAAGCCTCTCTCAAACATCGGCTTGGCTTCCTCCAAACCTTTCTGGGCACTAGGAACCTTTCCCTGCAGATCCCAGAGCCTGGTTTCACCCACTGAGCAGATCTGCCACGAAAGCAGGCTACCCACACAAGAGCAAAATACGGGTACAAGAACCCACTGAGCTTGAATAGATACTGCCAAATCACATTCATTAGGCCAGGTCCTGCCAGGACTGCATATGAACTTCCTGTCACTAATAGAAATGTTGCATTTAGCTACGATTCTGCATCATTTTTCAACTACAGGCAAATAATATGGAAAAAACATTTCTGCTGCACTTTGACTGAGAGTGGATCTGACAACATGCTTTTGGGAATAAGATTCACTGTTACACCCAACTAAAACCATCCTGACAAGATGGTTACCATGGCAACCACACGAGCCGACCCTTTACAGGCCTCTGAACAATGTGCACTAAATTATGCAAAACAAGTTCATTACAATTTTTTCCGCATTCTTTAATAAAAATTACCAGAAGAACCGTAATTCCCAAGGAGTATTTTAAGTCTCAAGAGCTGCGCTTCTCTTCCAGTGCAATTCTCCCTCAATCACATCCATATACATTTAATATTTTGATATTTAATATTACTGTTGCAAAGCTGGCTGTGCTAAATAGAAAGGCATGTGCCCGAACTGACTAGTAAAATGGAAAATCCTGGCATTGTTAGTGCTGCAGGTGAGAGGGAGGGGAGAACTGGGGAAGCAGGTTCTCTTACTTTGCATGGTATTTATTAGCTGACAATTTGTAGACGAATTTGTTGACCTCCAAGCCCCATGTAAATTAAATGCCTACAGGGATAATCGAGACACTCCAGTTCTTTCGGAAGCTGGATGCAGGTACGCATGAAGGTCAGCTGTTCCCATGGCTGAGCTGTAACATTTACCGTGCCAAGTCTCCAAAACAACTCCCAACCCTCTCTTCCACTACGTGGTTTATCACCATTATAATCGTCACCGACAACAAGAGCAATGTGCTCAGTTACAGCATGCTGCAGCAGCTCCCCTTCTTCGCCAGAATTTTCTTTGTGCCAACAGCCAGCATTCAAACCTCTGCTGCCCCTGTACACTCTGCCACGTCGACCTGCTGTTGTTCAAGTTAGTGACGCTCTTGCCATTAAGCTGCTGCTGTTCTTGGGCAGAGCCTGGCTTACTGTTGCTTTTCCCTGCAGGTGCTGCTGAGGTGGTTACCACGATACTCACTGAGACTCAATGGTGTCTTGTCATTGCCAGACCTGTTTTTACACCTGCCTTCTCTGGGTGGTCTCAGTGCTCCTAGAACAGCAGCTTCACAGGCGGGTCAATGCCCGAGACTCTGCTACTGTGTGAAGGAATCTTCAACCCAACTGTGCTCTTCGGTGACCGGTCTCTCTTCTACGGAGGAACAGGACTTGGAGATCGCATAGCTGGGTCTACTTCTAAAACAAGGGGTTTAAGGAAATCAGGGAGATAGATGGGGCTTTCAAGGCTACTGCTATGGATACTCTAGGCAAATGTCAAAGCAAAATTGTTCATCATGATGCTCTTGCATGAATGAAGCCACTGGAAACAAGAGTAGACTACAGATCTAACCAAATGTGTTACACAAACTCTGCTTTTGGATGCAAATCTCTGGGACAGCAAGCAGGAAGAGACCTTTACTGCATAAAAGGTAAGTCTCCTATCTTAGGTGTGTGGCCATCATTATCATTTCTGAATGCCTCAATTTTTAAAGCATTTATCCACCATCTCTGTGAGGCCTGGAAGTGCCATTATCCCCATTGTACAGATGGGGAACTGAGGCACAGAGAGGCTAAGTGACTTGACTAAGATCACACAGGAAGCCCGGGGGTGGGGGGGGGCTTAAATTGAGTCTCCTGAGTTCCAAGCTAGCACCAAAACCATCCTGGACCTTCTTGCTACCCAGTCTATTCTTCAAAAACTGCACTTGCTGACTTCAGGGATACTGAGGCACAAATCACTCCAACTGTCAAGGAAACAAGTACTATAGGGTTTATTTGACCAATACTTACGGTAGCATTTCATCGTTTCAAGCATCAGGTGAAATAGCCAAAGTGTATTAAGACGAGTGAGAAGAGTTGCTCTAGTAACTTTAGCCTGAAATTTTACATCACATTCACAGCAAGGTGAAATCACTTAAGTATCAAAATCAATAAAGGCAGGGTTCCATGACTGTTCCACACACTGCAAGTCAACATGCATCTAGGCCAGTGGCTCATTTACAGAGCTGTGGGTTATTACTATGGACTATTAGCCTCAGTATAGATGGCCCGACACAACTTTTCCTGGAGTACCATGGCATTAACACCGAGCCTGCCACACCAATGGTAGTGCTGGTGAACATGAGGCATTGGTGGCTTTCTTCCCTGAACCATGTCATCTAGCCTTGCTATTAGCAAGGTTAAATTCAACAATAGGAACAGTAGTGCCTTGTCTATGCTAGAGATCGTATCGTAGGGCTGCCCAGTGGCAGTGGAACTAGTGGGAAATGTTCAGAGAAAGTGCGGTGTAGACACAGCCTTTGACTCAATGAAAGGGGAGACCATTCAAGACTATTGAACTAACCTGCACAAACTGTTCCTTAACAGTAATATCCTGTCATCCTAGAACCTCTCTCACATGAGGCTCTTCAGCTACTTTTAAGACGTATACTAGTTAGGGTCCTGGTGAGCAGTATATGAAAAAACATTCAGGACCTGGTAGCTTAGGCCCTAAATGTAGGCTACATTAATAAAAAGTTTAGCATTTATAAAGAGGTTTCAAAAATTTTCCCTAGAAACAGTTTGATGTTTGGATGTAAACATTCTCTTTCAGTGTCTGCACCTCCGAGATGGCATCATTGTGACAGAACAGGAAAAACAGAAGGTGAAAGCGAGCAACTAATTTTTTACACTTCTCTCAGGCTGGGGAGCGCAGACAAACTGCAGCAGTGGTGAGATAAAGCGTAGGTTTTTCAAATGCTTTTCACTCTGCCCGGCCTGCGTCAGGGAACATGTTACTTCGCAATCCATTGAGCAACAGGGCAAGAAACCCCTCTCAACATAAAAGATGCTGAGAGGCTTCTGAATGACTTGCAATATGAAGGCAGCACAAGGCCAGGGAAACTGACTATACAGGTGGTCCACAATCCCACAGCGTGCCACTACAGGCACAAGGGAAGGGGACAAGCCATGAACTGGATGATAAAATGCTCTAATATGCTGCATCCCAGACACAAAAATCCATAGGTTAACATTTAATTAGAGAGGAAAAACAACCATTAGTTTCTCTTGATCTCTTTCATTGGAGGGACTGGTAGGTTTGCACAGGTCTGGAAGGGTTTGACATTAACGAAAGGCGTCAGCTAACAATGTCCGCTCAGATTAGCCTCCCAAGCCCCACGCAGGCTCAGCCTCAGTGCTACAAGAGGCAACAGGAGACACAGGGTATTATACAAACAAGATTTATTTCATCTAGTTGCTACCTTTAAGGGCTGCAATTAGAATAAAGGAAATTTCTGCTCTGCTCAAGAGTTAGACAATCTCCTCCAGGCCTGTTACTCAAACAGAACATTGCATCAACTCCCACCAAGCTCAGATCCAACACCAGAGTTTGTTCTCCGCAACTGTTCACATTACAAGATTGAGTAGCAATTTGTTTGCAAAAAAACTTGCTTAAAAATGGAAACGATTTGACAACCTTTTGATGCAGTTTTTAGTTTAGTCCTTTGCTTCTTTTATAATCAAATAACAAATGAATAGATTAGATTTGACATCAACAGCTTAGGCTGAACTGCAAGTTCCACTAGTTTCCTCATGCAAAACTGGGGATTTAAATATTTTTGCTGTTTAAAGTCACAAGATGATGAAACCTGGGGGCGAAACATTTTTTTTTAAAGTCACATTTTGCTGATAAACTGCTGCTTTAAATTGTCAGTCTAAAGTCATTGTACCTAATTGCAAGTTTTACTTTACAGGATTTTGTTGTTGTTGTTTGTTTTATCCTGACACAAGTACAACGCACATCTCTGAAAAAATTCACTAGAATAAGTATCCACCTGCTAAAGAAGCGTGGGGGCTGCAACAACAGAACAACTGACACTAAATCATGGTTCTGGGAAGAGGGGGTGGCTCCGAGAGACAGGGCTGGGGGTGGATTAGTCAGACACCAAACTATGGCAATGAACAAGACGAAAGGAAAGTGAGAACAGGAAGACCCTCCCTTCCAAATGGAGTTACTATGTCTAGCCACAGGGGGAGCCCAATGGGGATTGCAACTTTTCCCTTTCCTAAGCCCTAAACTGGGATGAAGGGCTGGCACCCCCATTGGGCCTTCTTGCTAGCACACACCCAAATCCACACAGCCCTGCTGCTATTCCAGCTCAGTTATCTACTGTCGTTTGCAAACTGGGCTGTTGTCCATTGTGAACCGTACCGAGATCACCAGCATTCCAACGAGAAGGCCAAGAGGCAGCAAGTTTTCAAGAAAGCTGCAGACAAGCGCTGGTTGTACCTGTGCCCAGCAGGCCAGCCAGAGCCTTCACAGACAGTGTGCTCTCTTCACTCCCGATTGCCCACCCCCATTCATTCCATTAACAGCCGGGGTCAGACCAACACGGAGGGTCAGAAAGCTAAGAAGTCTAGCCTGAGCCAGCAACACTTCATGTCAGGCCATTCAGAATCCCCAGTGTACATGCAAGAGTCAGCAATTCCCAGGAACGTGTGTTCCATGTAAACAAACTGTAGTATTAGACAGAATGCAGGAGCTTCTGCACTGCTGAGCTCCTCCCCGCCCAGCCAGCCCCCTTCAGGGCACGTCTTGGGTTTCAGCTTTCGGCGGGCGTTCCGGGGCACTGCACCGTGCGGCACAATCTGAAGGCAGAGAGTTTCCAAGGTAATGTTAGAACAGATAAGAGCGCCTATCTACCGCCAGCCAGGTGCTAGGAGTGACAAGGCAGGAAGGACATAACGATCAGCCATACAAGCTCTCTGCTGATTTTAACAGTTTTCCCCAGAAGCTTTGAGTGTGAAGGAGCCTTCAACAGTTGGCTGGTACCAGGAGATTCTGACATTTGGGTTTGAAAATTGTTGGGTTTTTCCCCCCCCCCTTCTTCTATATTGGAAAGAGACCTGTAGGACTTTACCAGAGCACACTGGCACATTCCAGAGCACACAAACAGAATAATAGAAATCTTGGAGTCAATTATAAAAGTCACTTCTCAGAGTGCAAACATGCCAGGTCTGTAGCACCACTGCCGAGAGATTCTGACAAAGGGAGTGTTGTGCCTATATCAACGCAAACACCAGTTTAAGAGAAACATAAAAAGCTTGTGCATGCAGCCATCACAACCTCCTGCAGTTGCCATGTGGGAAGATGAAAATGGGTTACCATGGTTACTACTGCCTGGGAAGAGAATATTCAGCTCAAACCAGAGCCAAAGGTTCATCCTGTTAAACTACAGACACCATCCTGATTAACTAAAGCCTGATGCTGCAGCCGAGTCTGTAGAATTAGTATTTCTTCTAATGGATCAGAACAACCCTGCCTGCAAATTTAAATCAACATACAGCGATCGTTCGAGTTCCAAAACCTAACAAACATACAGGTATTAGAATCCAAGAGCACTGAGTGCAACACAAAGAGGAGACGTGGTACCTACTCCAAACCTAGTGCAGACCAAACATGCTGATGCAGATAGCAGATCAGATGCCAGGGCAACTTAGAGGTGGTGAGAAATCACACTGTCATTAACACACAGCATAAGATGGCAGTAATTTTTTCCTGCCCACCCTCCTCTCATCACTATTAAAATGTAAAACTAAATATTTACTGCATATGCTGTCAACACTCAAGAGTTCTAATTAGACACACAAGTTGAACACTCAGAGCATACCACAATGCAGGGCTGCTTTCTTCAAAGGAACAGAGTATATTTTAAAGAAAATCATAGCACCACATTTAACTGCAGTCTTCGTTTGTGACTATGCATTTAAACCTTCACTGCACTGAGAAAACAACTGCAACTAGAGCCAAGTGGAGTTCTGACAATTTTAACAGCCCAGAAAGCGTGTCTGATGTTCACACACTTGGCTTAGCCTGAATGCGTACTTCCTGAATGGTTACATAATCACGGATTGCTAGATGCTCTTTATGTATCACCAAACTACATTTAAATACTTCAAGCAAAACTTGTCAGATAGAGAGACTCGTAAGGCACAGGTATCAAGCCCCACTATGCCCCTACTGCAAGTCAGGCAGGCTTAGAAAGAGAAACAAGGAAAGTTTCCTTCTCCACCAATGAGGAGAAAATTCTTACTACCAGGGAAAAAAAGCAAGCAAGCAAGCAAGCAGGTATTCAAAACCCGAGAGATCACCACACCTGAACCAGGCAAGAGGGAGAAGACAACAAAGAGGCACTCCAATCACTTTTACAGCAAAAGAAGGCTTTCTTCAGAGTTCAGTGTTTTGTAAAGCACTGCTTCCCTCCCACCCTGCTCTAGCTTGAAGTCCCAAGCTGACTTCATCAGCCATGTTATTCTTGCCACATGGCCAGCATGTTCTGCCAGAGTAACTCTCACTGCAAAGCCCATCTGTACAACCGAATCATTCTCCTTACAGTTGTATAATCACGTATTTGGTTACTTCACAGCCCACACATGGAAGCACACACAACCAAAGGGGCCTGACTTGTGTGGCACGTCTTTCTTCATAGACACAGCACTAAGTCTTAATTATCATGCAGAAGTATAATGCTGACATTGCAGCAGAACTGCCACCCTGCCTTCTAGAGAGACAAGGGGGGTGAAGTAATAGCTTTTATTGGACAACTTTTGTTGGCGAAAGAGAAGCTTTTGAGCTACCCAGAGCTCTTCTTCAGGTCCCAGGTCTAGCCGTTGTCTCTCTAATATCCTGGGACCTACATGGTTACAAGACTGCAAACCACCCGGTCTTCTAGGCTTTTATCTAGTCATCTGCTAGCTATAGTCTTAGATTGCGTCAGTATTACTGGCAACCTAGCTAACAAGAATAGACTCAGGATGACCCTACAGCACGCTGCTGCTGTCATGCTACATCCTAGTTCTTCCGTACCTCTGAAAATAGGTTGGAGCCTTTCCCAGGAAGACGTGAGCCAGAAAAACTTAATACTGGTTACAGAGCTTTCCCCATGGACTACACTAGCACAAGAACATAGAAGTCATTCTGTCTTGGGGCTAGTCTACCACTAGGATTGCTCACACAAAATATGCCTTTGTTTGCTCAAGTATCTTCAATCTGAAACTTGAGGAGATTGCAGAGGCAATGGCAGAAGTTATCGCTAGAACCTTGGATAGTTCCAAGACGTTAGCGTGGCTACAAGACATGGTTAAGGTTCCAGCTATGCTACTGCTTGGCATCATGTTGTAACTAAGTCAGAGGACAACTACATATTTACCAAACCTCCTGAGGTGCATAGTGTAGGCAGGTCCTTATCAGAACTTTTTACACACATTTCCACACCCTGTAAGGAGATCACAGAGAGCCAGGGAGAGGAGGAAGGGAAGCCACCAATGGGAATAGGGAGCTTGCCACAGACCCCTATTTAAATTGCTTCACAGCCCACACAGATTCCACGCTGGCCATAAGTAAAGGAAAAACCTGTCACCTTGGGAATAGCTCGGCGCTACTGCCAGAGTGCTGGGAGCACTCAACGGAGGAAGAACGGGGGTTATGTGATTGCTCCCCTCCCGCAAATACGGACTGAAGCGCCCAGGAAACCCTGACTGGCGAGTTCTGGGAACTGCTCAGGAGGCCTCAGTGCAGAACTCGTAGCGATGACATGAGGGTTACGCAGATCCTAGCAGGAGTCTGCCTGGGTGTTGTCCAGAAACTCCAAACAAATCAAAACTGCCCTTTCACTCTTCGCTGAACTGGCCCAGCCACCTGGAAACCAGCTCTGTAGTTATCACTGCACAGATTCCAGGTAGAGGCAAATCAGGAGGCAGCTACTGCACAATGGCCCTCATCTCCGAAAGGGAAGTTCACCTTTCCCAGAGCGCCCACGCACAGACTGCCACAAGCCATCCTGCTAGACTTCTCTAGAGAGGCGATCCCGGTTAGAGAAAGTTAACTTAGCTGTTCATTACTGTCCAAGACCTTCCTTACCAGGCCATTCAGCCTTTGCCTATTAGTCTCCAGATTCATTACCTAGGTTCCCCTTGCTCCAGGATTCCCTCCCCAAGGTGAGCTGCGTGGGTCTGGCGTTTCGCATCTCACCACAGTGTTCCGAGCGCAGCAAGGGAGAACCCATACCACCTGACGGGGACTGGTAGATTACTACCAGCGACGACAGATTATCAGAGAAGGATGTTGTCAGACAGATGGAAAACCCACACAGCCATCCAGTATTCAGTTGCTGATTGGTGGACAGACAGAAAGATCTGGAGAGCACCCATCGTTTTTAATTGGCTTTCCAAATGTGAAACTGAGGAGAGATTTTTCAACGATCCCTCAATACAGAGCTGGAAATCAGGCTCTTAGGGCCCCATAAGGCAAGAGCAACACTCCTGCCAATTAATCTGCTTTGCTTTGGGGAAGTTTGTTTGTTCCCTGGGAAAGCAAGAAGCAAACGGAGCATGGCAGCATCAGGAGTTACCTGTGAGGATGTTTTCAGACAGCACGTTGACTTGAACTTCCACGGAATGTTTGGAGGTGTAAGTGATTTCCGCACTCACGTGAGCCACTTCGCCAATGCACATGGGCGAGAGGAAGTCTGTACGCTCCACACGGGCCAGCGCAGCCACACAGTGCTCCTACAAATTGCAGACGAATCGTGGTTAGACAGTGTCCAGAGCACCAAACCCAGAGTCATAACAGAACTGTGTACTCTCAACACCAGCTAGGCCCAATGGCAGAGTAAGAGCTTGGAATACCTCTGAAAGGCAGAAGCTTGTCACACAACACACCGTATTAAGTTAGGACAACAACTAACTAGGAGCTCTTTACAAAGTCTGCACCATCCACAGTGCTGCTAAGGGCTCTCTGCGCTTCATCAATGCAGACTGATAACCAGTATTGGAATTTGGAGTGGGGGCAAGAGACCCACTGTTAAATTGAGCCAGACTTCCCACTATGAGAGGGACACCACCTAAATTCCAGACTCATTTAATCTAATCTCCCCTCATTATCTTGGTCCTGGCATATTCCAACTCTTTAGAACACAGCCAAAATATAAAATCAGTCCTGGTTAAATCTTGGCAAATGATCTCTCAGTCCAGTAGAAATATCTGACTTAGGTTAATCCTTTCACTCATTAAACACAAACATAAAAATGTTCACTGTCCTGGGACTCTGCCAAACATTTCTTGTTTAGTTAGGGGGATTGTTTTTTTGGGGTTGGGTTTGTTTTTTTGTTTTGTTTTTTAAATTCTGGCTCAGAACTAGTTTTGAACTAAGATTTACAGTTGGACTGAATTTGGTGGCTGCTGAATGAAGAGATTAAATAAAATTTGTGGACTCTGTGCACACAACTCAGGTTTTGTTTTGCCACTGAGTTCTCAATACTTCTATAAGAGAAAGAACTAATGGTGGGAACAGGTGCCCAATGTAACTTAAGTGTTAAACACATGTACAAGAGAGGATGTCTGCATGCTACATGTTTACCAGAGAGCTGGCTGGTGTAAATACACTTAAACCCTTATGATTTGTATTGGGGCTAGAAGGGGTTTTTCTGATCCCAGAACATGGAAACTAAACAAGCCAGGGAAATCAAGCTGCTTAGAGAGACAGAGGAACACAGAAGCCTACCCCCATCGAGCCAGCCAGGGGAACAGAGAAGAATCATTTTGCTTTACTATTCAGGGTAGTTAAGTTGCCACAATTTATACAATAAGCCATTCATCCAGCCTCAAGAGCCTTCCTGGAGTACGCACATGTAGAGAGGAACAGAATTCATTGCTCTGGTTTTGCTCAAAAAGCCCTATTCCATGAGCAAAGTGAGGGGCTGCAGTGCCACCTGCTGGCAACTCAGTAAAGGAAAAGGATTTTGTAGGATTGACAATATTTTTATTTGGCCGAACTCTAAGGGTATGTCTACACCCAGCCGCTAGCTCGGCGGCTGGGAATCGAAGTTCTGGGTTTGACTTATCGCTTCTTGTCTGGACGCGATAAGTCGAACCAGGAAGTGATCGCCGTCGACTGCGGTACTCCAGCTAGACGAGAGGAGTACCGCGGCGTCGACGGGGGAGCCTGCCTGCCGCGTGTGGACCGACGTAAGTTCGAACTAAGGTACTTCGAACTTCAGCTACGTTATTCACGTAGCTGAAGTTGCGTACCTTAGTTCGAATGGGGGGGTAAGTGTAGACCAGGCCTAAGAAACACCCACTGACTGTGGGTGCTAAAATGGAGACTCATTTTTCAGAGGTGCTGCAAGCCTGCAGCTAACATGGACCCCAGCTGGAATTGTGGATGCTCTGACTTCCAGAGGTGCTGATCCTAGGTCTCAAAGGGGTATCCTAAGATTAAGGCACCCAAAGTCAGTGGATGCTTTTGAAAGTCTGGATCGTAGAATTGTGAAACTGAACTATCTCCACCTCCAAGAGCAAGCTCAGTCACCTAGGAGTTATTAGCTAATTCCTATTGCCAACCTCAGAGCCTGTCCTGCCTTGTGGTAAGGAGACATAGACTATCAGGGTTGGAAGGGACCTCAGGAGGTATCTAGTCCAATCCCCTGCTCAAAGCAGGACCAATCCCCAACTAAATCATTCAAGACCTTCATTCCTACATAGCAGTTTTGTCTGCACTTAAATTATCAGTGTCATTTGTATACAGCAGCCTGGCTCCAAATGCAGGCCTCCATCCCTCGTGAGAGAAAGACTCATGCTCCACTAGATCCCACCAGCACCTGCGTTAAACAGGTTCAGCAACAGGCCGAGCGGCCCGTTAGTGCTGTATAACTAGGCTCGGCAGAACCCCTTTTGGGGGGGGGGGGGGGGGGAAGGGGGGGGGAAGGGTTTTAATTTTTCCAATTTAAAAATTTTTACAGTTGCAAAAAATGAAGGGGGGGGTCAGAGCTGAGGTTAGGCAGAGCTCGCTTCAGGGCTACAGAGGGTTCCCAGCCTGACAACAGGGCTGTAGGGAGCTCCCCCGTGACAGAGGCTGCACTTGTGCTGATTGTTCATTGTTCAGTGAATTTTTTCATCCATTTCAGTGTGAGGGGGCTGAAATTGACGTTTATATCAAACCCTGCCAGTCCTCTGTCTAACCCATCTCAGCCAGCGTTCATTCAGTGCCACTCTGATTTCTGAGATTCTCCAAGCCCACTGCTAAGGCAGCCTGCTCTGTGCATGCATGGCCAGCTGTCTGTGGGAGCAAGAGTTAGGGGGAGCTGGTCAGGCTTTTAGGGCAAAGGTGACAGACCAATGTTGCTTAATGAAAAAAATGTGAGTCAATGTCACTTTTAATAAAATAAAAAAAAAAATGACATGAAGCATCTCTAACATTAAACAAAGTATAAAGCAATACAACTATCAAATCACCAAGTTCATTCCACTCCAGTATCAGAACCAAGCCAAATTAATGCTAAAAGTCATCAATCCTTATATAAATTCTAGGAAGGAGTCTTCTGTGGTTGCTGACTATTTGGTTATAGAGCCCAACTAAAGAATGTTACCAAATATATAATCTGAAGGGTTAAAAATCTTAACACTGAAACCAAACCCTCTAATGTCTGACCCACAACACCAAAGAATTATGAAGCTTTCTTCTTAGACTTCATTTTGCGTGATGGCTAACACTGCCCTCCTATTCTCTCCCCCCCCCCCCAATATTATAATATAGACCAACAGAACATGCCTGATAAGAAGAAGTTTGACAACTCATTTAGCAGACAGATAACCTCAAGTCTCAGGACATTTAGACACAGAACACACTTTAATAAGTTCCTTTATGAGACAATATTTAGGGCTGTTTAAAACCTGGACACACTTTCAGGTGTGGATTTTAGGGATGGTGTCACACATAGGCATGCACACAACCTTTTACTTCTAGGGTCTGGAAGGGACAACAAAGGGGAAAAGATACAGAAGATAACGGAGTTCAGCCTCTTCAGCTCTCGCAGGTTCCTGGACACGCAGAGTGGGAGACGGAACTGCAGCCAAGGAGTGAGATGCTGATGTTCTGCTGGCACAGTGCTTCTTGCTAGAGGGCATCCTTCCGGTGCAGGGAGAGATGGGTCACAGGCTGGCATGGCTCGTTCCATGTCATGACTTTCTCTCCGCAAGGAGATCAGACTTGGAGACTGAGATTCCAGAATCTCTCAGGTGTTGACTAAAAAGGCTTCTTGGCCTTACCCTTGATTCTTACAGTTTGCAAACTTCCCCTGCAGCACCTCCTTCCAAGGCCTTCAGACAAATCAGGCACAAGGCAGACCTCCTGGCCAACAGGCTAATCCAATCAGGTTTGAATCAGACCATCCTAGAAAGCACCAGTTTGGAAAAGGCTCACTTAAATCAGCAACTTAAAAAATATTCAGGGTTTTACCACAGACACACTATGTCTGACTACACCCCCTCCCCGCAAAAACAAAAATCCAAATACTCGAGGCCACTTTTGAGGAAAGTGGCAGAGTCTTAAAATGACATTATGTCACCAGTTTATGGAAGTTCAATATACCAACAGCTAATTGGAAAAATGCTAGCAACAAAGCCAGTCACTCAACATTCCCTCATCAGCAAAGTTCAAACTGATCAGTTTAATCATCTCTAGTTTCTTCTTCCACCTTCCTATTGTAGAACTGGGCTGTATGTCAAACAGCTTATCTGAAATCTTCATCTCATTAGAGGAAAGTTGCTTTGAAGTCTACCAAGATGAAACACAACCTTTGAGGTGCTATATAGGATCCGTATTCCTATAGAAGCTAGTTGTCTCCAGAGGGGAGGTATTTTGGAAGTGCAGGGGGGCAGACCAAGTTGCTGTACATCTTTCAGAAAAAGGGGCCCCATTCAGATGCAGCCTAGGAGCTGCATCGCTCCCACGTTTAAACAGAAGAGGGGCGTGCAGTCAGACTGAGCCTATAACTGGAGTCATCCAGGTAGACTCGTGCCCACCTGGAGCCCCCATGAAGTCAACAGCAGTACAAAGATCCGCCCCCACGGATTAGATTGCAGAATCAAGCCCCATGGGGCAGGCTGCTCCATTGGCATCTAGCCAAACAGCTCTAGGTTAAGGGGTCCGCAGTTCCTGAACCTGCCTTCTGCCTGGAGTCGCCAGAGCTAAGATTTGGTGATTAGGGCATGCTGCAAGGAGCACCTTCTCCCTCTGCCCTGCCCAAAACGCTCTGGGGCTGGTGCACGAAGTGACGGCTGGGGAGACATTAGGTAGATGTTTCCAAAGGAGGCTTTGCTGGGGCTGAGAAGGGTTTCTGGATGCTTGTTTGTAATCATGTATTTTGTTACCATTTGTAGGTTTACTTGTTTGCACTTTATTAGTCTCTACAGGCCACAATCAGGACTAGAGCCCCATCCTGCGAGGACTGCATTCACAGGCCGAGAAGGGCCTGACCTGAAGTAGCTAGCTGAAGTCATTCATTTACATAAGGTGGCTAAGATGCGACTGCTTCAGTTAAAGTCAGAGACGAATAATCAGCAACACCCACAGGAAGTCTCTAGCTGGTAATTCCAGACAGTGTTTCCCTTAGTTGCTGATAGGCCTCTTAAACTTGTAGTTATTGCTTTTCATAGAAGTGACTTATGGCCTCTGGTATACACAGTAGTGATCAATGCTACAAGACACTATAGGTGGGCAAAGATTGTTGAAGGATATAGTATCTATTGTATTTGAGAGTGACTAGGAACCTGTAGAGAGGATATTGTAACACAAAGATAGGCAGACTTATGACAACATCTCAGGCATGTCTCTACACAGAGACACAGCCAGGAACGTTATTCAGAACTAAAAATACGAATTTGAAGTAGATTACATGGGTTTATTGTGGTTTAAGTTAACACCCTAATTCCGTTTAGCTTTCAATTGACTCTGAACAGGGCCGCCCAGAGGATTCAGGGGGCCTGGGGCAAAGCGGGGAAGCGGACATAAAAAAAGGCGCCACCCGCTGCAGCGCTTGTACTCACCGGGCGGCGCTTCGAGTCTGCGGCGGTGGCGGGTCCTTCAGTCGCTCTGCGTCTTCAGCAGCACCGAAGGGCCCCCCGCCGCCAGGTGAACAGCCAGAGAAGGGATTCTCGGCCAGGGCTCGCAGGGCCCCTGTGGGGCCCGGGGCAAATTGCCCCACTTGCTGCCCCCCCCCCCCGGCGGCCCTGACTCTGAATGTCAATTAAGCTAAGCTGAAGGAAGTTAACCTAATGTAATTAATTTAAATCAACATAGACGTATAGAAAATAGACCACGTCACACTAGCTTGATATATTTTTCTGATGCAATTATAAGTTTGGTAGATAAGGTAATAGTGTTGATGTACCAAACTTCTGTAAGGTATTTGACTTAGTACCAGGACATTTTGATTAAAAACTACAATGATATAAAGTGAACAGGGCGCACGTTAAATGAATTAACAATTGGCTCACGGATAGGTGTTAATGTAACTGTAAATGGGGAATCATCATTGAATGGGCATGTTTCCAGTGGGGTCCCACAGGGATTGGTTCTTGGCCCTACACTACTTAACATTTGTATCCATGACCTGGAAGAAAACACAAGATCACTGATAAAGTTTGCAAATAACATAAAAATTGGGGGACTGGTAAATAATGAAGAGAACAGGTCACTGACTCAGAACGATCTGCATTGCATGGTAAACCAGGCACAAGCAAACTATGCACTTTAATACAGCTAAATGTAAATTTATACCTCTAGAGAAACAGAATGCAGGCCATACTGACAGGGTAGGGGACTCTATCCCGGGAAGCAGTGATGGAAAAAGATTTGGGGATTGTGGTGGATAATCAGCTGAACATGAGCTCCCAGTGTGATGCTGTGGCTAAAAGAACTAATGTGATCCTGGAATGCATAAACAGCGGAATCTCAAGTAGGAGTAGAGAGGTTATTTTACCTCTGTATTCAGCACTTGTCTGACCGCTGCTGGAATCCTATGTCCAGTTCTGGTGCCCACAGTTCAGGAAGGATGTTGATAAATTGGAGACCGTTTCAGAGAAGAGCCACGAGAATGATTAAAGGATTAGAAAACCTGCCCTTATATTGACAGACTCATGGAGCTCAATCTATTTAACTTAACAGAGACAGTTAAGGGATAACGTGATGTACCTACATAGGGAACAAATATTTAATGATGGGCTCTTCAATCTAGCAGAGAAAAGTCTAACAAACCACTGGTTGGAAGTTGAAGCTAGACAAATTCAGACTAGAAATAAGTTGTACATTTTTAATGATGAGTGGTTGACCACTGGAATGATTTCCCAAGGGGTCATAGCAGATTCTCCATCACTGACAGATATTATGCGAAGGACAGCAGACCACGTGCACTCTGTAACAAGTTATGGAAACATCTCTGCTAACAGCAATTTAAAAGAATAGGAATGTACTAAATCCGACAACACTGCTCAAAGATACACTACATTCCAATGGCTTATTTCCCCAACACCCACCTTTGAATAGTCCAAGTTTGAAAGGTGACAAAAGGTACCTTGAAGTCCAAGACAGCCCTTTAAAGACCTCAGAAGACAGGCCCTTTTGGAATATCAATAGAAAGATCACAGATAAGCTGCAAGTCTTGGAAGGCATCAGTCCAGTCTGGCTTTGGGCATATCAGTGCTCTGTTAAATAGAGACAGAACTTCTGTTTCCAAAGTGGGGGGAAAAGGGGAAGAGAAGAGGCTGAGTGTGAGAGAAGTACAGTGCTTCTCTCTCCAAGAAATCTCAAAGCTTGGGAGGTAACTCACTAACAGAGTGTACTCCCAGCCACTCGCAAGTTTTAGGTCTTCCGAACTACAAGGAACACAGGGCCATTCATTTTTAAATGAAATGGAAAGAGAGGAAGGAAATTGCTAGTTTCACCCCTAGCATGCCAATAGAAAGTGCTGACATCTGAAACTTCCCAGTGTTTTCCACTAGATGGCATTTCTAAAGAAAATGACACCGAGATACCCGATCAGACACCTGTCTATGTATTGTACAGAGTTAAGGGCCAGGTTCCTCACTCACATTTACTGCCTTGGGACTGATCATGCAAGAAACAGGAGCTAAGGCTGCATGACTAAGTGAAGAGAAGCCGGAAATGCAAAGGTGAAGGTTCCAACAGCAACACAGCCACAGTAAACATCCTGTACAACATCAAACACATACAAACGTCATCATTTACAGAGAACAACCACGGGAATGGAAAAGGCACACACGCTATGTGAGATGGGGACACTAACGTCGGTTGCTGCCATGATTTTCTCCCATCCTTGCAGTTCTCTTCTTGTGATTTTCAATGAAACATGGACAGACTCAACTGGGTCCCTTCCAAGTTGTTAGTAAATAACATGGGGTTGGGCATTTGACCCTGTGTCAACAGCTGCAGCGGGAATGGACATGCTCCGGCCGCAACAGTACATACCCCTGACTGGGAATTGCAATGCCGGGTGCTGATGATGGCACCTGCCTCCTCGATCATTTTCAGGATGGTCCCCCCATGGACATTCCCTGCGATGTTTGCATCATCCGGACGCATTATCCTGCAATGGATGAGGAAAGATGTAATATCTCAAACTTCAATTCTTATCCCACCCCCTTGCCTAGAGAGTTGCTGGAGAGTCAGCCAGCCTGAAGAACATCACAGCACAGCTAATCCCTTCACTTCCCGTCCAACTCCAGCCACGGTGCCCTCCCCAGCAAGAGAAGTGCAGCAAGCCAGCCCCTGAAGTGAGCACAATCTAACCGGAGACAATAGGACTGAAGGCAGCAATTCAGAATGCAGTGGATGGGGCAGGCCAACAGAGCTTCCTGTTAATTTCTCTTCCTGCTTCTTTTACAACTAATTTAGTGCTGGTGAAAGGGGCCAACATCCAGCCCTCCTCACCCCAACCCCATTTGTCAGAGGATCTTGAAGTGCTTTACAAATGGTAATTAACCAGGCATGCTCATTCAGCACAATCCCCATTTCGCAGCAGGGTTAATGAGGCCCAGGGCCCACAGGGGCCTAGCCCCATACCAGTTAGTGACAGAAGTAAGAGCACCCAGACGGCTTAACTCCCATTCCCCAATTGACCATGCTTCCTTCCCAAGAGTCAGGGGGAGTTCGTTTCTGCTTCTACATGATTCCCGACAGACTCTTCAGAGAAAGCAAGATCCCTCAAAAATAGCATCGCTAACAGGACAAGTAGCCTCCGGCAAAGCCTACAGGTCAGGTACACAGTCGTCAACAGGCCTCCCTGAAAGACCATCTGTCCACACTAGGAGCGTGGCCCAAAGACGACAATGGTCAGCAGGAACAGCCACCTCGCCCCCACCAAGTGGTGTCAAGAATGGCTTAATTGTGAGCAGAGGGGACCAAAAGCATCGTCAGCACCACGTCCTACCACGACTTGGCCTCGCCCTCCATAACAAGGCAAGGTGGGTTTTGACACAGACAGCAGAGCTCAACAGGCTGAGGGGGTCACTGCCAGCAGTGGGGAATTCTGAGAATGTGTGGCCTGTAGAAAGTCACCTATAGGTTTCACAATGACGACTCGAGTCTTTGCAGCACACAAGCAACCCCAACTTAGCTAGGTGCTTTTTCCATCACGGCTTTGAGAAAGACCATTCATTTCAAGAAAGCCACCCAGAATGCCAC
This sequence comes from Terrapene triunguis, assembly GCF_002925995.2. Lineage (NCBI taxonomy): Eukaryota > Metazoa > Chordata > Testudines > Emydidae > Terrapene > Terrapene triunguis. The sequence continues at coordinate 1,663,647 of NW_020665065.1, read as the reverse complement.
TACGTAACAAGAAAGCCCCACTCCTCCACATCCTCCCAGGGAGGAGAATTCCAGAAAGTGGTCAACATAATTGCCCCTGTACTCCTGCAATCCAGATGGCAACAGTGCTGTGAGGGATCACAACTGCTGTACCCATCCCTGCTAAATTTAAAACACTGCAAAGTAAAATCCATGGTAACCATATCTGTTCCCCTCCCTTACCATAACCATGGTTACCAAACCACAAAGCCATGTTAGAGACAGAGTGCCAAACACAGGGATAGTTAGGAAGTTTGACACACACACTCGGCAGATGTGATGAATCAACAATTCAACCTCGTTCCAGGCAGGAAGAGGTGTGATGGTCTCTCACCATAAGCCAGAGTGAAGTCAAATGTGGCATCCCCTGCAGAGTTATGGGTAACGGAGCAGCCTCCCCGGCTTCTTGTGCCATCACTCTTCAAACCCCAGCTGAACGCTCACCTTCGTGAGGTCTCAGACTGATCCTCTCACCAATGCTGTCTCTGCACCAGGGGCGGCAGACTCAGGGATAGAGGACGCTAGACCCCCCCCACTATGGAAATACTGTGGGGACTCCGCTCCTGCAGGCCGGAGAGGGGCAAAGGGGAGAGCAGGACCCAGAGGGGCAGGAGGAGCTGCCATAGCACCCAGGAGCGAGCCAGTGAGCAGGACCTGGAGAGGGCCCGGGAGCAGGTAGGAGCCCCTGGGATGATACTCCACCGCTGGGATCCAGCAGCCTATCAACCACATACACCCGCCACGTCTCAGTACCTCCCCTCACCCCCCTTCCTATCCCTCTGGCCCCCATTCACAGGGAGCCTCCTCCCTGACTGCTCTGGACGGTCTCACACCTGACCTGTCACCTCTCAATCTGTTTGAAAGCTCTTCAGGGCAGGTAACCCCTCCCATGGTCTGTTTTAAGGCACTACATCAGGCCATCATCTGCACAGCAGATCAGCTTTTAAAGACCCTGAAAAACTAAAGCTGTACCAAGCACCACTAGCAACTCCAGCATCTCATTCACTGATCGGACTTCTGCATGACGAAGCAGACGTAAGCTGCGATAGCCAGTTCCAGGCAGCATTATCTGGACGTACTATGTAAAACACAGCAGTTATTTCTCTTTTTAACAGCTGCATAGCTGGCAGCTTTTTTATTATTAGTTGTTATTATTATAAAAAATGGTTTCCAAAAAAGGTTCTGTTAAAAGAAAACTAATCCACTTGACTAATTGTAGATTACTGGGTTGATGGGCTTAGGAGGTAGGGGATTATTCCAGGGCATGGCTGGGTTAGGCCTCAGGTGCAGAAGTCAATTCAAGATGCAGTTACTTCTCTGCAATTTGGGTCATATGTACTGGAAAGACAGAACCTTAGAGGGATGGACCATTGGACCAATCCGATCTGTTGCAAACACTTCCTATATTCATAGGAATTAGCATAACGTAATAACAGAACAAACCCACTAGCACAATATTTGCTACTAGAGCAGCAGCTGGTGTGGGGCACTGCTAAGTCATAAAGAATTGAAATAAAGTGCAGAAGACTTCCAAACCCACAGCAATTGCATTCTACAATTCCAGCTGGATTTCAGTGCAGGCCGTCTCTTATAAAGAGCTGTCCCCTTTGAGGCGGAGAGCAGGATGAATAACTGATTTTTTTTTTAATTTACTGTCAGTTCCAAAAAATTCAGGTCAAGCCAAGTTCAGATCTTTTGGGAATTTTCAGCACATCAAAAACAATCAATTCTGGGTCGAATGAAACAAGCTGACTGATCCGAAACATTTTGTTTCCAGGTATTTTTAAAGGACTAGATTCACAAAACAGGCGGTGGTGGTGCCTGGCATGTAACCTTTAGCCCAGTGGTTCGGGCACTCACCTGGGGTGTGGAAGACCCAAGTCCAAAGCACCAGGCTATCGTGCCCCTCACTAGTCCAATGACTAATTCAAGTATTTTATATGAAGCCCCCTCCCCACCCAGAATGCCCAATAGCCTGGTGGTCAGAGCGCTCACCGACGGGGGGGGGGGGGTGAGGGGAGGGGAAACTCCATTCAAATCCCTGTTGCAGAGGGGGATTCAAACCTGGGGGAGTGCCCTATGCCCTGGGCTAAAGGTTGTCAAAAGGGCACCACCACCTTGTCCTCTGGCTGTGGTGGGGATGGAAACCAAGTCCCCTTGTGAATCTAGTTCCCCCTCCCAACTATTTGGGAAATGTGTCAAATTCACAAATACCTCCAGGTCAACCAAAACTGTTTTACTGGGGGGTCAATAATCTTAGTCTGAAAAAACCTGCCCAGCTCTTGTGAGCACATGGAACAACCCCCTCCCTCCGCACACACACCCGAGTATAGATTTATATGCAGCCTGACAGTCTAATCTGCTACAGCCACATGGCCTAGAGACAAGGCTGCTGCAGACAACTTCCTCCTCGAGATCAGCTAGAGCTAGACTAGTCCCGACTGCTTTCACTAGTTTCTATCGTCCTTGCCTAGGAGACTCGCACATTGTAGTTTTCACTCATACTTCCAGTTACTAGGCAGCATTCAGACAAACACACACCGTATACAAGAGAAGCATAAAGGTCCCATACCCAATAAGCTGATAGGCCATCCTTGTGTGGAACAGACCGAGCCTTTGAGTCTGTGTGTAACTCCCCAGAGTCAGACCGGGGACCAGGCTTGGAGTTACACTCATTCATTATTTGCATCACACACCACAGCTCGTGATGTCATTTCTGCTGCTCCAGCTCAGCCACAAATACCAAATTAAGAGCCTAGTGGCTTCCTATGTTGCTCAATCAGAAAGAAGAAGATGGGTCCTTAGCCAATCAGAATGACTAGTTTAAAACTAGCTGTGATGGAAATCCTTAGGTTATAAATAATTACAAAAGAGAGTCACTCCCCAAAGCTGCTACATCCCGTAGGAGAGCCTGTCCCTACTAGACTCCAAGCAGCTGGCTGCAGTGCTGAACACGTTGCCTTCCCAGGAAATGCAAACAAGGGCCTGACAGGAGTTTGCCAGGAGTCCTCCTACGCATTTCCCAGGGCCACCTCCACTTCGCACCTGAAGTTTAGTCGAAGCCTTGCTACATTTGCCTCTGGGACTGCATTGATGGATGAACAGAAATCATTGCCTGTTTGTGTCCAGTCAGCTAGCTCTGCCCTCAGCCGGCAGATCCAGGGAGGGGGGGCGTGAAGGCTGCAGGGCTACACAGTTCACATTGGGTCCTCAGCACCAGAGATCCATGTGCACAGAGCACTGGCTTCCTCCATTCTAGGAGTTATGCCCCCACTCCGGGCTATTCCTCCTACAGCAGTGGATACTGCCCCAAGACAGCAACCCATCCCAGTTCTCAACATTAAAGGGGTGCAGGGAGAGGATGGAGGGACTGGATCAACAACATTAATGTTCTTTAAAGGCTGCACAGAGTGCAGAGACTCGTAGAAGGGACCTGGATTCCTCACATCCTCCGTTTGGTTTGAAGTCCAAGCACAGCCCTGCCAGAGCAGACCATTGGCCCAACTAGTTTAGTATTGGCCACTGCCGGGGCAAGGAACGAGACAGACACACATATGGCACCACGTCAGTTGGACTATTCTGCAAGTTCCTCCCCGGCCTTGTGGTGAGGCACTTCTGCCCAGAAGCACTAAATGACAAGTCCCCACAAAAGAATTCACCTCTCTTAGACTGGGCCTGATCCCTGCATGGATCCTGCCACTCCCACTGATGATGCAGATGTCCAGCCCCCCACAGGATCAGACCCTCGTAGACAGAGGAAGAGCAATGAGGAAAGAACCGTTTTCCTTTTCCTAGCTTGCGGTCACTCAGCAAGAGGAACAATCTGTTGTGTTCAGCCACTAGTGAGCTTCCTTAAACCAGGGGTAGGGAACCTACAGCTCATTTTCATTCAGCCCGCAGGCCACACACGTTCAACTCACCTGCCGGGGAGTGCTGGCTCATCCCACCATCTCAGCATCCCCCCCGCCCCACCCCGGGGCAGGTAAGTTGAACATGTGCGGCCCGCCACTGATTTTTTCAGTGGGTCAATGGCCCAATACAAAAAAGGTTCCCCACCCTTGCCTTAAACTCACCCAACAGTTCCAAGTAATAGGTGACAAGTTTGGAAGCGAAGTTTATATGGGCGTGGAAGTAAGAGATAGGCTTTTCACAGAGGCTACATGAAATGATTTATTTCCCTCTGCATCAGACTAACTGACCAAAAAAAAAAAAAAAAAAATTTGTTCGTGCAAAGGTACTGCCTAGCTAGAGACACCAGCCTTGCTAGAGCAGGCGAAGTGATGACCAGTTTAAGGGCTGCATGTCAAACATTTCCTCTTTCCTATCATTTTCTAGCTGGAGGAATAGCACTCCACCCCACACCTTTACAGTGGAAACAAAGCCGGGGCTACACCTAACACGTAGGTGACCCTAACTACTTTGCTCATGGTGTGAGACATTCACACCCCTGATGTCTACACTACAAGTGCTACAGTGGAAGAATTCTCCATCATCCCAGCTACTGCCACGTGAGGGGTGGATTTACCAAAGTGACAGGAAAAACCCCTTTCGTCGCTGCAGCAAGGGTCTACATTACAGTACGACAGCAGCATAGCTCCAGAGCCATCACTGCACCACTTCTAGTGTGGACATGCACCAGTCTTCAAGTCCTCTTACATAAGGAATGAGCTAGAGTCCAGTGGAACACAGTACCACGTGCAGCTCGAGCTCCTTAGTGAGTCCTGTCTGCAGACTCTTCTCAGCTCTTCCCCCGGGTCATGGGTTTAACCAAAAAGCTAAAGAACTCCAGGCTTTGCGAGAGCCCGAGGTATGCCTGAGACGGCAAATGAGTCATTCTGCCTGGATGCAGCTATGCTGAGAAAGTCACTGGATTACACAGCACTTCTCATTTGTTAATCTGTACCTCTCGCGTGACCCAATAATTTCAGACTGGCTGCCCTGGATACCTGCAGTATCAGAGTTCAGAAGTCAGCAGGGTGGAGTAGAGCAGTAGAACTGCTTGTAAATACCTCAAGAGTCCCCATTTCACGAGACACGCTCTAGCAAGTCTAGCATGAGACCACAGGAAATTATCCCCTAATCTCACTAGTTAGAGTCCCTACCTGGCACAGCATCCTTGTCACAGGCAGTGACCCCTACTGCTAAATGCAATGGGAAAAACAAAGCATCACACATAATCCCACCTCCCTCACCCACCTTGGGGAGAGGCCTGCCGATCTGATAGACCAAGTATTGAATTAGCTAGCTGGAAGTCTGAGGGAAGCTGCCGGCAGCTCACTTTCTCCATCCCAGTTGTTCCAATCCTGCTCCTCAACCATTTCATATCCATGAATAAAGCTGTACAAACAACTGTACAACTACGCTAACCAGTTACAATCTGCCATAGTCCAAAACTACAATTGCCATTTGAGAGCCATCAAAAACAGAAATGTAGTGTTACATTTTACATTTAGTAAGGCAAAAGACCAGACCAACCTATAGCGTTGGCTACATTAAAGCAGTCTGTACATTTCAGAAACTTAATCCACTTGTCACCTTTTCTCTGCAGCTTTACCAGGCAACCCCAAAGGGAGCTCTCGCCTCAGCAAGCTGCTGTAGGCATCTCAGACAAGACCTTCAGTATCTCAATGAAAACTAGGTAACATCTCCCACTCACCTTTTGGGATTCATGTTAATATGCAGAAGTTTCACTCCTTTCTGAAGGGTACGTATGGATAGCTGTACCCGCAGCATTCTTGCATTAGATCAGTGACCGATTTCAGCATAGGAAATGCACGCAAATGAAGTCCTAGAGAATTCTGTGGTTGAGCAGAGCCCCTATCTGCTTATAAGTTATCACATGAAATTGTGTATAGAACATTCCAAGTCCTCCATGCAGACTATGTATTTAGAGATGAATATGTTCTGCTCTAGTCACAGCTTGACAATACATGTCCTGGGAAGAGGGATTCCTCTGAAGCTAGACAAGAGAACTTAAAGCAGCAACTAAAAATATTTTACATATTTATAGCAGGGGAGAGGGAGCTTTCACCATCTATTTCCTCAGGTGGGGGAGCAGAGAGGGTATTTAGACAAATGCTTTTAACTTAGAATTATTTGTAACAATTTTCTTTAGACTACATAGAGAGATTGTCCCCCTCCATATCACTGCACTCTGGAAGATAAGCGTCCATCATTCCGGGGGAGGGGGGAGCAAAGATCCTTGGGAGCCAGAAGACTCTTCCAGAGTTTAACAATGCGTAGATCCGTAAGTTGCAGGCATGTGGGGTGTATTTTTTCGTGAAAAAGCTATTCACAAGTTTTCACTCCAATGTAGTGTTAGATGGTTTTACACACTGGATTGAGAATTCTTAGTTATAGCCCAGTAAGCCACACCCCCTTGTTTTCACAAGCATCGGATCAAACGATGGATCATTGCGCAGTGTTTTATAAAACAAACAAGTTAAACCAAAGTCTCATTTACACCGATGAGCCAATAATGCAGATTCCATTAGTCACTGGACTTTAAGACACTGCTTTTAACTTCCACTCTGCTTTGTACTGGCTGATCTCTTGAGTAGGACTGAAAACATTTTGTGCTTCTGTAAATAACTATCAGTTTATCATCGAAGCAGCCAGTGCCAAGAGGTGCAGGTTCCTTTCCTCCTCGTGTATCTGTTCTGTACAGTCACCTCTGCTGTCCAGGACGTGGCACAGCCCGTTAGAGGTGCTAGAGGGCTCTGTATGCGAGTCCTGAGGCGCTGGAAACATCGACAAATGCGATGAAGGGTTTGTGCCACTGCACCAGTGGCCCTTGCTGTCACAAAAGGGAGTGGCCATGTATAAAGCATCACAGGCTGCAGCGCAGGACGTGTACTTATCTCCCTCCAGTGGGGATGGATCAGCAACCTTTCAAAAGAGCAGTGCATCAGTCGGCCTATAAATGCTAGGCAGTGTCTGTCAGGGGCGTAGCCACCCAGACCTGAGCAGGGGTGCAGTGCTGTCGCAGCAGCCCGGAGTGTCACTCGGGCACCTGAGATGCAGGACGGAGCTCTGCGCCCGCCCTTCAGAAAGCTACGCTCCAGCAGCTCTGCCTTGCCATTGTCTGAGCCACCCCGTGCATGTGCCCAGCTCGGCAGGGGACGCCCTGTGTCTGCGGGCACCAGGACTAGGAACAGGGTGTGGCAGCAGGGGATAGATAGAGAGATAGGTAGGTCTCTCTCTCTCTCTAGAGAGAGAGATACACCTATCTCATAGAACTGGAAGGGACCCTGAAAGGTCATCGAGTCCAGCCCCCTCCCTTCACTAGCAGGACCAAGTACTTATTTTTGCCCCAGATCCCTAAGTGGCCCCCTCAAAGATTGAACTCACAACCCTGGGTTTAGCAGGCCAATGCTCAAACCACTGAGCTATCCCTCCCCCCTAGGGGAGAAGATGAGCTAGCAGTCTGTCATTGCCCAGCCACCCGAAAGTTGGGGTCCCCCCAAATTTCCATTCCTAGCTACACCACTATTTTTCACCCTTGGGGCACCTTATTAAAAATAGGGGGAAGTTTGTTGAAATAAAAGATAACCTAGAATCAAAACTACTTACCAAGCAAGACCAGCAGCAGCATGTGATTTGTTCCGGTCTAGGGCACAAAGATCACTTGTTGGACCATCCTGGATAGACAGGACACTAGTATCCAGTACTGCAGCTAAAAAATTAGCTCAGCCCGTTTCCCCAGTGATACCTGCCAGGAAGCAACCTCCCTCCACATGCAGAGCAAAATCAGAATCTTATTTGTGGTGACTACATTTAAGCCAACTGCCCTAGCAGCATCTACACCATTTCTGAGGACTACACTCTGAACCACTACAGCTCACGGCACCGCCGCCCTTTTCAACACGAGATGAAGGTCTGGCCCTGGCCTTTTAACATAAATGCTATTCATAGTGTGGCCATCCACATAAGCAAACCTGGAGGACACTTGAAGCAGAGATGGAAAGCCAGTCTCCTACTATCAATCCTCACAAACCCCATCCGCACTCCTAGCAGGCCCTCTACTTTACCACCCTCATTTCCACCTGGCCTCCATCAGCTACTGCCATCGCACACACACATCCAGTATGTCTCTTATTCCAACGTAAGATGCCCACCAAACCTTCAGCAATTCCACTGAGATTTGTAATAGAGACTAGCATGGTTCGGCATGAGAGGGCATTAATCCAAGAAAAGCTTCTCCACCCTCCCTACTTCCGAGAGCTATTGACATGCTACCAGTAGAGATTCGACACAAAGTTCAACACATGCACCTGAAGCATGGAGTCCAACATGCAGAGAACGTGCCAGCAGCTTAGTGGCTGCAAAAGTTACACTAGAAGTTTATTCACCTCCAATTCTCCCTGTGCCACATTGTCAATACCTGCAAGGAACGGGAAAGTGGCAATGTACCTGCTGCACTGAGATAATGCTGAACTCCACCCATCCTGATCAGTTTCACCCTCACTTCCCCAGCTATGTTTGATCTGAAAACAAACTTATGAAAATACTTTATACCAGGGATTCTTTATACCAGCAGGTGCAGTTCTAAAGATCTCAGCCAACTTCACTATCTATACTCCCCAGGGTTCCCTTTCACTTGCATGACAAACCTCACGGTCATTCACATCCACTTTAATCAGTGAATTATTGGCCCATCCAGTTAATAGCAAAGTTCACTTATAACCAGTACTGTTCTCCTAGTTACTTGCCCATCAGATGCCCTGGCTTCCTTCAATTGCATCAGCACTATATTGCTTAGGTTTTGTCAGCAGTTGGGGCAGGGAGCGTCAGTCATTTCCCCAGCTCCTGGGAGCAGTTCTCAGTACATGACAGCCATCCCAATCCTAACCATTGGCATCTTGCTTCAGTTGTGCAATAGGCCAAGGGTAAATAGGAATTAATGAAAGGATGCCAGGTCAGATCGGGCTCCCTGTAACAGGGAGAACGTGTTTGGGGTTTTTTGTTTGTTTGTTTTTAAAAGATCTTCCCTTAAAAACAAGAAGAACAATACACAAATGTTGCAGTTTAACAGTTATCTCGATTATTCTACCAGGGCAGTGCAATGGCTCCACTTCCAGATCATGGAATGAGAGAGCCCGGACAAGTTCCCTTCACCACTGTTGCACTAAGAAGAAACCTTGCAAGAGCAAGAAGGGGGCAACGTCATGGAGCATGCTGAACTGGGTCAGTCTTTAGCGAGAAGCAAGTTCTATTGATCATGGTGGGCATGTCTTTTGCTTTAAATCTACCCCAGCACTCCCCACCTCCCCATCATAAAGGACGCTCAAGAAAGCCTCTTGGCAGGAACACCTGTAGCCACTGCCACAAAATAAACAGATCCACACAGTCCTGTTCACAAGGGAATGGAGAGAAGAAGCCAGGTCTAGGACACCAAGATCAGCTACCGGAGCATCCGGGCGAGGTAGCATTGTTTTTACTATAAACGGATGCCACTTAGTTGCCTGGCATTTAGATACCAAGACAAGAGGCATTTAAATCAAAGCTCATCAAGAATGTTTATTTGCTTTTACCTTAGTCACCCTCAGACTCCTGCAGAGACCACTTCAGGAACACAGCCGCAAACCAATGCCTAAGGGTAGGCCACAGTATGGCAGTGTTACAGCTACAGAAAAAAAACCATGCTCCAAACTGGATCATCAACATCAACATGTACCAAATGGGATACAACTGTAAACACACACAGTGAGACCATCTTACACAAAATGCATTTCCCTGAAGTACTACAGTCATGCAACTTCATCAAGACTTTACAACTGCAAGGAAATAGCTAGCAGTCTATCTTGATACATTATAGAGAACAGGGCCTACTGAGAACTCTGTGCCCCCAATCCCTGTAGGAGAAATGTTATGCATCTAAGATCAGGTATTTATTATTATCTAAAACTCAAAACCTTGCTAGGTGCTTTACAAACATTGAGAATAGGGTTACAAACATGGATTTGTTTAGCTAGACCTCTTAACAGCACAAGGAGATGAAATCCAATGAGTCAGCATAATTTGAGAGTGGATTACAGCAAACTGTACCAGGGAGTTTCTCAACTGAATCCTGATCATAAGTGCATTTAGATAAAGGCCCCTGAAGAATAAGTGGATTACTATACCCCCAAAGGATGCTGAAACCTCTCACAGCCTGTTTTTAAAACCTAATTATTCCCATGTGCACATTACTAAAGATGCCAGGAGACAGAAG
>NW_020665065.1:1624016-1653016 GCF_002925995.2 Terrapene triunguis | reverse complement strand
CTCCAGCGCCCCGGCCCTGCACAGCTCGGGGGGCTCCCCCGGGACAAGCCCCCCCCCGCTGCGCACGGGCAGGTGCTGAGGCAGGGCCCCTCCCCCGGCGGCACGGGGACACCGCCCGGCCCCGGCCCGTTACCTGCTGAGCTGGATGGCGGCCGGGCCGGCGCCCGCGGGCCCCCGCGCGGACATGGCGGCGGAGCTGGGCGCGCCGCGGATGCACTTGCAGCCGGCAGCGATGAATGGGGACGGGGGCGGGGCCTGCTCGGGCCCCGCCCCCCAGGCGCTGGCCCCGCCCCTGTTGGCTCTGAGCGCCCAGGAGCCCCGCTCCGCCCCGCGCAGCGTGAGGTCATGGTGCTGCGTCATCACCTCCCCGTTGTGACGTCACAACCCCACGGGTTGACACCACACGTGCTCCTTGCCCTCCCAGTCGTTTTGTACGTGCCTGGCCCCGTCCGTCAGGCTTGTGTGCCCCGCCCCTGCCCTGTCCCCTAGAACGGGAATAAGGGAGAAAAGGGACACCCTTCAACATTGGGGGGGGGGGCGCGGAAATGCTGGTCATTGCCCTAGATTTACTCGTGATCCCCCGTCCCTGCCCTGGTTTGCAGGGAGAGACAATTGTTTGCTTAAGAGCTATCAGTCAACCGTGAGAAGTAGGATAGCCAAGGAGAGATTTTATTCGGCACCTAAATTAACTGGTTTCCTATTAAATAGTTAAAAAAAAAAAAAAAAGAGGAAAAACTCCACAGCACAGTCAGAGAACATAAAAATGAACCCTGGGTGAAATTCTGCACCCTTTGCTCAGCGACTTAAGGGGAAAGTCAGCAATTTAGGGTCCATGATTAGCTCCTTTTAGAATGCAACCCTAACTCTGGAAAGACTGCTGCCTTCATAGTAATTAGATATCAGACACCCAAACACGGGGCAGGTGGTTTCCAGAACACGCACAAAGAAATGGGCCTTGCTCTGAATTGCTTAGAGTCCAACTCTAGAAATGGTGGGAGAGTAAAGGCTGTCTACACTGGAAACTCACACTGGCACAGTTCATTTCTCAGGAGTGTGGAAAACCCACCCCCCACCAGACGTAGTTAAGCAGACCGAACGTCTGGTGTAGACAGCATTAGGTTGATAGAAAGGAGGTAGATTAACTACAGGAACAGCAGAACTCCTCCCGTCACTGGAGCAAGTGTCTATATTGAAGCGCTACAGCAGTGCAGCTGCAGCTATGCCGTTGTAGGGTTTTTAAGTGTAAACACAGCCTAACCCTCGGGGGAAGGGATGAGAAGGAAGCATAGTCGTGAGGACCCACCGTTACGCTGTTGTGATTCATGGACCTCTTGATCATTCCATTACAGGTAATGTTTTAGTGGTAAATTGCCTCATATAGCAACACAACCTCAGTCCCCATACAGCGTGTCTGTCTATCTAATCAATGTATCTGTCTCTCTAGCCAATCCATCAAAGGTAGCTATTGAGGGTACTTGTCACTATGACTTCCAGGCACCAGTGTCCTTTGGCAGCCCTACCTCTCCCCCCGCAAAGCCCAAATGTGGAACAAGGACACAAACTGAGGGGGACACAGACAATTCTTCATGCAGGAGAGTGAAGATGGTGTGGGATTCTTCCCTGTGGTGTAAGTAGCTCCAACCCATTAGTCTTTATATCTGATGCAAAACGTGTCAGCCATAAAAGTGAAGGGAGAGTAGATCTGTGTCACACCTGGGTGGCTGGGACTGCACCAAATGACATGTGAGAGGCAGGACTGCAGCTAAACAATTTACAACTAGAGCAGATTAGAAAATTTTCACTGAAGCAGGTTTTCATCAGACAAAATTATTTCTGCCTCATCTATTATTTCAACAAACCCAGCTTTGTTTGTGTAATTGTCTCCCTGTCCATGCTATTTCCCACCAAACAGAAATTCCAAGTTTTGACCAACTCCATTAATAACACAAAATTGTCATTCTTAGAGGGGAGTCAAGTTCTGGCCCTGCTCTCCTCCCCCCACTGAAAGGGTGGCAGTCGCCAGTCATTTTTCAGCCAACGTGGAGTGCAGGGAACTACTTCAGGTGATACGGTCCAACAGAGACACCTAGAGTCGGATCTCATACCTGTGTGAAATGTCACTGCTGCCATCTGAACTGTGTGACCTGTGCTCCCAGGATACAGAATGATCTCATCAGGGTGAAGCACAATGCTCTGGTTCCAAGAACAAGAAATAAAAGTGAATGATTCACTCTGGGTATTAAATTCCTGCCACTCCAAGTTCTTGAGTGTTTTCAGCAAAGTCACCATACAGCTGGGGGCTGCCCTTCTTGGGATTAACTTTTCAGATCACAAGTCAAACACTAACAAGCTGCTTCTGTCTTTTCTTGGAACATAGCAACACGACCCACATGACTAGAACCAAGAGTGGGAATTTAATGTTCTTAATTGTCTGGCAGACAAAGAAAACTACTACGTAAGAATTCCAAATTGAAAGTCATTAATTGCTTCTTGGTGTCTAGCTGACCTATCATCATTTCATAACTGACACCAGTTTTCAACAACTAGGAGGAATAGCTTAGAGACTCCATTGACTTTAATGGGGTTATTCCAGTTTCACACCAGTACGAGAGCAGATTCTGTCCCTCAGTGCACTTGGTGCTGAATGGTCATTGTTGAAAGTGATTGAAATTTGATTTCAAACTCAGAGATAGCAGGAATATGAGGTGCCATGTAGACTTGTTAAGCATTCCTGCCCAAGGCCTAAATGTTTACTAGAGACTCATACTCCGAACCATAACACAGGCAGCTCTATAGGGATTCAGCATCAGGGAGCAGGTGAAGACCAGAAGAAAGATTTTGTGTTTATATTTCCAGAATGATAACTGGCCCCTGCTGGAAAGCAATGTGAAGGACAGTAGTATTATGCTCTCCAGATCCTCAGACTGGCTCATTCCACTATGACATCTTGTACATGGCCACAAAAGAGACCACCACACAGTCATTTTTCCAGAGTTGTCGTTTATATTACAATACCAATAGCATCGGCATTAGTTACCAGCCAATTCTGCAAGCCTGGCTGAGTCTGGGTAATGATCACTCTTACAAGTGAGCTGTCCACCGACACCAGTGCAACTAAGTGCTACTTACAGTGACTAACTGTTGCAGAAATGGGCCATAAGGTGACTCAATGGAACAGATTTTTAGAGAAATAATTAAATGGATATTTCCATCTAAAGCTAATGTCTCCTTCCAAACATTGCTGGGAACTCTCCCTTTCTGCTCATCTCACTCACATTAGACTCTTGTAACTGGACTATGAAATGAACACCATTCCCTCCCTCTTCTCTACATTTCTGGGGGCTTGGTTCACCACTACTTTACTCCAGTTTTACACCAATGTAACTCCAGTGGGGTACCACCGCAGTGAACCAGGCCCTGCAGTTAGAACATTTTACTTCTGTCTAACAAGTATGATCCCTGGGCAGAAGAGAGACCAGGCTTTAGGATTATTGTTAGCAGCTAGTTTATAAGTACTTGCCTTCTGCAACTCACTTGCACAAGGTTAGCTTTCTTGTGCTACGCTGTATCCTCTGCAGCAGCAGCAATGACTTGGCAATCTGTCTCCATCTTGTGTTAAAACTGCACTTCTCTTCCATGTCTAGTTGTGGATTTTTCTCTGCCTCATCTATTATTTAAGGACAAAGTGGTTCTTGAATTTTCAAAAATGCCAATTATTTATACTGATTCATGGTTGGTCTGATTTCATTTGCATTAGGACGACCAGACAGCAAGTGTGAAAAATTGGGACAGGGAGTAGGGGGTAATAGGACCCTATATAAGACAAAGCCCCAAATATCAGGACTGTCCCTATAAAATCCGGACCATCTGGTCACCCTAATTTGCATGGTTTGCATTTTATTTAAGACTCGAAGAACATCAGTGGAAAGATCCATGGGAAAGAAGCAGAACCTACACCCCTCACAGTATATCTGCCTATGTGCCGGTCTAGCTTACTGCTTTGCACTGCTGCCTAGCACCAGAGTATTTGAGCGCCTTCCACGGAAAGTGACAGTTAAGTCCATGGAGTCTCTGACACTTCTCACCTTTGGGGTAAAAGCTCTGCATGGGGGAGGTTCTGAGTTTGTACATTTTATTCATGTACTTTGGGGGGGATTGGCTGGGCTTTGGGGGGCACAAGGGGATCTTCCTCTCACTGTTTCAGCTGAATGCCAGGAATCACCCTGGGGTCTCAGCATGTCAGTCTGTTCCCAACCCTGGAAAAGGGAGAAGCAAAGAATTAATGTGCTTAGTAACACACAGCTCCACAGATGGACTAGGCATTGGCCTAACTTCATTCAGAAAATCAAGTTGCCTGAAGCAGAGGGAGTGAAAAGCTTCTGGGATTTATAGTGGCACAGGGAACTGGCAGCCTGTGTGAAATGAGTCAGTGGTCTCAGCACACGTCCTATTGAGCAGCTGCCCATAACAGTAAAAACCCCCATTGCCACAGGCCTCTTTACACGTTAGCAAGAGAGGCTGACTAAAATGCTGTGGGAAGAAGAGGAAGCAGCTGCCTCTCCAGAGCTCTGGCATGGCTCCTGGGAGCCACCAGCAGGAATTCTGGCTCCAAAATCTAGTATTCCTCCGAGGGCCTCCAGCCCCAGTCCCTCAGTGCTCTTGTCTAGGGCGCCTGTGGGGGCTCAAGGCAGGATCTTGCCCTTGGTTAGGCAGATACTGAGCTAAACCAGAAGGATCATCATAACACATGAGAAGCAGGAAAGGCCAGTGTAAACAGAGGAGAGGTCGTCAGAGTGAAGAGATCCAGAATTTCTGGCTTGAGAATGGCAGGAATGAACCAAATCTGCACTGGAGAGGCAGGAGGGAAATCTCCCAAGTCAGCAGCTGTAGGGAATCTCCAGGAGCATCTTAAAAGGCTAACTAGTCTGAGCAGCGACTGGAGACTGGTACTGTGTATTCTGGTTAATTGCCAGGCAATCAAGGGGGGGGGGGCGGAAATCAAGAATGAACCGTAAGCTGGCCTGGGAAATAAAATATTTATAGGGAATCAGCCATTCCTCCTGAAAATAGGAGAACTGTCTGACAGTGCAGCTGATACAGTGCAGAGGGTTTGGTTAGAAGTGTTGGATGGAAGTGGGGGGTGCTGTATCTGCTTCTTGGTAGCTACTGGGATTCATTGATTGGTGGTGTGGTTGTGGGGAGGACTTCAACACCCAAGCACCAGGAGGAGAGGAGATGGGTATTTTCAGAAGCCCCTCCTTTGGGAGTTGACTCTCAACAATGCATATTTCAGGGATCAATCTGAAAAGCTGCTGGTTTTCCCTTGACTTGATAGAACATGCATTATCTCACTAATCCATCTCACCCAAGTGTTCAGGGCACCCTAGCATTGCATCTTCATCAGAATGAATCATAATGCAGTAGGATAAAATACACCTATCTATGCTGAAATCATCTGGAGAAAAAAGTGTGGTATTTCTACGCAGCATGCCAAAGAATCAGAGATGTGGGCCACACACAGAAAGATATTTTGTACTTAGGTGCACCCCAACATAGGGGACTTTGCATGCAAACCCTTTTGTGATTAAAGCAAACAGCTTAAGAATTATAGATAAATTAAATGCCAAAAATCCCTTGAGCTGGGGGGAGGGGGGGGGGGAAGGTCCAGAAATAGAAAGGTGAAGTTTCCAGCAAAGTTATCAGAGATGTGTCCCATATGGCATGTGTTTCACTGGGGGGCTGTAGAACAAACAGTAAAACATTAAAGTACATTTTTCTTTTCTTTTCTTTTTTTAAACCAAAAATCCTGAGAAGACATGTTATATGCACAACCGGGTGAGTGAACATACTGAACTTTCCTCTGGGTTTCACAAGGAGATTTACAGATGTAAAGAAAATAGGGAAAAGTAAGTGAGTTTCAGTGCAATACGGCACATTTAGCCACATGAGAATAAAGGGACACTCTGCCAAGTCTGCAACCTTACATGCTAAGTTGTACTCTGTCATGTCTTATTGTTATACCTACAGGGAACTCATGAGCAGTGCTAATTTGCTGCAAAACATTCCACATTAAATGCACTTTTCAGGTTCCATTTTCAGTCCCACTGCAAACAAATGTCATTGAGACGACCGGAAATACAATTTCTCCTAATACTTAAAGAAAGAGCCTCCACTAGGTGTGCTTGTAAAGGAACATGTCAAATTCTGCAAACTGCTGAACCTTGGAAGTGCCACATCTACTGTAGTGTGAGTCATGTATCAAATCTAAATCGCCAGGAGCTCTGGCAGATGATTCTCTACAAATTGCCAGATCTCTCTTCTGGCTGAATCACTCAAGGAGAAATTTGTCCACTGGTTCCACCCGTCTTGCCAAACGTGGCCAGCTCGTGTCCTGATTGACAACACCTAGAGGCTTACTGGTTAGCATGCACTCAAATCCGCTGTGACTGTCTGGACATGCAGACTTGCTCTTACACAAGTTTTCCTTCTATAGGGAATGAAATGGCACCATCCAAACCTTTTAAGCAATTTACCAGTCTTATTACATTTCATTGGTTATCAGACCATTCTTGGAAGGGCACACACTTACAATCAAACCCAGATTGTCAAGACTTAGTGGCCAAAGGGATTTGGCCCAGATCACATAGTGATTACCAGACACAAGAACTCCACCCAGGAGTCCTGATTCTCAACTCTGGCCCCTGCTCTAATCACATTCTATCCCTAGGTTATAATGCATTAGCACTTAGCAGAAAGCATAGAAAGCCTCACTTTTCCTCAACAAAAAATTCACACTGTTGCTGTCACTGTTTCAGCTCCACGACTGGTATCAATGGTGGCAGTGCTAGTGCAGACAGGGTTCCTGCAGACATTTTTACCACAATGCTCAGGGAGGTAAAAATGCCAGCATCTGATCTATACTAGGGCTCCCGCTACTGCTACTCCAGTGGAGCAACATTGGTGGCAGCAAAAGAAAGGTGAGAGGGAGGAAAGCTAGTCTAGATAAGGCCAAAAAGTCATTTAACTGCCAGCGAACAAAACAGGCTCAAGAATGATGCAAGCACAAAGGGAAAATCAATCCATGTAATTGAGATTCTGGAGGGACCAGAACCTGGTGGATCATTGCACCACCAATGCACACACTGCTTATCAAAGAAACATCCCAGACCTTGACCTTTTCCAAAGCACCATTAGCAGACCTGGCTTTATCTGCCTTGCAGGGTTCACTCTAGTTACAGGCAAACTAGGCAGCTGCCTAGGCGGGCATATTGTCTCGGGCAGCCCCTGACTGCATGACTGGGAGACGAGACCATTACTGAGACTTTAAAGGTGATCAGTGAAATTTCTGGCCTACCCACCTTGACAGCATCTCCCTGTCACTCTTTCACACCTTTTAACAAATCATTGTTAAAAGGAAACACAAATGTAAGGCTCATTCTAAATTTCCCACGTCTCGCCTTGTGTTAGACGAGCAGAGGCGAGGTGTAATTATATCGTTTGAGTGCCCTTAGGGCAAGCTGACATAGGCTTCATGCTCCAACTCATTACAGTTTGAACTCCTGGAGGGATCTCATTTGTTAAAGCTGTTTGCATTGAGTTTCAGATGCATTAATGGATTATGAAAGAGACACCAGACCGAAACTGTGATCCCAGCTCCACCCGCAGGCTCAGGAAGATGCTGTCAAGCTGCAGGGGTTATGCACGGAGACGGTGTGATGCTCATTATGGGAGTTTTCCTGGCAGGAGATTTCCGGGTCAGCCTCCAACTTTGTTCCTTTGAACTTCAATATTTTTTTATCCCTTTGCCCCATGGCAGGAGCTGGGAACCCACTGATCTTCCTCCCCACACTTCAGGGCATAATATGGCAAAGGCTCTGGCTTACCAATGGGAAAAGTTCAGACTACTCTGGAGAAGCACCCAAAAATTCCAGCACTTCCCTGAACTTTAGCTAAACTTCTCCAGCGTCGGCTTGGGGCTGGAGGCTCCTGAAATTGGGTTTTGTCTGGAGATTTCTGCCACTTCCATTTCTGGTCCAGCTGGAAACTAGCCAAGAAAACATCCCAGCATTTCAGACCCATGACCAAGGTTTAGCTCAGGTTTGGTTCTAAACCCCAGCACAGGTTTGGGGAGAAGTAGGAAGCCATTTTCTCTGACACACTTGTTCTCCTGCCCCTAGATCACTGGGATCATATGGGGATTGGGGCTTGCTCTCTGCATACCAGCCCAACCCCCTTCCAACGAAAGGCCTGCAGGAGGGGAAAGAAATCCCTGTGATTTCCCCCACAGGAGTCAGGTTCATATCTCCTGCGGAACAAGCAGGGGCTTCCATTCCCCAGAACCAGGGGAGCACAGAAATCCTTGGGGACCCAGGCCATCAGCACGGGGACCCCAAAGCCCCTCCAGCTGCCTGGAAGTCCAGCTCCATAGTGCTCAAGGAACTCCCCTGCTCAATGCTCTGCAGGAAGCCACCCCACAGCAGTCACTGCTGCTCCCTGGGCAGGATGCTGGGTAGAGGGGCACAGACATCCCTCGGCCCCCTGCCAGCTCATCTCCACACACACACACAGGAGCGCCAGGAGTCTGGTCACAGAGACAGGCCATGCTGTGGTAGCAGCTGGCTCCCCTGGCCCCAGGAGTGGATCCCGGTGCTGCGGGGACAGTCACCTCCCAGGTATTCGCAGACGTGCTAAGAAGCTCTTGCTTTGTAGCCCTTCCAGGGCGCAGTAGCTGCAGTATCTGGAGCCGGGCTCAGCGGTCTCCGCAGCAGGTTGAATCCAGGCCATGCAGAGTGGGCAGGTCCCTGGGGGGCAGGGTGCTGGGCTGGAGCTGCCCAGCAGGCAGAGACACGGCACTTTCCAACCAGTGCTGCTGTTGTGTGTGTTACAATAGGACCGAAAAGCCCCCACAACCCCAACGCGCAGACCCATCGCAAGAGGCAATCCCCACGCTGAGGAGCTTACAATCTGCACAGCTCTTCCCAGGCCTGCGTCCCATGGGCTCTGCAGTGGATGCTGATCAGACGGGAGCTGGGAACCCAGCCGCCAGATCCGTGTCTGATGAGCAGTTCCTGTGCAGCATTGCCAAGGTCTCGCTGGGATTTGTGTGCGGCAGGCGCTAGCCCGTGACACTGCTCTGCCCTAGTGCTGCCAAGTGCAGTGCTCACCTGTGGCTTCCTGCAGGAGCCTGGCTGGAGCGAGACACGCACACCCAGACACGTGTGTGTGTCTGGGCCAAGTCACCTCACTCCTTTCCCACGCTGCTGAGGTGGTAATCGAAAGGCTTGTTACCAATCCCTGCGGTGCCTGAGGCATGGCCCGGAACCCTGGAAATGTCGAGCGAAACTGCTTACTCCCTGGGAGCCACCGTGGGTGGCTGAGCTGCCTCTCTGTGCCGCAAGTCTGGGCAGCTCTCCGGAGCCCTGCAGCCCTGAACAGAGCGCCGCTGCCACCCAGGAGATCCCCAGCCAGAGCCACACAGACACTCGGCGACAGAGACAGACACACAGACAGACACTCATGCTCACAGACCCACACGTGCCCCTCTTTTACAGAGGCCGAGACACAGCCCCAGTGCAGACAGGAAAGTTCTGGTTTGTCTTGACATTTGTCCGAGCTGTAGGAAATGAGAGAGGGTTGGAGTCCTCAGTATATGGAGGATTCCCCCGGTCAGAGTGCAGACTCCACATGCATTCAGTCCGGGTGCAAGTGCGTGCAGCATCATGGATATTGATTAGATGTCTGCAATCCCATTGCCCCAGGAGGTCATAGCTGAATGGAAAGAGGGCAGGCTGTAGCCGTTCCTTTTCAGTGGAAGTCTCGCATGTGGACTGAGCGCACTCCATGGGATTGCAGAGGTGGTTATACCCAGTGACGGACAGAGGGATTGTAGAGTTTATTAAAGGAATAGAAGGTCAAATTCTGCTCTGGGTTACAATAGGGTGAATTCAGAGTATCCCCCCTGAAGGCAGTAAGATACGAGATAGAACTTGGGGCAGAATTTGCCCAGTTAGCCCCAGTAATGAGCTATTTACCCATCTTATGCACACCTAAAGAAACTCATATTTTGACCTCTCCCACCCTTTGCCAGAGTCAGGCTAACAGGTGCAAACACGCAGTGCATCTGAATTTGGCAGGCAGCACTTCAGAGAAGCAGTTTCACTTGTACATTCCTTTATTCCTGCACAATCTGTTTGACCTTCTGGATCATTTGTGCAGGGAGACAAATATCCCAAGAGTCTTCGGATTAGGTGATTGGGGGGCCCTGGGCCAGAGCAAGTGGGGGCCCCTCCCCAGCCCTTCTACCTGCAGTCCCACCCCCTGCCCCCCCTAGCGCTCCTGCCGGGGAAGTGGGGTCAGGGCATGGGGGCTTCCTCTGCCCAGCACTCCTGCCAGGGAGCGGGGGCTTGTTATGCTCAGCCCACCTGGAACTCATGCTGGGGAGCGGGGGTGGGGGCTTCCCCCACTCCCCAGCAGGAGCTCCAGGCAGAGCGGGTCAGGGGGGCACCCAGGGATGGGCCCCAGTGGCTAATCCGCCACTGGCAGGAGAGAACGGAACAGCAGAAACCCAGTGACTGTCCAACAGGGAGGAGTGCGGCTGCATTGCTGTTGACATGTGGTGTGTGGAACAAAACCTCTGTTTTATATGCCAGCAATATAGTCCTTCCGTACAGAGCCCACATCACACTATCCTCTCAAGGGATGCAAAGAGCTCCTGAGCTCGGAGCTGGGACTTGGTGGCCTCCTTTGCAGGGTGTCACCCCAGGAACAAACCTGTGTAAAGTCTGGGTTTGCCTTGGATGCTGGGCAAAAAGCAGGAGCCAGAAAAGCAATAAGGATGAAATATTCCCAAGCCAGGGAGAGGCTGTTTCTGCAGGAAGATTCCCAGCTGTCAGTTTTCAGGGGAATATTTCAGATGCCCTGGGAGAGGCTGAACATTCAGCTGGGAATACCAGCCACGTCCCACAGGTCACAGCTCCAGGCAGAGCTGCCGGGCCAGGCAGTGTGTTGGGCACTGGCCTGCTGTATGGATTTAGTTGGGGATTGGTCCTGCTTTGAGCAGGGGGGTTGGACTAGATGACCCCCGGAGGTCCCTTCCAACCCTGACATTCTATGATTCTATAGGGCTCTTGGGCTGGCAGAATAAATGGGCTTTGTGGCCTTGCTCCAAATAACTGGCGGCATTCCAGACACACAGGTGACTCCGGGCTTAGTTGTCAGCGATGTCACGCCCATGGCAGACATGCCTGCGACCCCCAGCACATGGCTGGAGCTGACCTCTCTCCTCAGGGGCTTTGTATCAGCAGAGGAGGTGGCGCTCCCCATTTCTGGAGAGTAAGTGGTCTTTTGTGCTCGGATGATGAAAGTTACTTGGCCTTCAGCTCCATGCCTTGTAACACCACCCGAGGCCTCCAGTGGTGGCCTCTCCCTGCCATGTCTCATTGTTAATTAAGGGTTTCCATTGTCTGCAGAAACACCCTGCACTGAACAAAACCTTTTGGCTAATGAGTCTGAACCCCCACTAGCGTTTCATTGTCAGAAATGATGCAGCTCCCAGAGCAGCAACAGAAGCACTGTCAGGCCTAGGGAAGATGGGCTAAAATTTCCCACCATTTCTCCCCTGGCTCAGCTCTGCAGGGGTCCACAATGGGGCCTGGCTTTCAAAGGTGCCGAGCACCTACCTGCAGTTCCTCACAGAGTCCGCTGGAGTTTTGCATACCCAGCCCCCCTGAAAGTCAGACTCAGATTGAAGAGATCCTGAGCATGGCATTTACATTGCCAGCAACAGCTAGTGTCCGGTCTGCACTAAGGCCTCCAAGTTTGCCAGCGCTGGTGGTAGCAACCATGGGAATTTTTTGCAGAATTTCTCCTGTGTAGACAAGGCTAAGATACAAACACTCTGAACAGACAAGGAACCAGAGTTCAATCTGGTAAAACACGGGGGTGTTAACTTTCTCCTGGCAGGCTTCTCTCTCCCCCCCTCCCTCCCCCTCCTGTTTGTCTTAGGTTGAGCAATGGCTTTGCAACAGGTCCTGGTTTTCAGGAATGGGTGGAAGTGATGAGAACAACCCGTAATTAAGTTAAGCTGTAGTTGATGCAGTTACTCTGGTAGGTGCTCAGATTTTCCCAGTGGTTAGTGAATGGGAACTAAAGGATGGGGGTTCCCAGTGCTCTGGTCATCCTTTTTGGGGGGCAGGGGTGCTTGGAATTTACAGGTGAAAATCTGCACAGAGGGAATGATTGGCATGTTCCCTGTTCCATCCTTCTCCCCCCACCAAGGCTGCTCGCAGGAAAGTAGGTCAGTCACCTGCCCTAGGAACGATGACGTACAGCAAGCTAGCACAGGAGAGCTGTGCTCCTCCGACCATTTCAGATTTGAGGGTCTAGTTGTTCACTCCTAGGCTGGCAGAGCCTGGCATTTCTGAGGAAGAAACCTTGGGGCAGGGAGGACAAATTTAGCATCACTGTGCTATGAGACTGCTGGCTGATCTAGCGTACAACGGGCTCTGGCCAGCCTATCCCAACTGGCAGGAAGATGGTCTGGTGCAGGACCTGGGATGGATGTGGTGGGAGAGGATGTAACCTGAAGAGGAAGAGATAGATGCAGGGACCAGTGGCCATGCATGGAGTGACTCCTGAGTTCCTGCACACCTAGAAAACCTTACACTCCAGTACTGCACTTGGGATCATTGGCACCATTGTGAGTGTTCATGTTAGAATCAGAGAATCTCAGGGTTAGAAGGGACCTCAGGAGGTATCTAGTCCAACTCCCTGCTCAAAGCAGGACCAACACCAACTAAATCATCCCAGCCAGGGCTTTGTCAAGCCTGACCTTAAAAACCTCTAAGGAAGGAGATTCCACCACCTCCCTAGGTAACCCATTCCAGTGCTTCACCACCCTCCTAGTGAAAATGTTTTTCCTAATATCCAACCTAAACCTCCTCCACAGCAACTTGAGACCATTGCTCCTTGTTCTGTCATCTGCTACCACTGAGAACAGTCTAGATCCATCCTCTTTGGAACCCCCTTTCAGGTAGTTGAAAGCAGCTATCAAATCCCCCCTCATTCTTCTCTTCTGCAGACTAAACAATCCCAGTTCCCTCAGCCTCTCCTCATAAGTCATGTGCCCCAGCCCCCTAATCATTTTTGTTGCCCTCCGCTGGACTCTATTTTTTCCACATCCTTCTTGTAGTGTGGGGCCTAAAACTGGACACAGTACTCCAGATGAGGCCTCGCCAATGTTGAATAGAGGGAGACTCTCCCTTTGTATCAAGTATCAGGGGGTAGCCGTGTTAGTCTGTATCTACAAAAACAACAAGGAGTCTGGTGGCACCTTAAAGACTAACAGATTTATTTGGGCATAAGCTTTCGTGAGTAAAAACCTCACTTCTTTGAGCGGGCCTACAAAGGGAGAGTCCATCCAGAGTGGTAGTTGTGATGCTGGCAAGCCAGGTGCCAGCTCATGCCAAGCCCTGCCTCAGGTGAACCCTGACAAATACCTGGCTGGAATCAGTCTGGCTCACCTGTGTGGTAGCATTTTTAAAGTAGGTGTTAGAACGATAAGAATGGGTTTAGACTTTATGGCATGCTTATGAGTTGCTGGCTGCGTTAATCTCACTGGTAACATTGGTATCCCATGTTGTAAGGTAATATCTGAGTATTCGCTTTGTAACTGTGTAAATCACCAGACAGGAGAGAGACATTAACTAGTGTGAAATGCTGAAGATGTTACGTCCAGCCTGACCAGACAGGCCCATGGCACCACATGGACTAGAGTGGAAAATTAAAGAGGACAAGAGACTTCATTGTTTACTTCCTCCCTCCCCCGCATGAAGATGAATCTTGCAAGTGAATTCTGCCCATCAGCGGAGTTGGCAGTGCGAAGCAGAAGGGGGGGGGTGGGAAGAGGGAATAAAAACCCATCACAAGAAGGAACTGGATCTTTATACTGCTTGGGCTCTGGGGCGGGGGGGGGGGGGGGAAGGACGAAGCAGCATAAGCAAGAGTCCTCCAGTGCTTAGCCTGGGTTAGCCATAAAGAACTTGCTTATTAGAGATGCTTCTATTTCTTTTGGAAACATAAGATTGTGTTTCTCCATGTTTACCTGCTTTAACCCTGTAAATAACTGTTTCTTTTTCCTATATAATAAATCCTGATAGAGAATCCGATGATAAACTAAAAGCGGTCTCTTTGGTGTGAGATCTAAAGTGCAATTGAGCTGGGGTAAGTGACTAGTGCTTTGAGACTGGGAGTAACCTGAATTATTGCTGTAAGCCTTGATGTAAGGGACCTTCTATCACACAGGTAAGATTAGCCCAGGTGGCAAGACATACAGGAGTACCTAAGGGCACTGTCTGTGACTCATGGTTAGGCTGTTTTGGAGCCTGAAGAGTTTACGCTTGATAATTGGTTGGTGAAATCCAAGTACAGAACTCACCACTAATTTGGGGTTTGTGCCCTGGTTCTTAACAGCCTGCCCTGAGGCTGGTATTCATGCTCTTGAATCACCCCAGGGCAGCTTGACAGTAGTACAAGCTTTCTACTGGTAAATGGCAATGAGCAGCCATCCTTCTTAAGGGTAAAGAAATAAAGTGATCAGAGAACATCCAAAGCTTCCGAGAATGATAAATTCTTAACCAAGTGCTAATCCCCATTAGAACCATTTACCTGTGTCTGGCCAGTGGGCTGTGTCCTCTAACACTAGGTAGCATGTTTTGCTTCAAAACATTTTACAAACATTAATTAACCCTCACAACACTGCTGGGAGGTAGGCAAGTCTCGTTCTCCTTTTACTGAGGCAGAGCCATTAAGTGATAGCCCAACACCAGAGAGGGAAATCCGTGTCAAAGCTGGGCTTAGAACTCCCGGGTTGCCGGCTCCCAGATCTGTGACTGAACCAGGAGTTTGCAGCGCATCAGTAAGGAAGCTCAGCAGCAACCAGGTGTGTGGGCTGGATTTTTCCTTCCCATCATGGATACATAAGCGCCTGTGTTATTTACTGGCCAGGAGCAAATCAGTGAGAACTCAGTCTAAAAAGGCTCTGCGTCTCCCATGTGCCCAGAATGCGGGTGATCTTCAGGCAGGCAGATTGTATGGAGCAATTCATTGTTGGGAGTGGCTGACAGCAGCCTACAGGAGGAGGATCTCTCTCTGCATTTCCAATCAGCTGTTCAAATACCTGACTGTCTAGTGAGCAAGCAAATTCAGAGATACCCATAGGGGAATTCTCCTCTGTGTCTAGGTCACTTTCTCAATCTCTGCAAAGATGCCATTTCTAGGATGTGAATGCTCTAAAGCAAAATATCATCCCACGTGAAATGTTACTTGGCCAGCCAGGGTCAGTCTGCATGGAGAGTAGCTATTCTAGCCTTCACCATGGTGCCCTGCATTCAAATGGAATAAACACTCTCCTCTCAAAGATATCAACTCCTCTCATTGCAGAGCCCAGCCAAACGCAAAAGCCCTCTTACTGGCTTTTATTTGATAGCACCTACACTGAGCCCAGACCAAGTGGGCCCAGCTAGGGGAGATAGTTAGGGCTTGATTTTTCAGAAGCCCTGAGCACCTTTAATGCTACCTGGAGCCAAAGGGAGCTGAAAAAGTTCACGCCAAAAAAAAAAAAAAAAAAAAAAAAATCAGACCCTTGGTGCATATTCAGACAGTAACTCAATCCAAGCAAGGGGCCATGATGGGGAGAGCCTTGAGAAGAGTGCCTTTTCTCCTGGCACCTTCCCTGGGGTGCTGTGCTGCCTTATTCATCCTGCGTCTAGCTTTTCTCCCTCCAGCTTGCTGTGTTTGCACCAGGCCTTTCCCTCTGAGCCACAACACAGCACCGTTGTCACTGCCAAGTGGGAAGGGCAGGAGCAGCAAGAGCCCCCTCGGAGGCTAGTGCCAGTTCCAGCCAGCTGCATGGTGCAATGCACAGCGCCCTGCAGCCTAGCCTGCCTGTGACAGGCATTTCCCTGCAGCAAGGCACTCAGCCCATAGACAGCAGGAGAGTCACCCACAGCTGGTCCATAGGAAGGCAGATTCCTGGAGTTCCTGTCACTTCTGGGGCTCACAGGTTTGTTATTTATCCCAGTAGCACCTTGAGGTTCCAGGTGAGATCAGGCCCCTGCAGTGCAGGGTGCTGTACAGCCTTCCCCAGACAGCTTGCACTCAGAATACACCAGCCACACTAAGGGTGGGAGGATCCTTATTGCTGCATGCAAGTGCCCTGCCTGTGGTGCTCTCCTGCAGCAAGCCTTGACATCACAGGAGCACCTGCCTCAGTTTCCCCATTAAGGGGCAGCATCTCAGTCTCCAATATAATGTCTCATCTCTGGGCATAGTTTATTCACATATGCCAGCTCCCCACACCTTTGTAGTAACACCACTCTTGACAAGCCCACACTGAACATACAAGGTATAACAGTTCCTCTCTTCAGGGACAACACCTCCAGGTCTCCTATCCAGGAGTTAATAGCAGCACTGTGATCCCCATCCCTTTTACCCCAGATCCAGGGCCTCACGCTCCAGGCTGCCCACCAGAGAGTGACCACTCTCCTGACTCTTAGCACAATCCCCCCAAGAGTGGGCCCCCATTCTGTTCCATTCCCCAGACCACCCTGTCTGGGGCTCCTACCCCTGCTCAGAGCACAGCCCTCCAGAGACAGCCTCTTGCTTCAAGGCTCAGCTTCCCCCAGCCTTTTGTCCAGGGCCACAGGTTGAACCTTCCACTCATCAGAGGACCCCAACATCAGTCAGTTCTCACCAGCAGCTCAGTTTCAGACCCCATCCAAACTCAGCTCCCTCTTCTACATCTCCTGTCTCTTTCTCCCAAGCAATTCTCAGCAGCGCTCACCCATTGTTTTCTGACTCTCCTGACCACCAGCACCTCTTTCCCTGCTGAACTCCTCACCCTATAGCCCAGATGCCCTCTTTTAAGCTCGATTGGAGGAGTCAGCTGACCAGTCACAGATGCACTGGCCTCTTCCCTCTTAAAGGGCCAGTGTCACCCTCTGACATCCCATTTGACAGGTGTGGAACTGAGTCCCAGGGTGGTGGAGTGATTTGGTGTGATGATCTGGGGAATCTGTCTGTACAACTTAAGATATTGTGCAGTTGTCCTTATGAAAACTAACGTAACATAAAATGCCTCTATGTCTAGATGTATCCACCATTGGTGACAAGCCTGAAAGTATGTTTCTCCCAGACTAGATAATGGAGAGTAGTTAGACGTAATGACTATTCTCTGACAGGTCAATAGGTATACTAAGGACGTTGGCTGGAGCTGGGAAAAGCCACTTCCTCCAGCTTGTCTGTGGGGGGGGGGGGAGAAATGGGGGGGGGGGAATTAACAGCAGCAGCAGGAGAAAGAAACCAGGTGTTGATGGTGGGACTATAAACTCAAGGGACTCACAGACAGATACAGGAGGCTTTGGGCAGGAGAGAACGAGATGGAACAGGGGTTGGATTTAGCCTTATTGGAACCAACCAAGGTCAGAGAAAGTGAACTGCCCTAAAGGGAGAAAGAGGCTCCCTGGCTCAGAACTCAAGCCATGAGCTGCAGCAGAAGGTCCTGGACATCTCAGAGGACGCCAACCTAAAAAATGCTGCAGGGTGGTGAGGAAACGGAAGCAGGTAAATGCCCAGAGGACGTAGATCAGTGTATTTCTTATGTCCTTAAAGAAAGAGCAGCGATGTTGTGGAACCCTGTGTGGAGGCTGTCGGTTACCCTGTGGACCCAGAACACCCGCCCGCCTGGAGATCTGAGGAAGGCTGTTTCAGCCACGGGGGAGCTGAGGGTCAGCAGTAGGAACAGGAGCTAGGCCATTGAACCCAGGAGGAACTCTGCACCCAGGGACCCTGCCTGGACTCGGTTCAGACTCCAGAGGCTTAAAGCCCGCAAGACCCAGTAAGATGGGTACCCTCACAGCAGCCTGGTAAGATGCCAAGAGGGGGCGCTTGACTAGATGTGTGGCACTTGGCTAGGTTCACACAGGGACTGAAGACACATCCCTGTCCAGTGCCTTAAGCACAAGGCCGTCCTTCCCCACACACCGTTACAACCTCCCCGAGACACCTGAGAGTCCGGACATTCCTTGCTTCCTTCACCCACCCCTTGCGCCTGGAGAGCCTGAGCTGGTGGCTGGGTTATGTGCAAGAGCTCATGAAGATACTGACCCACAGGCTGGTTCTGCAGTATGGATGGGAGTAGCACAGAGAGGGGAAATGTTTGCATCCTGACATGCAGCTGCTGCACCTCCTGCCCACAAGCTACATGGGTGAGCGTTACATGGAAGCCGGGGGTTGGGCAAGGCAATGTG
This sequence comes from Terrapene triunguis, assembly GCF_002925995.2. NCBI lineage: Eukaryota > Metazoa > Chordata > Testudines > Emydidae > Terrapene > Terrapene triunguis. The sequence goes on along the minus strand of NW_020665065.1, from coordinate 1,634,711 downwards.
GGGAGAGCGAACGGCCATTAACCACCCCTAGGATCACGTGGCTCCAGTACTGCTGCTCGGCACTGATAGAGACACAGCTACTGCGCCAGCCGCCTGCCGTTGTGGGCAGAGACAGAGGCGATGTGTACATCTGAGCAGAGAGGTGCAGGCGGTCGATGTCAGAACTCTGGCCTGTGCATGCAATGTGGGGTGCCCCATCTCAGCTCCACGCTGCCTGGAGGAGAGTGTTGGCCCAAGAGTTTTCGGAGTCATTTCCCCGCACGTGGGAGAGGAGGAGGTGATGGGTCTGTAATTAGAAAGAGGAGGAATGACATGGTGGGTTGTGGGGTCTGCAGCTCAGGTCCCTGGCACCATGTGCAGTCCCAGGTGTGAGGACTCTGCTGTGCCCCAGTGTAGAAACCCACAGCATTTGAGATCAGCTCCTCTGCATTTTAGGTGGGTGCCTGGTTATGGGAGGGACTAAAAACTTCTCAGGCCTGGACAGAATTTGACTCACTCTTCAGAAACTCAAGGGCTTGGTGTAACTTTCAGATTCCCTCCCCCTCTGCCCTGGGGCCCAGCCTACTAGGGCAGGTTGTTTGTCTGGTTTGTACCAATCTACTTCCTCTCATAAAGAGATCTGCAAGTGTCTGCCACCTCCAGGCCTGTCTAGCTGGAAGTGCTTGCATACCGAGGGCCTTGCTCCCCAAAGGAAGGGGTGGTCCATCTCCTCATAGCAAGTAGAACAGGTTTATGCCACTGCCACTCCCCTGCCCTGCCATGGCCATGTATTTGCAAGAGTCCCCCAGGAGGCAAATTCAAGGCCTGAAAAAGGTTCTGGTTTGCCAATCTGCAAGGTTAGGGACAAGACCAGACATGACCTTAGTAGCTGAACAACAGGGGAGATGCCAGAGCATTGCATCAGGGAGAGAGTTTGTGCTGCAGCATGTTGAAGTAATTAGCACGATGCCTGGGCTGAAGCTGGACTGAGGGGCAGAAGCCACACAGACACATTCATGCAGGTAGCAGGATGCTGCTGGTGTTCGATGCCGTCTCCTTTCGAGAGCAGGTTGGAAACAGGTTTGCAGGACTGACTTTATAGTAAACGTGTTTCACATCTGTGCTAGGATAGGCTAGGAAAAGTCTTCCAAAGAAAAGAATACATTTCTGTGAACACAGCTGCTGGGAATTTTAATCTGATTGAAATTAATTAGCATTTCCAACCCACCCCAAAGCTAAGCAGCCATCTCGGCTACCTTTCGAGGCTCCTGGACTCCAAAAGGGCTAAAACTCCCATTCATGAACCCAAAACTACAGAGAACCAAAACCAGCATGGAAACCCGATGAGTAGACAAACTGTTCAGGCAGGCAGTGTTCCACCTGAAATTGCCAGGCCAGTTTTTGATTATGAGAGAGAAAACCTTGGGAGTTCTGATTCAGAAAAAAATAATATCTACAAGTAACCTTAGAGCTGAGAAATTGGACTTTAACAGTATGATAATAATGTGCACTGGGGGAAGGGAGGGAAGAGGCAGGCTTGCATCCAAAGCACTTAAAGGTGAGTAAGTATTATCAGCACAATTTACAGGTGGGGAAACTGAGTCAGATAAATGCCAACATTTTCAAACTTGGGTGCCTCAAGTGACCTAAACAAGGGGCTGATTGTCAGCAGTGGTGGGCCCCCACCACCAGCAGGTTTCAGTTTCTTGGATATAGTCATGCACTGAGCCAGTGGCAAAGCCCAGCTGAGATCCCAGGGCACCTGACTTCTAGCCCCAATACAAGCTGCTGGACCACAGCGGCCCCTGGGTCAGAGGGGGTCAGCAGCGAGGCGGAGGGATTCCCAGCAATGCTGGCTTCCCTTGTAGCTTCCCTGTTAAGTACTCCCCCTCCTCTGTTCTAATCGGACGGAGAACTTCTAGTGGCCAGTGATGGCCCCATTTGCAGTGGAGCAGGAGTACTAGGCCCTGGCCAGCAAATTCAGACTCTGTACCGTGCTCTGAAGATGGAAAGTGCTGAGTATGATGCTAGCTGCCCCCATCCCCAGGTGCCTGTTTCGGTCCCAGGAGGAACATCCCCATGCAACCCTCCGCCTCTACGAACCGTCACTAGACCCATCCTCTAGCCAGAGGTCACGTGCATCCACCCCAGACAGGCACTAGGCCCAGACTAGTGTCCGGACCAGGATACTGTGCAGCGATACCTTGGCATCCAGCTGGGTGGCAGAAGTCTCAGTGGAGGAGGGCAGCCCTGTCATCCCTTGCTGGTGCCGCGGCTCAGTGGTGATTGGTGCATGTGGGGAGCCATCCACTCGCCGGACCCAGAACGGGACAGGTGCCCATGCTCCATCCACTTAGCTTAGTGCCAGGGATTGGCCATCCTCACAGCAGGGGATTTGCTGTGCCAGCAGCGACACGCTCCCCATGGCCACTCCAGCCCTGCTCCCCTCCATGCTGAGCGCACCTGGATGTCAGGAGCCTCCACAGGCACAAAGGGCAACTTAGGACCTAGGCCTCGGGCTGTCCCCTGCACGGGGTCCCCCACCCGGCCTGCAATGCAGAGCGCGACACGGCTAGCTCATGCCCAGGCACCACACCACCACACAGGCCAGGTTGCTTCAGTCAGAGCATTTTATTTGTATGAAAATATAAAGTGTCTCCCGCATACGAAACTCTAGTGACTCCATAGCAAGGGCCAGTCGGCCTCTGGCCAAGCAAGCAGTGTGCAGTTCAGAGGCCCAGGAGACAGGTTCCACTTCACCCCGCTGCCTTGTCACCCGCACTGGGACCACGTGCTGAGCCGCCCAGGCCCAGGCGGGGCTGTATATGGTATTTACACTGGAAAGGAAGAGGGCGATCAATGTACAAATAAATAGCTGGGCTCTCCTATGTACAGGCAGAGATGTGCAGAGTCCGCCGCTCTACCAGGGCCTCCAGATGCCTGGATTTGCAGCTTGGGGGCGAAGGGGTGAGATCTCCCGCAGCCCCCTGGCCGGGCTGACTAGCACTGCCCTCCGCCAGGCTGGGCATGAGTCCGTGGGGCTGCTGCAGTCCTGGCAGCTGCTGGGCTCAGCGCTGGTCCTTTGCAGGTGCTCCAGCAGGTGGCTGCACGAGTCTCTGCCCAGGAGGTGGGACTTTGCCAGCAGGCTGGTGAGGCGGGACAGGCAGGCTCGGTATCCTTCCCGGTAACTCTCGGCGGGGTCTGGAGGAGAGAGACAGCGAGTCAGTGTTCAGCCGCGGAGTCAGGGCTGCCTTGGCAGGGGGGCTTGGCCAGCCCATGGCAGGGAGAGGCCCGGACTGCACCCTGGGCCCAGTCCCAGCAGCTGCAAGGGGAGCGTGCCCTGGCACGGAGAGGGATCGGGGGCTGCAGCCGCAGGTGAATAAAGTCAGATACTTGGCAATGGATAAAGGAAGGGGGACTCCGGGGAGCAGGAGGAACACGTGGTCTGCATGGGGGTTCCTGGGGACGGAGGGATTCCCCGGACTGAGCGATTTGAGGAAGGGCTGGCCCTGTGGCCGGCCTGGGCCCGGCTGCGAGCAGGTGTCTGGGCTGGGAGGAGGCAGCACTCACCTGGGACGGGGGGGCAGGGGGCGGGGATCTCCTTGAGGAACTGCACGGTCATCTCCAGAATATCCGCCTTCTCTAGCTTGGAATAGCGCGAGCTCTGCGTGGGGAAGCGACAGGTTAGGCGGCGCCTGGCCCGGGCAGCACAGAGCGCAGCGCCGTGCGGTCCCGGAGAGGCGCAGGACGTAGGGCGCAGCGCGGTGCCGGGCCGGAGAGCGCAGGACGTAGGGCGCAGCTCAGTGCCGGTCCGGAGAGCGCAGGACGTAGAGCGCAGGGCGCAGCGCGGTGCCGGACCGGAGAGGCACAGGACGTAGGGCGCAGGGCGCAGCGCGGTGCCGGCCGGGGGGGGGGGCAGGGGGCGGCGCGGGGCCGGCCGGGGGGGGGGGGGGGCGCAGGGCGCAGCGCGGTGCCGGCTGCTGGTACTCACGTCTTTGCCGATGAGCGGCAGGATGAGGGTCTTCAGCTGGTTGAGGCTCTCATTGATGCGGGCTCGTCTGCGCTTCTCCATCAGCGGCTTGAGGGTCTGCGGGCACACAAGGGCACGGGTCAGTTCCGGTGCAGCGGGGGCACAAGGCGGGCGCGCGGGTCAGGCCCAGGGGCTGAGGGGGTTACATGGGGGGTGCGGAGGCCGAGGAATGTGGGGCGGGATCCGAGGGGACCCCAGTGCTAGAGCGCGACCCTCGCTCACCTTCCGCAGCTCAGCGGCCTCCCCGGTTTTCCTGTGCGCCCCCAGCCTGGAGCTGTAGCTCTGCGCCGCGTCGGGCGCTGCGCTGCGCGGGGACATGGGTCCAGGGGCAGGATCGCTGGGAGCTCGGCCGGGCAGAGCTGCTAGGGGTGGAATCGTTGCTCCCAGCCGGGGCTGGGGCTTTTTATGGAGCCGCCTCTGCTGGGCCCCGCCTCTTGCCTTTGTTACAGGGCTGGGGAGGGACGCCCGGGGCAGGGCTGGCTCCTCAAGGAGGCCCCGCCAATTAACAGCCGCCCCATCTGCTGGGCCCTGGGCTCAGGGCAGTGAGATCTGGGCACTGGCTGCAGCTACGCGCACAGCCCGGCCCCTCACCTGCCCGGCTCTGCTCTGTGCGCTTAGCGGGTGCCAGGGAGCCCCGCAGCCCCCGCACTGGCCCCGGTCCCAGAGCCCGCGCTAGCGTTCGGGTGACTCTGCAGCGCGCGTTACACACCGCCTGGGAAAGCGCTCGGGATTGACGCGCCCCCTTCCCCCCCAGACACACAGACACACACAGACACACACACACACCCCTCGCTGGACCGATGCTGGCAGCAGAGGTGTGCACATACAGGCCCGTATATTCAGGGTTCCCTCTCCTGACACGTGCTACGCGCACGACTCTGTGCACGCGTCTCCGCCGTTTAAGAGGCGGGTGGACCCAGTGCTGACACAAAGCTCGTCTCGGGGAGCCACCCCGCCTGCCTCAGCTCCCAGCCCCGCCGCTGGGCCCGTCCGACACGCGGGGCCCCTGGCTGGGGGCAGGTTTGCGCAGCATGTTGCGAGTCCGAACGCGACCGGCGCTGTGGGAAGCTTTGCTGCGCGGCCCGTGTTATCCCCGGGGCCCCGCGGACTGGAGCTACCCACGCGGCGCGCCCCGCGCAGTGACCCGCGGGACCAGTGGGCCGCTCCCTGGGTGGGATCTCGGGGACGGCGGCGTCTCTCTCGGCTCCCCAGGGGCGGGACGGGGGGGCACAGAGGCGGCTGGATCGCCCCGTCGCAGCCCCCGGCCCCGGCTCCCGCCCGCCCGAGCTGCTGTCCAGGGTGCTGAGCGCAGGGCCCCGCACCAACCTCCGGATGGGGCCGCTCCAGGGACCGTCTCCCGCCGCCCTGCGGGGCAGCCTGCGTCTAAGGCTGGGTGGTTCTGTCCCTGCCCGAGCTGGGAGCCGGGCTCTGGCCGACCCCCCCCCCCATTAGCCGCAGGGAGTCAGCCCCAGTCACCCCCGCCTGGGGAGCGGGCAGGGGCAGCAAAGGGCCCTGGGGTGGCACCGCCGGGCCGTTGGCCTCCCGGGGGATGAGCTCGGCCCAGTAGGGCTGGGGGGGGCGGCTCAGTCGCTTCCCAAGCAGCCGTTCAGCGGAGCTTCAAACACAACCACCTGCTGCCCCGCGAGGGGAGCGCCCGCCCCGCGTCCCCAGAGCCCAGGGGCCTGTATTGCTGGGCGGGGGGGCAGCCTCCTAAGGACGGTTAGCGGATGCAAAACCCCTTATTTAACTGCTACCAGTGAGCCGGGAGGCACCGGGTCCCGCACCTGCAACCATGCAGCCAGGTGCGGGTGTCCCTTAACCCCTTCGTGCCAGGGACTAATCTTTACAGGGGAAACCCCTTGTTTGACAGTCTCTTATGGTACCAAGTGCATTAACCGCCCTTCTGGGGGGAACAAAGGGGCTCTGAGCTGCTGCTGCTGTTTGGCCGGCCTGGCCTCTTTCTTTTAAAGACACAGCAAGGCTGAGTCACTGGCAGAGGGAGAAGAGAATAGGACAGACAGGAAAGGCAGCATCTGTCTTTAGGGCTTTCTTTCCTGAGGCCTAGCTGCTGGGAAATGATAGGCCCAACCCAGCACAAGGTCCTATCAGCCACTGGCAAACTCACAGATTTCTACATTTTCAGGCCAGAAGGGACCATAGTGATCATCTAGTCTGAGCTCCTGTCTAACACAGGCCGGAGAACTGCCCCAAAGAAGTGCTAGAGCAGATTTTTCAGAAAAACATCCAACCTTGATTTAAAACTAGTCAGTGGTGGAGAATCCACCAGGACCCTTGGTAAATTGTTCCAGTGATTAATTGCTCTCACTGTTAAGAATGTGCACCTTATTTCCAGTCTGAATGTGTCTAGCTCCAACTTTCAGCCATTGGATCTGGTTATGCCTTTCTCTGCTAGATTGAAGAGCCCATTATTAAATATTTGTTCCTTGTGTAGGTACTTACAGATAATAAACAAGTCACCCCTTCCCCTTTTCTTTGTTAAGCTACATAGATGGAGCTCCTTGAGTCTATCACTGCAAGGCAGGTTTTCTAATCCTTTAATCATTCTCATGGCTCTTCTCTGAACCTTCTCCAATTTACCATCCTTCTTGAATTGTGGACACCAGACCAAGACACAGTATTCCAGCAGCGGTCACACCAGTGCCAGATTAGATACAGAGGTAAAATAACCCCTCTCCTCCAAGTGGAGATTCCAAGATCGCATTCGCTTTTTTGGTCACAGCATCATGTTCAGGTCTTATCCACCATGACCACCAAATCTTGTTCAGAGTCCCTGATCCCTGCTTCCCAGGACAGAGTCCCCCCATTCTGTACATTCTTTATTCTAGATGTATAGATTGACATTTAGCCAATTTAAGTTGCATATTGTTTGCTCATGCTCAGTTTACCAAGTGATCCAGATGGCTCTGAATCAGTGACCTGTCCTCTTTGTTATTTGCCACACCTCCAATTTTTGTGTCATCTGCAAGCTTTATCAGTGATGATTTTATGTTTTCTTCCGGGTCATTGATAAAAGATATTAAATAGTATTAGAGCCAAGAACCAATTCCTATGGGACTGTTCTGGAAACAGACCCACTGGATGATGAGTCTCCATTTACAGTTATTTTGAGACCTATCAGTGCATTAGATTTTAATTCATTTAATGTGTGCCATGTTAATTTTATATTGTTCTAATTTTCTAATCAAAGTGTCATGTGATACCAAGTCAAATGCCTTAGACTCATAAAATATCAGGGTTGGAAGGGACCTCATTCAACCCCCTGCACCAGGACCAATCCCCAGACAGATTTTTACCCCCATCCTTAAGTGGCCCCCTCAAGGATTGAACTCACAACCCTGGGTTTAGCAGGCCAAGGCTCAAACCACTGAGCTATCCCTCCCCCCTCATAGAAATCTAAGTATATTACATCAACACTATTACCTTTATCAACCAAACATGATCTCGTTTAAAAAAATAAGATATCAAGTTCGTTTAATAGGATCCGTTTTCCATAAACCCATATTGATTTGCATTAATTATATTACCCTCCTTTAGTTCATTAGCAGGGCCGGCACAACCCATTAGGCGACCTAGGCGGTTGCCTAGGGCACTACAATTTGGAAGGTGGCAACCACGGCCGTATTTCTGTGGCCGGACCTTCTGCCGCCTCTGTGGGGGGCGGCATTTCGGGACGGGACCTTCCGCCGCCTAGGGTGGCAGAAAAGCTGGCGGTGCTCCTGTTCATTAGTAATCAAGTCCTGTACCAGCTACTCCATTATTTTGGCTGGGATCATTACCAGGCTGACAGGCCTTTAATTACCCAGGTTTACCCTTTTAAAAAATTGGCATTACATTAGTTTTCTTCCAGGCATCTGGAAGTTCCCCAATGCTACAAGATGTATTGAAAAATCAACATTAATGGCCCAGCGAAGCCCTCAGCCAGGTCTTTTAAAACTCTTGGTTGCAAGTTATCTGGACCTGTTGATTTTTAAATGTCTGTCTTTAGTAGCTTCTGTTTAACATCCTTCAGTGATACTAGTGGAATGGAAAGAGTGTTATCATCCCCATATGATGAGACTATATCAGCTGTTTCCTCCCAAGAACAGAGCAGAAATATTTATTGAACACCTCTGGCTTTTCTGCATTATTATTGATAATTCTACCACTTCCATCTTGTAATGGACCAATACCATTCTCAGGATTCTTTGTGTTCCTAATAGGTTTTAAAAACTCCTTATTGTCCTTAACTCTGCTGGCCATAGATTTCTCCTTGTGTCCCTTGGCTTCCCTTATTTTCTACATTTCCTTACTTGTGATTTATACTCATTACTATCCACTTCCCCTTTTCTTCTATTTGTTATATGTTATTTTTCACACCACTGTTGAGCTGCTTAAGGCATTACATTTAGCTTGCCTTTCCATTCACATGATCACACCAGTGTTGCAAAAGGCGGCATTGTCTTGACTGGCTAAGCCAGACTCTTATGAGACAGGAGACAGAACATGGAAAACAGGGAAGAGCAGAAGACGGTGGGGAAGGGGAAAGGACACATCAAAGGAGCTCGCATCCAAGTGCTGGTCAGGATCTTAATCAGTCCAGTGGAAGGGTGAAGTCATCTGGTTTCCTCTCTCTGGGCAGGACATCTTTGGGGACTGGGACAGTTAAGTCTCAGTGTGGTGTTGACAGGTCCCAGGGCCAGAGGGCAGCGGCGCCTGGTCCCCGGGCTGGGGGTGCCCGGCCTCTCGGCTCCCCAGGCGCGGAGGGGAGGCGCGCAGAGCCGGCTGGTTGCCCCTCGGAGGGAGAGTTTGCCCAGGCTCCCCCGGCGCAGCGTCTCCTGTCAGCACCAGCCCCCGGCCCCGGCCGCCCGAGCTGCTGTCCAGGGTGCTGAGCGCAGGGCCCGGCCGCCCTCCCCGGGTCGCTGCGCCGCAGGATGTGACACGCGGGGGCGGGCCGGGAACCACTCGGGTCTCACGTGGCTGCCAGCGGGAGCCCAGGTCCGACCCCACCGGAGTCCCGCGCCGGGGGAGAAGAGGACGAGCCTGCGAGGGCAGCGCCCAGACGGGACTGTGCCGGGGAGGGGTGGTTAGCGCCGGCGGGTACCGGGTGTGCGCCAGGCGGGTATCGGGTGTGCACCGGGGGGTGCCGGGTGTGCGCCGGGCGGGTGTGGGCGGAGCGGGTACCGGGTGTGCGCGGGGCCGGTACCGGGGGTGCTCCGGGGGTGCGCGGGGCGGGTGCCGGGGGTGCGCCGGGGGGGGTGCCGGGGGTGCGCGGGGCCGGTACCGGGTGTGCACTGGGGGGTGCCGGGGGTGCGCCGGGGGGTGCCGGGGGTGCGCGGGGCGGGTACCGAGGGTGCGCCAGGCGGGTACCGGGGGTGCGCCTCCTTCCTGGCCAGGCTGCAGCGCCGGGCCCTTGTGGTGGGAGCGGGCCATGGCTGCACTGGGTCTTCGCTCCTTTCCCCGCATCCTCAGGGTCCCGCCAACGCTCCAGTGGCCCCACAACCCCCCAGTGCCGGGCTCCGGCCCTGCGCCCGCTTACAGCCCCTGGTTCTCCTCTGCTCCCTCCCAGCGCCTCCTGCCACTGCCCCCAGCTCAGCGGGCGCCCCGCTGCCTCGGCCCCGCTCTGGATTGGCACCCGGTGCAAGCTGGTCCCAGCCGGCCTGGCTCCCGGGGTGCCCGGCGCGGCCCGAGTCAGGCTGAGCGGCGGGGGGGCCGGCCGGGGCTAGCGAAGGGGGGGCGGGCTGTGCCGCCGGCAGACTCCCCGGGGGGAGCGGAGCCAGGCCGAGCGGTCTCGCCCCACCGGGCTCCAGCCTGGCCCAGGGAGGGTGACAGGATCCCCGGGGCGGCGGCAGCTGCCGGAGCCGCCTTCGGCTGGGGGTAGCTCGGGCGCCCGGATCATCGCAGACACAGTCGGGCCCTACAGGCGCTATCGGCCCGCGCCGGGGGCGGGCAGGTCCCGGGGTCACTGGATTTAATGTCTAGGCCGCGTGCTCTGAAGAGGCCCCTGGGAACGGAGGCGAGGGTCAGAAACACGCCGCCATCTGCCCGAGGCAGCGGGGGCCCGAGACAATAGCGCCGCGAGGAGACGCTTCCCCGAGTAACTGACAAGAAAGCTACAACTCCCGGGGGGAGCGGCCCCAAGTGCCGCTAATGCAGCGGGGCCTGCCTGGGTTTGCTGAGCGCCTGGGCCGCTTGCTCCGACGCGTGCAGCTCAGTGGGGTGTAAACTCCATTGCTGGGGGGGGGGGTTGCGAAGCAGACACCCCCGCAGTTGGGGTAAGTACTGTCCTGGGCACCCCGTGCCGCCGCCTCTCCTCGCCAGCGGAGGGGGCCTTGAGGCTGCCCCTGCGGGGCGATGGGCGCTCCATGGGGCTGCCCCGGTGCGCCCAGGACCGCGGATTGCCTGTTCCGGCCCTGGACCCAGTGGGGGTTGGGCGGTAACAAGCGCTGGCGGCTGCCTGGGGGGCGGGGGGACGACGACTTGTCATTCCTCGGGTTCTCCTGGATTGTTTGTGCTTCAGAAGCAACTCCGAAGAGCTGCCCGGGGCCGGTTGGCCGCGCACCCACCTCGGTGCAGCGCCGAGCACTCCAGGCAGGACAAGGGCAGGCAGAGGGGGCTGCTGGGGAGCCGCTTCTGTCCGGGGTTCGCGGCTCGCTGAGCCTGTGCAATGCCAGAAGCCCCCCCCCCCC
>NW_020665065.1:1611358-1624006 GCF_002925995.2 Terrapene triunguis | reverse complement strand
GATAGATAGATAGATAGATAGATAGATAGATAGATAGATAGATAGATGGGGTGTGTGGGGATGGATAGACAGATAGATAGACTGGAGCAGAATCTATCCATCCCCACACACCCCATCTATCCGGATTAAGTATAAAGCCCCTTACTTCCCACACCTCTCTTCTAACCGCGCTTGGGAAAGGCCTGGGTGGGAACCCAGGGCAGGAGAAAGCCTGCTGCCTGCTGCCAGTGCCACATTTGAACCTGCCCTGGAGGGTTACTAGGGCAGCGCTGTAGTGGGCACGGCAGGCCTTGGCAGCTGGGAGTGCTAAACTGAAGCCCCAGTTCTGGCCCTGACTTTCTTTGTGGCCTCTCCACCCCTGAAGTGGAGATAGCGTGTCTCTCTGCCTAGGAATTTATACCGTGTTCATCCCTGTTGTATAGAGAGATTCCTGCAAACCTACCCCAGGGACCTCTGGCAACATCTGTAATGTCAAGTAAGTTCCATCTACTGTAAGTGCGAAGTCCTATGCATTTCCAAGGGTCCCCTCCCTGGCAGCTTGGACAGACGTTGGCTCGGTACCCAGCATGTCCCAGCAGTGGTAGAGTTCTCCACCCTTTTCTCTTCTGTGGCTTTTTATCAGTGGTCAGACCCTCTGTGGAGCCAGGAGACTCTGCCATCCCTTAGGCTGGTTCTGCTGTTGGATGCAGAGAAATGTCGGTCCAGCGAGAAAAGGGAAGACTCAAGAATGAAATGACACAATCCTTCCTACACCTTTGTAGTTAAACTCTCTGGTGTTGGGCTTGCCTCTGAGATATTTTCCACTCATCTTATCCTGAACACCCTGGTCCAGTTCTGGGAGAACACTTCATCCAGTTCTCTGGCATCCATCAGCTCAACTCTCGGCTCCTCACTGAGGTTTCCTCATTGGCATTCAATCAAACTACACTTGAGTTGTTCAGGCTGAAGCACAGGGGATGGGTACAGGGTACACCACACATCCAACGTTCATAAGCTTATCTATACACTTGCATTTAATACTATTGGTTAACACATCGTATCATACTTTATGATTGGTCTACCAGTGTTTGTAACCAATCCCTGTACAGATCATGAACTTGTCCACGATCTGCAAAGTATGCTAGTAAGCAAAGCTGCAGCTGCAAGCTCATCACACATTACCCTTCTTACTAGTTGTTTATCTACTAACTACGTTATTTACAAGGCCACTTGTGAGTTTAGGCGTTGTCCATTGCTAACCTCTGTGTCCTCACATCTGTTTTCTTTCATTATTCATGCAAGGCCTACACCTGTTGGAAAGGCCTAGGTCCTTCCCGGGGGCACAGACCTTGCATTGACCTTGGCTGTGGGTTGGCTGGGAGCTCACTTGAGTGTAAAGGCAAAGCATCTCTCACTCTCATGTCATATGCCACTAAGGAGGTAAATGTGTTCCGCATTAGTTCAGCTTCCCTTGTCTGTGGGCTGGGCCGAGACAAGTCAGTGCCATCATTTCCAGGCCCACATGGGGCTGGGCACAAAGGAAGGCCAGTTCCCCTGACAATAGTCCTTGGCCATCTTGGGCCAGCTACTTACTCACACATCCAGGCTTTAATTTTAGAGCAGTTGCTTAGAAGATCAGATCAGATGTGTCCATCCTGAGAGAGAGGCCTTGGTGGCTCTTGGCAGGAAGGAAAAGGCTAGCTGGAGATTGCTCTCCTCCCGTCTTTGGAGGACCAAAGATGACTTTACTAAATAAAATGCTGCAGCCTGGCTTGTGCACTGGTGTGTGGGTGGAGGGGGAGCACATGTCTGGCCTCTGCAATCTCCACTTCCACTGGCAAGCATGCGCCTTAGAGCCCCACCTGGTGATTTACACCTTGCCCTAAAGAAGAGAATTCATTCCTGGATGCTGAATGTGCAGGAATAGTCAGAAAACCAAGTGACACCAATAGAAATCAGTGACATTGTCCAATGTGCTGACCTATACTTTGGGTAGGAAAATAATCTCATTAACGCCTTTCTGTGACCTGGTGCTGGGGAGTTCACGCTGGGTGCGTTTATGCCTGAAGTTTACTCCTTTGCTTTTGCCTCTGTATAGATTTCAAGAGAGTTTTATTGCATGTTTGGAGGGAGAACAGGTGAGCTTGAGAGGAAAGGGCCTTTCCACCATGAGAATGACACTCACAACACTCAGTATCAGAGCTTGAGAGGCTGCGGATTTACACAGAAAGGTCAGTGATGCTTGTGGATGGAGAAAATGGAGCTTTGATTTCTACCAGATTTATACAATGGTCACCAGGTTTATCACAGAGATGGGCAGCCAGAAGGAAAAGTCCTGAGCACCTGTCACATCCCCTGGCACCCTGGGACACCCTCACTTCTCCTCTGTGGCCTCGGGCTTGGTGGGGTAGTTCTGAGTTTTCAGATGTTTAGTGGCTAGCACCATCTTGTGGTGGAAGCATTTAATGGCTACATCTGGGATTCACCATGATGGGATTCAGGGGACTGTTCTGATCTGCCATATCATAGACCTGTTCTGAGCAGACCATGTAAGTGCTGCTGGCCTAGCCGGGAGTGTGGTCAAATACGTCCCTCTAAAACATACAAACAAAGGTTTATTAGAGACATGATGGAGGCAAGACCCAGGGGCGACAGCATGGGAAAAGCCTCCATTTCCCCGTCCCCAGCTGGAAAGGGCAGGCCAGCTCGGCAATGAAAGGGTCCGGTTCTGAGCTTTAGAAGGAAACGGAGTGACGTAATAATGATCATCTGATGCTCTTCAGCCTGGAGATTTAATGTCAGGGGCTCCTGGAGTGAGATTTAACCAGCGGGGCCCCGCGCTCTGGCCTGCCTCATTTGTTCCACATGACATTTCCTCAGTGCAAGGGGCTGCTCCAGAGTTAGCTCCTCCGCGGCTCACGGCTGCCTTGGAGCTGGTTGTGCCTGCGAGGGAGAACATCCTGCTCCCGAGCGAATGGCAAAGGGGTCTCCAAGGCCAGCTCAGAACGGAGAGATGCTCAGCAAAGGCCTGCAGGCTTCCATGGAGGGACTCCGAGGTCACACCTAGCCGCTGGGCTCTGCTCTCTGCAAAGCCACGCCAGGTGCTGCCAGGCCTGGGCAGGATCAGAATCACCTTCAGCAGCTCCACAACCAGGCTGTGAGTGGGGGATTGCCTCTGCAGCCCTGCCGTCCCTCTCTCATGTCCCATGGGCAGTGCAGTGACCATCTTCTCCATCCTTTGTGGGGCCTTTGCCATGGCCAGCACCATCACCTCGCTCTGCACAGACTGTTGGCAGGTAATATACACTTTGGTGTCCTTTCTGTCCCATTTGGTAACTGAGCTATGGAGACCTCCATGCTGAGGCAGGCTCCCTGGCTGGTGAGTGCACTCACACGGGGCAATGCAGCATCCAACTCTCCTATCTGCCCTGGGTCGTCATGTCTAGGAAATGCTCAGAGCAGCATGAAACCCCCCAGCATCTGCTCTGACAAACATGCCACAGACATCAAAGAGGAGCTGTAAATTCTAGTCTAGCCAGGTTCTTATGCAGGGCCCATCACCATGGCATCTGAGCACTTCCCTCGCTCCCCTAAAAAATGGGGCTTGTTGGGAATTTACGCAGACTCTGGTTTGGTGTAATTCACCGGCGTGCCCCAGACAGCGCATTCAGAGCAGAACTAGGGTGGTGAAGCTGGAGAAATGAGGCTTTGCTGCCCTGGAATCACTCCAGCCTGAGTCCTTGATCGAGCACTGCACACTGGGTACTGAGCTCTGCGGAAAATCTGGCCCCAGTTGGTGGTGCTGAGCATCGAACTCTGGGCCCCACGGGAGCAAATTATAATGACCAGTCAAACGCTGCTACCGACCAGAGCTGAAGAGTTTTGTTGGCAAATGGGGCCTGATGCTTTCCAGAGAGCGTGGCATCTAACGCCCATACAGGTGCGAGAGCAGGCCCTTGGGGAGGCCAGGGTCTGAGGATGGTAGAGGAGAGGGTTAGGCTAAAAGCAGGGTGTCTCGTATAACGGGACGGAATAGTCCAGGGGATGGGGGAAATGGGGTTACACTCTCTTTCTCTCTCCTGGTGAGAGCAAACCCTGATGCTGAGCCATGCCCCAGGTGGCTGTACTGTACAGCAGGATACAACGCCCCATGACTTGCGCCTTCTCCCCTCTCAGATTAACAGCAAAGGCTCAGTTGTTCTGAGCACCCGGTGTCGTGGCCTCTGGAGAGAATGTGTCTGGGACAAGTTTGTGAAGATCTGGACCTGTGATGTTTTCAGCTCCTACCTGAATCCACATCCAGGTAACAAAGAGCGAGGCGCAGTGGGGAGCTGCAGTTTCCCCCTGAGGCTGATGTATCAGAACACAACAATTGGTATTTGAAAGGGAGATCAACCCCCCTGCCCAAGGACTTAGACCCCTCACTAACTACCAGGGATAGGATGAGCCCTTCCTGTGGGACAGATTATCTCACACCCACTACTGCATGGTTCTGGCAGCTGGCACTGTCGGAACCCAGATACTGGCCTAGAGCGGCCTTGGGGCTGAGCCAGCCTGCTCTTCTTGTGTTCCTACCCTCTGCGCTTTGGGGCTGACTTTCAATCAGATCAGAGTGCTGCAGGAGATGAAGTTCTACAAATAAAACTTCATTCTAGAGTCAGGGAAACTCCCTGCAAAATGGGGCTTTCCAGAGTCTCTTGACATGGGGCCCTTCCCTTCAGCCAGCCCACGGTCCCACTCCTGAAAGCTCCTGGTCATTTTCCTTTGGAGGGGCACGATCTTCCCCGGGACACAGGGCTCGGGAGAGAGGCGGGAGGGGAGGGTGCAGCATCCAGCTGCCTGTTCAGAGCAGGCGAATCACCCTTTCTAGGGCTAGGTGGCACTGCGAGATAGACGCAAGCACTGAACGCGGAGGGGAGGGAGCATACGCAGAATGACATGGACTTTGTACTCAGAAGGCAGGAAGCAGAAGGCCACTGATGAGGCTGCCAGCCTAGCAGGGTCTCTTTAATGGTTACACCTGAGCAGTTGGTGTAACCACATGTGTAGTGGCAGCTCCCAATGGCTCCAGCAGGAGATGTGTAAGTGCGAAGGCAGAGCGAGGCCTTGACTACGTCTCTGTGCTCCTGGCTCATATGTACTGTGCCAAACTCCATTGATAACGCATATTAAAGCCTTCCAGCTGCACAACTCCTGCACAACTCCTTGTCCCCCTGTTTAAATCCTTCAGCCCTACGGCCCACACACTGTCTGTCCCCAGCTCTACAGCTCATCAGAAAAATTCAGAATGTTGGCATCCCCTTCCCCCCAAATTGAAACAATGTCCAAAAAATTGCCATCAGCTTCCATCAGAGGATCATGCCCAGCAGTCACCACTGATCTGCAATGGGGTCAAACTGGTGACCAGCATCATAGCCCGTTACCAGCCCCTTGCACCGTCCGTCCTCCACGGGTACAGCCCTAAATCCAGGACCGCACCCACTAGCTCCATGTCTCTGGGCTCACTCTCTAGCACTCTCCTGCTCATGGTTTGTTTGCTTCTTTTTAAAAGCTGCAATCATTCTCACACGGACGCTGCTGATCACTTCCAGCATTGCTAGTGCTGGTGCATTTCTCTGCCTGTTGTTGGGATTTAAATATTTCAGCTGCTGTCAGGAACCTCTGGCTAAACAACACTGGCTCTGCCTGGCTGCCGGACTCTTCTTCCTCGTAGGTACGTTCTCCCCCAAACTCTAAAATAAGAGCTGTTAAAACAAACGAACTCCCTCTAGGAGAGGCCATCCCAAGTCCTGAAGCTGTCTGGGAGCCTGAAAGGGCGTGCGAGGTCAGTCAGCTGGGGCAGACCACACACACATGCAAATGCACTCACACGTGTGCATGAATGCCCATGCACCTGGCCATGTGGGCATTAGGGATGGTCAGGAAATGATTTGTTTTTTTTCCCCATGAAAAAGTTTTTTATGAAAAATGTTGGGTTTTAATGAAAAAACAAAAACTTTCCCTTTTCAGTTTCCACAAACAAAACAAAACAAATTTTAAAATCAAAATCAAAATATTTGAAAATGATGTATATGGATATTTGCAAAACAACAACAACAACAACAACAACAAACAAAACAGTTGCTTTGGCCCAAACCCCCTTGCTTGATTAAAAAAACGTTCATGGAAAAAATTCCAGCCAGCTCCGCTGGAGACTCCTTGAAAATGCTCAGTTAAGACCCCTGGGATCATTCTTGAGAGTCCCTTTGGCATAGTCTCCTGGGATGGGGCAACGTGCCCAGTCCAGAGTTCTGTGGTTGCTGAAGATGGGAGCTCCCCTTTTCTGAACTGGGATTTCATGCTACTCATGGGGTGACTAGGTGACATGCTGCTACCCATCCCCTCAGCTCTCCCCATCCAGCTATAAAAGCAAATCTCAAACACCACGATCTTATTAAACAAACCAAGCCCGGGATGGCTATAGCCCCAACACACAGCAGAATGGAAGGTTATAGGGCCCTTCACGGAGATGCAGGGATCTTCTACTGACTTAGCCTGGCAGCTGGACCAGGTGTGTCCTATTAGCTCCAATCCTGGGCATAAGAAGGTTTGAGCCTCTCTCTCTCTGTGGCAGAGGGAACCAGGGTCAGGAACAGTGGGGTCCTGCAGGGACTAGCCACGCTTGGGAGCAAGAGCGGACAGGACGTTTATGTTTGCTGTTATTAAAGTTGAGTTATGAAGAAACCCCAGGCAGCGTGTGTGTGAGTGTGTGTGTTCAGGGGGAAGTTGTGCCATGCGATGCATGTCTGTATGTGCATATGTGTGTGTGTGTGTGTGTGTTGTGTGTAGGGGGAAGCTGTGCTGTGTGTGTCTGGATGTGCATGCAGGTGTGTGTGTGTAACCATGTTAGGAGCAAGGTGGAATGTCACTTGCTTACAAACATCATAAGAAAAAGCTGAAACCCCCAGACACATTTCTCAATGATCATTTACGACAAGATCTGAGGGCCGCTGGGGAGTTTCTCTTCTTTTTACCCTCTGCCCTTTTGAAATCTCCACAGGGGCCTGGCACACATCAGGACCTACCCAAACTCACAGTGAACCATGGCAGCAGATGGGAGGTTTTGCTTTCTGGGGTCTACCCCATGCCTGCGGGAATCACAGAGTTCTCTGCTTTGTTTCAGGCATTTCAACCTCTGTTGGTGTCATAAGATACTGCGTGTATGTCTACTCCCTGCACCAGTACGAGGTACTGTCACCAGCAGCTACTGTTCGTTTTTTACTGAGCCCCCACGGTCACCTGGCACTTTCCAGATACGTAAGAGACACGGCCCCCGCCCCAGGGAGCTTCCAATTCAGTTTGGAGCCAGACAAAGCAATTCAGACACAGGATCTGAGGGGCCACAAGGAGCTGGAGTTGCCATAGGGATAATGGTGTATTGGTCACGTTTGAAAGGTTTCACATAACCCTGATCCGCCCGTCGCTTTGATGAATGAGCTGGTTTCTGACTAACAGCTGTTTTGGTTTGGTGCTGTCAGAGAGAGATCTGTCTGCGAGGCTCCTACAGATCCCATTCGGGTCCCATCCTACTCAGAACAGAGGGCAGACCGAGAAGCGTTACTGACCCCACTCTTTGGGAGAGGCCCTAGGAATCCAGGATCACTCTATGAAACACAGGGCAAGCACCATGCAATGCATTTCTATTTCCTTTGGGCCCCGCCCCACTCTCCTTTACGCCCCGGCCCCCTTAGCGAGCTAACTAGGGTTGTGGGAGTGTAACTGGGGACAGAATTTGGCCCTCAGCGAGTTCATCAAATTCAGCCAGTTGGATGAACGAGGAGCCTCACAAATATCATGTGTGACAACAAAACACCACACCGGTGAAATGCTCCCTCAGCAAATCTGAGCCACCTCAGGACCTGGGCTTTCTACCTTTGCAGACATTTCACCTGTGATAGCTTTAACAGTAGATGTCATTCACCACCTTTATGCTGGAGCTAGTGGAGTAAACGTGACACATTTTCTATTGCTCACACTCAATTGTTTTGGCATTTTGCTTTTGTTTTACAGGTGTCTCTAAAAATCCCAGGATTCCCAAGCTTTGAATACGGCTACTCCCTATGGATGGCTGTGGGGGGCAGCCTAGGGGCTATTGTTGCAGCTGGTGTATCCTGCTATGAAGTCCTGTTTAAAAAAGCTCCCAGGGCAAATGCAAATGCAGTGAAGGAAGTAGCTGGGAGTGGGTGCACTGCTGGCATGGACATTGTGCGTACGTATGTGTGAGCGAGAAGAGATCTCCTGAGCCGGAGGACATCAGCAGTGTCACCGAAAGTCACAGCTTGGTGATGTTTGACACAGCTCTGCGCGTGGAAAGGCTGGGAGACCTGCTTTGTGAGCGTTTCTCAGATACTGGTTCCCAAGGATTAGGCTCAAGTAAGGGATACATTTGACATGTTTCCCTGCTAGATTTCTAGAAATGTTTTTGGTATCTACAGTCAGGTGGAACAGGCCGTGCAACTTCTCCCCAGCTCTCCTGGCCCGTGCTATTCGCATATTGCTTTGGCCTGCTTTGCATGCAGTAAATAAGACGCCAAACTATAGTTTGAGTCCAGGCAGGTAAAAGCGACTTGCTAATTCGGTGCTCTGGGCTGTCATATGGGCCAATAGAGACAATGTGATGTGAACACTTCGTCCATAGTGCCCAATATGTAATCACATTCCCTTTGTTTTAGCCTTTGAACACCCCATTTTCTGTACTGCTTTTGGAGGTTTTCCCCTACTTGGCATTGGAGGCCTCAGCTGGAGGCAGTTCTGGGCAGCACACTTAAAGAAAGATGTGGGCAAACTGGCGAGAGTACCCTGCAGACCCCCAAAAACGATGCAAAGTTTAGAAAACCTGACCCACAAGGAAAGGTTCAAAAAATTGGGCACAGTCAATCTTGAGAAAAGATGGGGGGCACCCATGGGTGGCGGGTATAATAGGCTTTGCCTTCCCTGGCATTGCTGTTGACCCACCGCTGGACAACTGGACCACGGTGTCCTCCCCCTCCTGAGACCCCCACCGCCTCTTCCACTCCATCCCCCACCCCGAAGGTCCCGGCTTCTCTCCACGTCCCTCCTCCTTGGGACGGGGGAGTGTGGAGTGACGCGGAAAGCCAGCGGCCGGCAGACTGAGGAGGCTTGTCCAGACGCTGCTGGGGCTGGTGGCTCGGGGCGGGGCCTTCAGGGGCGGGAGGATCTGGCGCTCGGGGAGGCTGCTGGTGGCTCGGCTTGGCCCGGCCCGACTCTGGCGGGGGGGCATCAGGGCCGGGGGGGGAGGGGGCCAGCGGCTCTGCCCGGCGCTGGGGCCGGCCCGGTGCTTGTGGGGACCGGTGGCTTGGTCTGGTGCTGGGGCAGGCCCGGCGCTCGGTGGTGGGAGCGGAGGCTCAGTCTGGTGCTGGGGTGGGTCAGGGGGCTCAGCCTGATGTGGTTGGGGCGGGCGGGCCAGGGCCCCTCTGGGATGGGGGGGGGATCAGGGCTTTTCCTTTTATAGGGGGTTGGGGCGTTGGGGTGGGGGGTGGGGCCTTGGGGCAGGGCCAGCAGGCTAGCCTCCCCAAAGCAGGGGTTCACCCACTGCCCATGGGGGCACCTGATAACAGTCTTTGAATCTAAGAGCTGTTCTAAAGAGAACGGGGATCAATTGTTCTCCATGTCCCCTGACAGACAAGTGATAATCAGCGTAATCTGCACCAAGGGAGATTTCGGGCAGGTATTAGGAAAACCGTTCTAACTCTCAGGATAGCAACGCTCTGGAACAGGCGCCAAGGGAGGTTGTGGAATCCCCATCATGGAGGTTTTTAAGACCAGGCTGGACAAACCCCTACGAGATTTACTAGGCCCTGCTGCAGCGCAGGGGCTGGACTTGATCTCTCGAGATTCCTTCCAGCCCCACATCTCTAGGATACACTTCGTGGTGCCACTCCGCCTCCATCTGGGGGCGGAGACTGGGACAATAGAAGAGCACAGGGTGCTTTGCCTTCTTTAAAGAAAGTCTGATGCAAAGGGTGGTTGTTAGTCCTGGGTAGTGTGGGGAGCACTTTTGTGTGTGTGGACATAATGTGTCATATAAACTGTGACACTGGCAGACCAGATGCCAGCTCATGCCAAGGTCCCCGTGCCTCCGGGGAGCCCTGACTTATAAATAGCTGGAGCCAGTCTGGCTCACCTGGGTGTTAGTATTGTTAACATAGGTATAAGAATGTGTTTAGTGTTTAGACTTTATTGAATGCTTGTGAGTTGCTTCCCGCGTTAATCTCACTTATAACAGCTGTCTCCCATACGGTAAGGTAACATTCCAGCTGTTGTACTGTGAAAATCTAAGTCACCAGACAGGAGAGAGACATTAACTAGTGTGACATGCTAATCTGCAACAAATGGCGCTACATCCTGCCCCACGGGAAAGGACCCTCGAGGTCAGATGGACAGTTTGGGAGGATAAAGAGGACAAAAGATATTTGCCCTCCCCCACCTTGAAGATCAGTCATGCAAGTGGATTTCTTCCATCAGCTGATCTTGCAGCTCAGAGCACAAGGGAGGAGGGCGATAAAAACCCCTCACAAGAAGGAACTATGTCTCGCTGCTGCTTGGACTCTGGGGGACGAGGTCTCTAGGCATACGCAAGAGATCCCCAGCTGCTCAGCCTGGGTTAGCCCGAAAAGTCATATAGAGCTTGCTGAGTAGAGACGCCACTGTTATTATTTTTGAACTAAGATTGTAACTCATTTGTGTGTGTGCCTTTACCTGCATTAACCTTGTCAATAACTCTCGTTTCCTTTTCCTACTTAATAAATCTTTAGATAGTTTATTATAGGACTGGCTACAAGCGTTGTCTCTGGTGGGGTAAGTGACTGATCCTTTGGGACTGGGAATAACCTGACCATCTCTCACAAAGGTAAACTCACTTTGGTTGTGAGATAGACCGGAGTTTCCAAGGGGACTGTCTGTGACTACCTGCTCAGGCTGTTATAGTGCCTGAGGAGTTTACACTAGATCATTAGTTGGTGAAATCTAAGTACACAACTCACATCCATTTTGGGCTTCCAAACAGTCTGCCCTGCCATGGGACTCGCTCTTAAGTCACTGCGGGCAGCGTGACATGAACAAGCTAGGGAGAGCATCCAATGGCCAGCAGACCAAACGTCTCTTGTGTAATTACTCACATACCGCACGTGATCCGGGGTTACAGCTGGTTCAATGTTGCAAACCGGTTTTATGGGCAAGTCCCGAACAGCTGCTCAGTTTGGCCGTATCTCCTTCGCAAGCAGGGGTCTAGTCACATTCGGGTTAGAGGAAGGAGCTCCTGCAATCACACCCAAACTAGAATAGGCCACGTGCTCCTCTGGGTGTGCAGCACCCAGCACATCGGGGCCTGGTCCGGAGGGAGGCCTCTGGGTGCTGCCGTAACACAAAGAATCACTATCATAATTACCACTAGTCCCACGTGTCTTTATTCTGTTATAGAAGCTCTACGTTTGAGACAGGGAACATGGACACCACTCTGAGGGCAGCAGCCACCAGATGGCACCCGTACAAATAGCCTTCGTCTCGGTGTGGGAGCAGTGCACAATCTTGGATGAAAGGTTGTGTTGTTGTGAGTTTTGTGATGTGATTTCTTTTGGGGAGCTGTGGCAAACAGCAAGGGAGTTAGCTCTCTGCTGTAATCACTCTAGCCAGAGCAAATTCTTGGGGCAGAGTTGTTTCTTGGGAACCAGGCATTGGTGTTGGGCTGAGGTTCCTGGCAGGGGGGTTTGCTGGTGCCGTTTGTGACTTGCTCTGTTCTAGGACTGTGTATCTAGACGACATCAAGAAAAGACCCCAACTCCCCATCACTGATTCCTCCTTCAATGGGACACGGCTCTGCAAGGCCCTGACGTCTGTAACCCACAATACCATGTGACTTCAGTGACCAGTCACATACCACCAACAGTGTACAGTGGAAGGGTTGTGGTTATAGGCAGGAATCGACTTGGGCCATTTGCAGAGATCAGGGCCGGCTAGCAAGCAGGGAAAGGGCCACAAAACCACTGGGGTAGGGCCAGCGTTGGCTCCCAGGCAACAGCCCTGCAGGGCATGGACTCTAGTGTCAGAGGCACACAGATACGCTTGCCACTGTGCGCTTCCAACACACCCTTGGCCCCTGCTAGTCACTGGGGCATCTCCCCTCCCCACAGCTCCTGCCAGGAACTGCCTGGGGCCCTTCTGCCAGCCCTGCTGCTGCATGCCCGGAGTCCAGTGACTCTAGCCAGGTCCCCAGGCAGCCAGGAGCCTCGGCGGAGTTTAACCCCTTCCTGGCCCTGGGGATTAGCAGTGGGTGGGGGTCAGCAGGAGGAGCTGGGCGGGAAGCGCAGGGGAGGGGAAGATCACAGCGGCTCCTGCGATTCCCCAGACAGACACCGAGGGAAGGAGGAGCCGTCCTGGGGGTGGGATCGCTGCGAGCTCCTGCCGCCGCCTGGCTGCTGTTCCCCAGAGTCCGGAGGCAGGGAGCGGGGCGGCCGCTGGAGTCTGACCCTGGGGGGCGGGAAGGGCCAAGACCAGGGGCCATGCTGCGCTGTGCGCCTCGGAGTGCCCGGGAGCCCCAGCCAGCCTGACAGCCGGAGCGAGAGACCCCCCAAGGCGCAAGTCCCCGGGCAGGAGACACCACGGACAGCTCCT
>NW_020665065.1:1592035-1611348 GCF_002925995.2 Terrapene triunguis | reverse complement strand
GTCGTGTCCGCCTGAAGGAACACAGTTAGCTCCCTTGTGCGGGGCTTGGCCTGGAGCTGACAACTCTCCATGGGTAGGAGAGCAGTGGGCTGAGTTTGGGGCCAGGGCCTCCCACACACAGCCCCTTTGTGGCCTTGGGGCACTCGCTTCCCCTTTCCAGGCCTCCACTTCCTTCCACCTGCCTCCCAGGGCCTGTCGGTGCCAGGCTGTGTGCCATGTCTCCAGCCCCACGCATTGCTGAGGTGGGAGGATGATCCTGCTCCTCAGGCCCCACAGGCTGCCCTTCACTTTGGTGCTGGATTCCAGCCCTGACCTAGACAGAAGGATGGATGATGTCTGCGTGACGCGTCGTCGTTTGTATTTCTCAAGGCCCTGGGCCCAGGCAGAGACACAGCCGGGCCCAGGAGCTTGCGCTCTGAATAGCCAAGGCAGCTAAAGGGTGGAGGGGGAGGGAAGGGACCTGGTGCTGAGAGCCCCACAGTCCCTTTGCGTGGTGGCTGCACATAGGCATTGCTGGACAGCCTTATCTTCCTCGCCTGCCTGCTCCCTTCCAAGCAGGAATCCTGGTGCTCACTGGTGGTGCAGCCTGTCCTGTGGACCCACCGAATTGGTCCTAACAACCAGACATGACATTTACCAAGCGCTGTTCATCATCTCCATAGCGCTTTACAAACAGTCACTCCTCACTCGCCACAAACACCCTCCAATCATGAATGCAGCAAATTTCACCTTCCTCTTGTCTTGTCTGTGCGTTGTCCGGGAACAGATTGTGAGAGTCGCTGATTTATCTGTTTGCTGAAATTATTGAATTTCTTCAGCCACCAACTCTTGGGCTGCAGGTCCCTGACAACACGATATTAACGATTCACAATGGCAAATATGGGTGAAATCCTGCCCCTGCTGGACTCCCTAGGACTTTCGCCATTGGCTTCACTGCGTCAAGAGGGTCAGGGTTTCCCCACAGTTTGCAAAGTGCACATGGCTATGGAGCTCATGTCACTAACCGACAGCGTCAATTTCAAATTGTAATCTTCACGGTTCTCCTTGTGTGGGTTAATTCCACTGGCCTGCCCAGCATGGTGCAAGCTGGGAACTGCCCATTTTACAGTCCACTACACAGCCTGGAACGAGCTGCCATCAGATCATTGAGGGTTGATGCTAAGCAGCCGTTTTCGGTGGCCAATTGTGCTAAGAAAAGTCAGGGCCTCAAACGTTCACAAGAATGGAGCACGGTCCGGCTGAAAGGTGCTTTGCAGCATGAACACGTACACAGGGGTCAATTTCCCTCTCTGCTCAGGCCTGGGAAGCCGCTGCAGTCAGTGTTGGCTCTGCTTTGACAGAGCCGCGGCGGAAGGGCTGTGCTACCCCACAGAGGGAGTCAGTGCCATAGTCAGGATTGGAGCTCCCCAAGCTCTGACTCCCAGGCCGGTGCTGAACTGTGGCTGTGCTCACAGGACGGGGCTCAAGCTCCGTGGTGATCAGCAGATCAGTCCCTCCCGGAGGGACCCAGGCTTGGAGCCCGTTAACCTGCATTGCCACTTTCAGGGCGCTTCCTATAGTGCAGGTGTGTCAGGCGAACGTGAGCCTTTGTGCCTGTCTGAAGAGAGGGGACAAATGATCAGTGTTGTGCCTGGGCCACACCCATTGGAAACCCCTTTCAATGCTGTGGGGGGAGCTACTGATCAGATGTTGGAGAGGGGACGCCCCAGGCTGCCGCACTGGAAGTTGCAACGTGGGAGCTTTGGAAGCCAGACTCGCAGAGGGTTGGTTTCTGCAGCACAGCCATGATATTCAGAGCCAGCTCCCAACTGTCCCAACGTCCCAGGGTGTTTGGATCAGACGCATCACAGGGGCAGTCAGCCTGGACTGGGCCACACACACAGTGAGGCCTGGCTGGGCCAAGGGGTAATGGGTTCTGCCAGCTGGTGAACAGTTGCCTCTGGGCAAAGGAGAAGGCTGTGTGTCTGCAAAGCTCTGACTTGGGCCAAGCCCCTCCTGCACACCTAGCCTTCTCCCATCTCCTGAGCCCTCGCTGGGGCTGGCGATGATCGGGTCTCTCCCTAGCAGGCAGTTTCCCTAGTGAATGAGTGTGTGTGAAGGCAGGTGTCACAGCGGGTGGTGGAGGGGGATGAATGTGGGCGGGGGTGGCAGAGTGGGTGACAGTGACAGGACAGGAGGCCCAGTGGGCGAGGGACTAGCTAGCACACTCAGCTAAAACACTAGTTTACACTTGGTGGCCGGGGTTCAAGTGGGGCTTAGGTCACACTCGAATGAATTTGGTCCCTTGCTGGTCTCCGGCAGGGATGTGTCCACCACAGACGCAGCCTGCCGGGCTAGGCCGTTTCTACTCTGGAGAGGCCCCAGGCTGTGATCCCAGGGAGCTGCAAGAGAGAACGTGAGTGTGGAGTTAGTTACACTCTCCCACACTGTGTGGAGAAGATCATTCAGGACTGGATCCAGCAGGACTTGCCCTGCCCACTCCTCCCCTCCAAACTTATAGGCTGAGTTACAAGTCCTGCTGTCTCCACTAGCCAGTCTGCTGGAGCATCGCAGACACTCTGTCTCCTCCAGTGCCCAGTGCCCCTTTCAGAGGCACCAGGTACCTCATCGAAATTGTGTAACACCTGAAATTCCTGCAGTCTAATGACCTTCAGAAACCTCGCACTGGACCCCGAGGTGATTGGGAAGAATGTACTTGGCAATTCAGTGGCACTCGCGGCTGAATCTAGTTTTTACTCAGCTCGTATTGTATTTACATACCAGCGGGTCTTGCATATAAATGTTATTGACTTCAGCAGGTGTTTACTAGAGTCCAGACCTCAGGGTTTGGCCCTAGTGTATGCAAGGATAAAACCAAATAAAGTGACTATTTCCTCTAGGCATTCAGTATCCCCAAAGCATCCGGGGTGTGATTGCTGTGGCTGGGTTACTCAGCTTAAGCTCTGTTTGTTACTGTTCTTGTCAGTCATGCAGTCAAAGTTCAGTGATCAGATTAAACGCTGGCCACAAGGCTGGACGCAGTATTTCTGTGTGGCCCAGACATTGCTGAACCCCACTGAAATGAACGACAAGCACCCCAGATTCCTACCGCACGCCGTGGCACGGTCTGGAGGCAGGAAGGCTGAAATGTAAATGGTTCGTGCCTTCGGGCAGCACACTGCATTCTGTCTGCATGGTTCTTACACGTGGTTCTGCAATCGGTGCAGACACTTGAGGGATAAGCTGCTTGCATGATGCAGGTTGAGAGGTGAAAACATGTGATGTTCCTGTGACTTAAAAAGCCATCTGGGGGGCGGGGAGAGATGATCAGGCAGAAGGACTGGGGGGCGGGGAGAGATGATCAGACGGAAGGACTAGGGGGCGGGGAGAGATGATCAGGTGGAAGGGCAGGCTCAGCACTATTAGGAGCCATCTTGGACGAATTCCACTTGCTGTTCTACATTGTCATGAGCGCTGGTGACCGCAGTGGGGCTGTGCAGTAACCAAGCGACTGCATGCCAAAGCAGCCAGCACGGCATGACTCTCCTGCTGTGGCCACGCAGTACAATGCCAGCTCTCCCTGGGGCGGGACCAATGGAGAGGTGGAATGCCGTTCCCGTTAATAGGCAGGTCAGTGCCCAGGAAGAACAATCAGCGAATTGTCCATTCCTGGGCAGAAGTATCTGTTAAGGGGATGACTGAACATAGACTCCCAAATGTGCTTTCAGTTTAAATGTAATAAATTACGGGGTAGGAGGTCTTGAGTGTCAGTGGCTTGCACATACATTCCCATGTAACTCAGAGGTGCTGTAGTCTCCAAAAATCTATATGTTGCTATTTTTTAAATAGCCCTTTCATTTTCACCTGGAGGTACTACAGCATGTGGAAATGACCCAGCTCATGTCTCAGCATTAATGGCTAAGTGCAGTATTGCCAATTCCCTACAGTCAAGAATCATGAGTCAGGCCGCAGCGCTCACGAGGCCAGCTTTAAAATCATGAGATTTTAAAAGAATAATATATGTTGGGTTATTGTTCTTTGGTGCACTCAGGGCACACATTCAAGTTTTACTCACCAGCCACGTGGGCTAGAAACTTCCTTTTTGTTAATGAAGGCTCAGATCCTCATGTAATCACCTGACTCCAGGAGCTGGATCTTTAAGTAAGTCACCCAATATCATGAGACTTGCAATAAAATCACTTGAGTTGGCAACACTGCAAGATACGCGGTTAAACACAGCAGAGAGAACTTATTTCATCCTTCCTGCTCTTGGATTTTGATGAGATGTAGTTGCCTGTGATCAATACATGAGGGCTTAGGAAAGGACAGGGTTGTGGTAACGTGTGCAGGGAAGAGTTGTAGGGCTGGGGTCAGGCAATCTGAGCATGTGAATATGAAAAAGGTTCTTTATTGCCTAAGTTGTGGATAAGTCCCTGTGCATGCGTTACGGGGGCAACATCTCTTCTCTTGAGTATCTTAGTCCCCCTCCTCCCCTTCTCCTAGATTTTGGGGTTCTAGATGCCCCTACAGCATTTCTTGCAAGTGTCACGGAGTGTGGGGGAGTCAGGGCCCTGCACCCCTCTTCCTGGGATTCACCGTGACTCTCAGCCAGCCAGTAAAACGGAAGGTTTATTGGACAATAGGAATGCAGTCTAAAACAGAGCGTGTAGGTACAACCAGGACCCCTCAGTCAAGTCCTTCTGGGGGACAGGGAGCTTAGACCCCAGCCTTGGGGTTCCCTGTGTTGCACCACCCAGCACAAAACTGAAACTAAAAAAACTCCTCCAGCAGCTCTCTCCCCTCCCCCAGCTCCTCCTCTCCTTTGTCCAGTCTCCTGGCCAGAAGGTGTCACTTCTCCCAACTCCCTTCCTGGCTCAGGTTACAGCTCAGGTATCTTCCTTCAAGGGAAGTCCCCCATCCTCAATGTAACTCTCCTGCAACATTCCCAGGTCAAATCTGCCTGCTCCCTGTTGCGTCACAGCAAGGTCCTAGCTTGTTGTCAGAGTTCTGTAAGTCTCCCCAAAAGCACGTGGGTTATTGCACTCTGTGAAAAGTCACCAGGTGAGAAGCTGGAAGAATTAAGAGGCTCAGATGCTGGGGCAAAGCGAGTGTAAGGCTCTCAGCTCTGTTAGGAGTCATGGAACTTTCAACGCTGACTTTGTCCAACCAAGGCCTTGATCGCAGAAGTGTGCCTCCTCCGTGATAGAGCAGGCCTAGCGTCTGGCTCCCGACCTGCCTGGCTCATTTCTTGTTTGAAGTTTCCCAGGAGAGGGCTAAGGTCCCAGACCTAGTGTTGTATTGTGCTCCGATGCCCTGATTCCTTCTCTCAGTCACTGCCAGTAGCTCTTACGCATGCAAATAGACCCAGTGGGCCGAATATTCCAGCCTGTCGGAGCTGGGAAGGGAGAGCAAAGGTCTCCTACCCTGAGGCCCCTCAGAAGCTGCTTTGTGGTTTGTCCCCGTATGGCTCAGAACAGCCCACGGGGACCACAGCCCTCGCACCCAGCCCTGTCTATTGATGGCTAAGGGCTCTGCACCGGCTCTATGGGGTTCCTCTGTGTCCGGGAAGGTCAGGAGCGCAGTCACATGGCGTTCTGTCTGGAGCAGGCAGCACAAAGGGATGAGAGGTGGGACTTCAGAGGGTCTCACAATATCCAGTGTTTGCTTCCAGCCTGCACGTCGTCTCTCTGCACCCCCAGGATTGGCACACTGGCATGCACGTTCCTCTGGATACCGGCTGCTTTGGTTTGTGTTGCTTTAATAGCTCGGTGCTGCTCCCTCTCCCCACCCCCATCGGTTCCCATTTCATAGGCGGGGTCCCTCCTGCGGCTGTTCTTCCCTTCTGCATCTGTGAACTTGGTGCTACTGAAGGCCTCTCTTTGTCCCCAGAACTGGTGCAGCCTTCCCCACCCTGCCGTTGTGCCTGCCCTCTGGCCTGGAGCGGCTGTCACACTCCAGGCCTCCTCTAGCCCTTGGCCTCTCGGCTGAGGCTCCCAAGAAGGAGGCTATTTCTTTAATCCCGGGTAGGGTGTGCGTGTGTGATGTGGACACAGGAACCTGGCTCAGCCCCCTGAACTCGTCTCACAGGGGCCACGTTACGCTTGGGGCAGGATCCCGTTGCAGTTTCCCAGGTTTGCAGCCACTGATAAAACACTGCTGCTAAGCAGGGCTGGAGGTTCTGCCACAGTTGCGTGCACCTGAGTGTGCAGTCCAGAAAACCTCGCTGCCCACTCATTGCAGTGTCACGAGGAGCGGGTCGTAATAGGAACTGTCTTGTTTCGTTTCTGCAGGACACAGACAATTCCGGTGCCACTATCCTGCATCTCGCAGCCCGCTTTGGTCACCACGAAGTAATAGACTGGCTACTGCGATTTGGAGCCAGCGACCCGATGTTAGCCACGGACACAGGAGCGTTACCTGTTCACTATGCTGCAGCCAAAGGAGATTTCCCTTCATTGCGACTTCTCTTAGGGCACTGTCCAAAGTAAGAGAATTTTGTTTTTAGGGGATGGATTTGCAGGGAGTTCAATTGGCTGGTTTCTGCGCGTGTGTTGGTTGTGTCAGAATATCTAGAGCAATTATAGCATTTGGTTGTTCTTCAGCTTGTGCACAATAGAGGTAACCCAAGTCTTGGGTTTATGGAGTCCACACACCTAAAGCTGTAATTACAGCATTACTAACATTTCTCTAACTTTGCCCTCCCATCCTGTAGCGGAAATTAATGTGTCTGATCTGCTGGCTAGCAATGACTAGACCTTATGGCAAATTTGCAGATTCATATTAAGATTCCCCTTTTTATACAGTTATACAATTTTTGGCTGACACATGATACTGCCACTGCCAGTGCACAGTATCTGGGGGAGAGGGATAGCTCACTGGTTTGAGCATTGGCCTGCTAAACCCAGGGTTGTGAGTTCAATCCTTGAGGGGGCCATTTAGGAATCTGGGGCAAAGATCTGTCTGGGGGTTGGTCCTGCTTTAAGCAGGGGGTTGGACTAGATGACCTCCTGAGGTCCCTTCCAACCCTGATACTCTATGATTACAGCTAGTTTTATTTTTGTAAACCAAGCAAAAGGCTTTCTTACCCCAGGAAAGATTCCTTAGGATCTAATTCTAGAATCAAATTGAATTTTCCTTAGATTGTGAAGTCCTCAGTGCCAAGACTGTTTGGAAAGCACCTAAAACATAGCGGGCATTGCTGAGAATAAATACTAACAAGAACATAGTAGCAAATGTAAATATTAACTTCCGATTCCAAGTTGTATGAGTTTTGGGACTGTTGTGTGAATAATGAATATCCTGCAATACCTGGATTGCTAAATCCATAGGTGCTGATTCTCCACTCCATGGGACCTGGCTGTCATCACTTACACCTGTGCAAACTGCGTGTATAACACCACCACTACAGGTGCCAGACAATGGAAAATCTGGCCCGTGGTGTGTCTTGCACTGGTCAATTACATTACAATCCTTTTGCGTCTCTTTAGTCCTTTCTTCTACAAGTGGCAGGATACTGTGTAAAGTGCTGGCTGAACTGTATGTGTCGTGTCTTCTGCCCTAGGGTCCCATCCTGCCAACGCTGGTGCAGGTGAGCGACTCTATTCACAGGACTTCCTTAGTGAGAGAATAAAGTTACTCACCTGCCTAAGTCTTTGCAGCATCTGGCCCTAGTGAGGGAGAAATGGCTCATCTGGCTTGGATACAACGCCATCCAACAAACAGTCGGCACAGAGCCTGCTTTGGCTGCTAAAAGAATTGTTCTCATTTGTAAAACCTGGGCTTGCTAACGACATGACAGCTTTATCACAGTGGGAAGTCAAACGTCCGTTGGTTATTATCCCAGGAACAAAGGGCAAGAGGCTGGATGTTCACTTTTGATGGAAATATTGCTCCCTGTTGCAGGTGGGGCTGATGAGGATTTGTTCCAGGCGCTTTTGGAACTGGGCGATAACACGGTCGCCTTTGTTCAGGCTATAGTTATGTAAATGGATTAGGCTGCCCTGCAGGAGAAATAAGGCTGTTCAAATGTGTGGAAAGACAAGCTTCTGCCTTGTTTAAGGAATGTAGGCTTGTGAGAGGGCTGTGGACGTCAAGGCCCCTGTGTGTTTTCAGATGACACATTCTGTGCATGGTAAAATCCGGGAGTACTGGGGTACTTTTCATTGGTTATTACAGAGTAACCTCAGAATTCCAGGATGTTCTGAAAACAAACCAGTTCCTGGGCCAGTGATAGCCAGCACTGCTGGTTATGGCCTAGCATGGCCATGCCATTCGAATTCCTGCTTTCTGGTGCTTAGAACTTCCCCAAATCCAAGCTCTCAATCAAACCCCATGATGCTGTCAGAAATTTGACGTGAGTGTGGCTGTGGTGACTTCCAGGGAGCTATGCCCAGGTGTGCTGGGGTGTGTGTGTGCATTGTCTCTCCTTAGGTAGAGACAGCACGAAGTGTAGGCAAGCCGTAAATTCCACATAAACCCTATAACCATGTCCAGACCCAGGACTGGCCCTCCACAGAGGGGGTGGAATTTCACCTGTGCTGATAATCTCTGTTCTCTGACCATGACCCTGTCTCTGGGTTTAATGCTCCCACCTGGTGATTAAAACACTTAGACGTCTGTCCCCAAAATAGCTGCATTCTCTTTGCAGCTGGGAATGGGGGTCCCAGCCCTTGACTGGGACCCTGTACAAGTTCCCCCATAGCCTGCTGGACGTGGAGCCAAAATGCTAGAAGGTCAACAAAGAGCAAATATAAAATGATCAGGGGTGAGAAAAGCAGGTCACTCAAACATCATGGATCTGTGCGCCGCAGATTACAAAACTTCTAATCTTATTTTCCGTGATGGGCAGGAGGACAGGGCTATAAATACCCTGCAGCTCTTTGGTAATTAACGTTCCCTTACACGGGGACTTTTCACAGGAAGATTCTTAACAAAGTCAAACACACGTTTGACAAAATAGAACAGAATCAAATCCTCAGTAATGACAACATCCAAAATGCAGCCACCTCTGGGCCCTTAGCGAGTGTCAGCAACCCCCCTCTCTCCCCCTCCCGAACAGCTCCCACTCATGTAGCAGCAGAATGTGGGAGACTAAAGTAAGTCCCTTCCAGTGTAACTCCTGGCAAAAAAACAAACCCCTACCACCACCACCGCCAACTGGGCACAGGGACCATAGGGCAGCAAGTGATGATTCTGGGTCATAAATAAGGTGCCAACAAGTCTGATAACCAAGCACCATGATGAAAAGTACTTATATGGTGGGCAGGGCATAAGACAGGCAGGAGAGGACAGCCACATGAGCCAGATGTGCTCTTGTGTGTCTAAGAGCATTGCACAAGTCTGGGGCCTTTCATAGGCCGGCAACGCACACTCCAGATCCATTGCAGAGGGATACCAAAGCTGGTTAAATCTACCCAGTTTTCCCACAGCAACATACAAATGCATTTGAGGTCTTGGCCAAAGCCAGTCTGCAAATCTAGGCTCAGGATGGCTTTCAACTGGTGCCCAATCACTGTCCAAAGAGAAGCGGAGCATTCACAAGTGGGGTTGGCTGGGAACTGCATGATGACGACCCCTAGCACTGACCGGAGGTCTGAGAGCACCCACGGGACAGGCTTCCTGGAGGAGGCGGAGCAGGCGTGTCAGCTATCGCTAGCTGCATTGGTCAAGTGAGGGCCAGGGCGGGAGCAGGATACCCTGGGATGCCCAGGGACACAAAACCCAACCCTTCCCTATCGCTGGGAGCAAACAGAACTGTCCTTTGCTTGTGAGATGGCTGCGTCGGAAATACAGATAGACAGACTGTCTCTGTTTATTGATAGGCATTTCTGTGGTACTCAGCAGCAGCCTTAACTCTGCCCCTGTATCCCCACCCACCTTCCACCCGTGGGTCTCCGTGTGTGTTG
Organism: Terrapene triunguis; assembly: GCF_002925995.2. Taxonomy (NCBI): domain Eukaryota; kingdom Metazoa; phylum Chordata; order Testudines; family Emydidae; genus Terrapene; species Terrapene triunguis. The sequence goes on along the minus strand of NW_020665065.1, from coordinate 1,601,464 downwards.
GGGAGGGGTCAGGATGACCTTTGTGCCACGCTGGACAGGGCTGCCACATTCGTCAGCAGATGTTTCCCAGCTGATGGGCAGTGCAGTGCCCAGGACTTAGACATGGCAGGCAGAGGGGCCCTGGACTCAGCATCTCTACCCCTTCAGATTACAGCCTGTAGCTGATGCAAGCAGTGTGTTGGAAGGCTGACAAGCAGGGCACACAGACGCCCCAGCCCCATCCTCCCTCCCTGACGGACAGGCCGGCAGACGTCTCCCGGGTGTTCCAAAGCCCATGGAACCCAGTCCTGCCCCCGCCTGCATTTCCCATGGGGATGGAGAGAGCTCCTGAAAGGGACCCGTGGAGATTGATGGAACGTGAACTCGAGCAAGGAGAGCTGGCTGGGCAGGCAGGTGTCAGCAGAGTGGGAGGAACATGCCTCCTGCAGGAGCGTTTGGAGGGGAAACCCTCCTCCTCTGCTGGTTCATTGAAACCCCATCCCGGGAGCGTTCGAAGTGGGGAATTTGCAGGGGAAGAGGGTTGTGCTGTGAAATATTTTGTAACTTGACATGGATTTTGGGAGGGGTTGTGAGCGAAAGGCTCCTGCCCCAGCCCTCCGCGAGGCCCCAGTCCAAGCAGGAGAGTCAGCCCCTCGGGGAGTGGACGGGAGGTGGAAAGTGTAGGGAGGCGTGAGCCTGCTGGCACTGGGGAGCAGCATTGCCTTATGTTTGGGGGCGGGCTGGGTCTCACCATGTTCAGTGCTGCCCAGCGCCCCCACCCCCAGCCCTAGAGAAATGGGCCCTTCGAATAAAAGGCCTGAATGTGGAAAACACGTGAGCTCCTTTTGCTGCCCAAGCTGTATCTTGTGGGGTGGGGGCTTTGATGTCAGTTTCTGGGGTGGTTGTATCACTGCAGGCTGGAGACCAGATCTGGCCTGGCCTGGCCAGCCCTCTGTTCCTTGTGGGGCTGGGGGAAGGACGGGAGTTTCTGCCACAGGCAGATGCATGGACAATAACAAATCCAACCCCCCACATCCAGAATTGTCTGTTCTGGGTTTACCCCAAAAGCAGTGGGGCGAGAAGGGATATTTGTGGCTGGGAGAGAGAAGCATGGCAGGGCTTTGGCTTCTGAGAGCAGAGGCAGGTGTCTGATGATAGCCCCAGAGTTATCGGTTATTCAGGCGGAATGTGAGAATTGAGGCTAGACATGCTCTCCATTTCACAGGGAAGAGATGAATCTGAACATCATTTGGGTGTCACTCCAGCCTGGCCCTGTGATAGCGGCTGTAGGGGCAGCAGGAAGCCTGGCTTGCTCTACTTTTCCTGCTTTCACAAGAACGGAGGGAATTCTTCAAGGGCTATGAAAGAAATAGTTATCACTGGCGGATTTCACAGCTGCTCTCTCAAAGGGACGTCGTCACTCAGCGTCGCATGCCACTGCAGAAGCTTTTGAGAGCTGTGTGTCCACCTCCGGTAGTGTTCAAGCAGCAGGACCCTTGGGGGTGCAGCAGCTGGCGTGGGGGGGTTCAGAATGCTTGAAACCTTGGGTCTGGGGGTGTGAGGTGATCACAGCACTAGCTAGGCCAGGAGAGGATTCTGCCTGGCTAGGGGGAGTTTAAATAGCCAGGCTCTATGGAAAGCCAAGATAGCAAATGTAAAAATAGCCCACAGCCTTTAAATGCCAAACCTCCACCCAACAGGGCTTCCCGCAGCCAGGTCTAATCTGTGCCTCCTATCAGCCAAGCCCCAGAGCACCCCTGTCCCACTGCTCCCAGGCTCTGCCCCTCCTGCCCCCCACCCTGCTAGCTAGCAGAATGCAGTGGCTTTTGAAGAGATGCTTTCAGCTGCTGGAGCTTGGTTGGGTCTCTTCTCCCCAGCAGATCGCTACAGCAAGCCTGACTATGGAAACTGTGCTCAGCCCCGGGCCTGCCTGCCAACGTGACAGGAGCATGCTGGACTCCCTCGGGTTTAGCTGCATCTGACTCTGACTCCATTCCGCGTAGCTGCGGAAGAATAAAACTCAAGGGCCCCAGTTCAGAGCCATGCTGGGGTCCCTCCAGTGTTTCCATTAGGAAGTGCTGGCAGAGCCACGTTGCACAAGTCTCACGAGGGGTTTGAAAGCATGGGCTCGCTAAGGCCGCTTTTTACATACGCTGTCGGGAAGAACCGATATCTAATGAGAACAAAGCGTTTGCTGGCTTGAAGCTGACCCGTTAGTTGATGACAGATGATTGGTGAGACGGCAGTTCTAGAACCCCTGGGCATTGTCCTACCGCACATGGATTCCGTGTAAAGTCTCTTACACAGTTATGGAGCCTAGCCACTGAGTCACTAAAGTATTTACTGAGGTTGGGAAGTGAACTAGGTGACGGGCCAGAGTCGTCTTCTGGCCCTGGTGACACACCACTTGGTGTCTGCAGAATCTCGTCACTAACAGGCCTGCACTGGGTGTGATTGTTATGGAGCAAAAGGAACACAAAGGAATATCAGCAGGTTGGTTAGACAATCACCAGAGCAGTTACTTGACAAGGCAGAGTCTCTGGACTGCCCTGGGTGGTTTGGCAAGTTTTGCTGTCTATTATATAAATCACGACGCTGTTTGTACAAACAAAGGAAAGGGTCAAAATATTTTTCTCTTTTAAATGAAAAACAAAATGTGGTTTTAATGTTTCCACCTCACGAATTGGCTATTACAGCTGGAAAGCTTGAAGTTAAGATCAAAAGGGAATTTACCCTGATTGCTTTCCCATAAGCAGCAGCCTTTCCTTTGTGTATATTTTATATCCTTAATTTAAAATCTTAACCAATTATTGTAGTAACCATGGCAATTGCTCTCACACGCCGTCACTGCTTTGGGACCAATATGTGTTCAGGCGACAACTTTCACAGAAGACACACTCCTGGTGCAGACACGGACTGCAAGGCCTTATGCAATATCTATGCACATTTCCGTGGCTGCACTGAACTAGCAGCATGCAGATCAGGTATGTCCTGCAATCCACTGATTTGAGAGCAGCACAACAGCAGTTGCTGCTAATTCATTGACCTGAATATTCTCCAGATTCCAGCGATAGTCAGCTCCCCTGGGGGCTGGAAATGGGGTCAGCATGCAAACATATCTGAATGAGTAGTGTCCTGACTATGCCTGGGCTATTGTGGGAGCATCATAACAAGCGTGACTTGCACAAATGCACCCCGTGCCCTTTACTTTTACATACTGTCTCCAGCACAGGAAATCAGACCCTTCCCAGCAGATTAACCCATACAGGTAAATACAAGTCAACTAAGTGGATTACAGGTACCATCTGTGGCTGTGACAGTGCAGAGCATGGGGAGGGTACACTGTGCAGATTCCAGGCGAAATGCCTGAGCCCAGACAGACGAGGGAGCGAGCTAGGGGACTCCAGGCATGGTACTCTCGTTAGGGAAAGGACAAGGCAACGCAGATGAGTTGTAAAGAGTCAGGGGGTCCATTGGGGCAGGGAGGTCGTTCCAGACCAAACTCACAAACTATAAATGGGAAGCTCAGCAGTGGAATGGTTGACTATCCATTTAGTGAGACTCCCAGTAGAATCCATGCAAGTGATATGGCAAAACCCCCAGTTATCAGTGGGAAAAGACTTCACAGCCCCCCGCTCAACTCACTGACAGAAGAAGGGTCCCTGAGTTTTGCTAAGTAGGCTCTTAATTAAGCATGTCTTAGTCACAGGCCTTGTACATTTAATTTTATGCTTCTCCTGCAGTTACTTTTGCTGTGAGCACCTGCCGCCTTTAGTTAAGAAATCCCATTAATTATTTACCCCTGCGCTCATCGTCCCTTCTGCTAACTGCCCGATGGGAGGCTCCATTACAAGCCTTGAAATTCTATCTCTGGGAGCCGCAACACCAGCTAACAGGCAGGATGCAGCAGTAACAGTTCAAATGGGGAGGAACGACAGTGGGTTTGTATCTATATTGCAGACAAAAGCTCTACTGAAAGACCATGAAAGGTTGCTAAGTCAAGCACTCAGAAGCTAGGAAATGCCAGAATTAAGGCTCCTTTTTGCACTTGAGGTAATCAGTGACTGGTAGTAGTAGAAGGTTTTTATCTTCTCTGTGGACCAGTCACGAGAGGGCGATGAGCCGTACCATTTGCCAGGCAGCAGAGGAATGTTGGGCCTCAGGAATCCTGGATTCCGTTCCATGTTCTGGGCAGGAGCGTTCCCTAGTGGCTACAGACCCTTTTGCCCCCTCATTCCCCCACCCCACTCACACACACCCTGACTCCTGCCCCCTCCAGCTTGTTCGTGTGCCCCACCACCTGGCCTTGCCCCTGCCCCCACCTTCCGCAGTCATGTCAGATTACTTCCCCTTCTCCTCCATGCTGCCTGAGCTTTTGTGAACGGATTTTCAGAGCTCAGAACCTGGCCAACTTTGGTGGATTTTTACAGGGACAGGACAGGAACCCTCCTGAACAGAGGGTAATAGCCTGGGCTCACCCCCTGCCCCGCTGCTCTTCAAGCGCCTGCTCTAGAACGTGAAGCTCCTCAGCAAAACGGCTGTAGGAATTTTTTAACCTTGACCCAAAACCCATCTTTTTCCTTTATTTTGTTTTTCACAGAATCATAGAAGTGCAGGGACCTCGAGAGGTCATCTAGTCCAGTCCTCTGTACTCAAGGCAGGACATGGACATGGCTGAACTGATTTTGCTGAAATTTACCCCCCAAAAATCAGCCGACGCCTGGTCTGGAAAATTTCAGCCCAAATCGTTATAGTGTGACAAAGTCATAAGCAACTGAAACAGGCATTTCTCATGGAAAGTGTTGGGCAACCTAACTACGCTAACAGAATGTTAGGAACCATTAGGAAGAGGATAGATAAGAAGACAGTAAATATCATAATGCCATTCTATACATCCATGGTACACCCACCCCTTGAATACTGCGTGCAGGTCTGGTCACCCCATCTCAAAAGAGATATATTATTAAAATTGGAAAAAGCACAGAGAAGGGCCCTAAAGATGACTGAGGGTATGGAACAGCTTCAGTAGGAGGAGAGATTAATAAGACTGGGACTGTTCAGCTTGGAAAGGAGACAACTGAGGGAGGATATGATAGAGGGCTGTAAAATCATGACTGGTGCGGAGAAAGTGAACGGGGAAGTGTTAGCTACCCCTTCACATAACACAAGAACCAGGGGTCACCCAACGAGATTAATAGGCAGCAGGTTTCAAATAAACATCAGGAAGTGTTTCTTCACAATGCACAGCCAGCCTCTGGCCAGGGAATGTTGTGAAAGTATACGCAAAAGAAGAACTTGGTTCAGAAACGAACTAGATAAGTCCATGGAGGATAGGTTCTCCGACGGCTATTAGCCGAGCTGGTCAGGTACGCAACCCCACGTGCTGGGTGCCCCTGAGGCTACCCTACAGCGTATGTCGGCAGAACGTCTGTCGCTCAGGGGGGTGAATAAATCACCCCCCGGAGTGACGTAAGTTACACCGACACAAGTGCTTGTGTGGACAGAGCTTCTCCCACTGACACAGCTACCACTGCTCGTTGGGGGTGGATTCATGACGTCGACAGGAGAGCTGCCGATCGTTCAGAGAAGCACCCACGCTCTGGGATGTTCTTCTGAATGACTCTTTATGGTGTGCCGATTGCTAGTGCGAGTGTGTGGGACTCCCCGCCCCTCTGAGTGTCTGCTGCACTTGCAGACGGGGGCTCTACGGCCAAGCCACCATAGCCCACAGGACAATCGTTGGGGGGGGGGTCTGGCTTTTCATGTCTCATTAGCCAGGGTCGAGTGAGATGCTATGGGGGGATGGGCACAAGCCAGCCCAGAAATGCTGGTTTCATGCTCTTTGCTCTCAGAAAGCCAATCCCTTGGGCTTCTACAGACTGAGTTACCAGTAGAGTCTCCTTTTGCTGGGATGCTGGTGCCTCCCGGCACAAGGGGAGGCATTCCCAACAAGCGCTCCCTGGCCCTCTGAGCAACGGCTGGTTTCCAGCACTTGGCATACGTCTGAGCTCAGGTGCCAGCGTTCCTGGGTGCAAGGTGGACCTGGTGGCCTCTCTGGCCTCACCTGCTGACACGGGTGCCAATGAGCTGTCTGCCCCTGGTATTTCTAAAGAATTCTTCACTACAGGTGCCTGCTGCTAAGTACAAAGCCAACACACTGAACCCTGAAATGAACTAAAGCTTCCAGCTGCCTCTGCCCCAGAGTGCGGTGCTCAGAGCAGGACCAGTCCGATCCCGCCCTCTCTCTCTGCTGGGGACACAATATTCTAGGGCTGCTTATTTCAGCAAACAATAAGACGTAAAGACCCCTAGCTTTGCTTTTTGGGGACATTAGCCAGCTCCCGCCCACATGCTGTCCCCAAGCTGGGGCCAGCCTGAAGAATGCATTAAACTTTAACGATTAAATGAATTGAATTAGTATTATTAGCAACAGTAATGTAAGTTATTAATAGGCTGCTGCGCTCCGGCCGTTACCAGGTTAGTTCCGTTAAGTCTCAGGACGTTCGCTGGAGCACTCTCGATTTGGGCCTGCTAAGCCTGCCCCTAATCTGCATACTTTAAACCCACTCACTGCCTCAGGCTCAAGCTGCAGGCTTTGTCTCCTTAATTCTTAATCAGCTTGGCTAGTGGCGATCCCTGGGAACAAGTGGCTGTTTTCCGTCCTGCATTGTTTGTTGTAATCACTATGGTAACCAGCGGCAGCTAACCTGTAGTAAGCGAACGCAGATGGATGGAGGGCCAGGGCTGGCTCTCCTTCGTCCATGTGCTCCTGTGGTCTGGGGGTGGACACGGCATACTCCCCTGGCAGAGGATAAGCCGTGATTATTTGTAGGCGAATCCGGTGCAATCCTCTGCCCCTCCCCTCCTTTAACTCTCTGCTCCCTGCCTCTCCTCAGCTGGGAATCTTCCCCTGCCTCCTCACTATGTAGCACCTCTTTGCTCCCCCTTAGGGGCTGCAAACACCCCGCTGCGCCCAGCAGCTGCAGCAGGCGGAGATACAACTAGGCAAAAAGCCAGGAAAATCAGGGGAGCAGCGTGAGGGCGGGAAGGGCTTTGCAGCAGCCTGGGGTGACAATAGGACAAGGGGTAGTGGCCTGAGCGGAGGAAGGGAAAGTTTAGGGACAAAGCTCTCTGCTGCACAGGAGAGAGGCTGCACGCATGTCCTGGGCAGCAGCAGCATGAGTCCCGCACAGAGTGGCCTGGCTTGTATCTGAACAGGCACAGCACAAGCTGCAGGCTTCTTGCACGCCCTGGCCATGAGCCTGGGGCCTGTCCAGGGCTCGTGGCCTCAGCGGTTGTCTCAGTGCAGGCCGGAGGTGGCTGGGCAGCCCCCGGCGCTGGGCACGGCATTTCTCAGCCTCCCACGCTGGGTTGGCGGAGGCAGCATAGCGCCAAGTGCTGCATGAAAACAGGGCGAGAACAGTGCCAGGCTCCATGATGCCCACTGGATTCCCTTTGCTCCTGGACACGTGCTTCGCCCCTTGCGGGGTGGAAAGAGCTGGAGCTGCCCTTACGAGACCCCTACGAGGGTGGAATTCGCCCCCACGCAGAGGGACAGGACAAACCTGCACCACTTCAGCCCTGTTCCAGTGGGAGTGGGGTGATGCCTAGGCCTGGGGACCGCTCCCCGGAGAGCTGTCTCTTTAAGGTAACAGTAAACCCCCACTGCGCTGCATTTCCTCCCCAGCACTCCAGCTGCAGCAAGGTAGCCCTAGCGCACTGGTGCCAGGGCAGCGCGTCTTTCGGGGGGGCTCGAACCACAGGCATGCAGCTACACAGCTGAGAATGGCGCTGCCCCTTACTGGGTCTGGTTCGGCTTTGAGGCTGCTGCTTGTCTCACTGTCGTCTCCTGGAGCTGGGGCAGAACAAGCTGCGCTCTGCCTGCGGATAGGGCAACGCCTGCCCAGGTTTGCCCCAGTGTTTCTTGCAGCCCGCAGCCACTTTCGAGCGACTCTAGCTATGGAAAGCCCAGCACAATGGAGCCGTCCCCTACGCACTGATTTACAGCAGTTTGTTAGCCTGGCTGCAGGCACAGGGCTGAACATTCTGCAGCAGGTTCTTTCGGTTACGGCTTATCTGAATGGCAGCAGGGCCCCTGCTGGGCTGAGGGAATCCGAGCCCCCAGTGGAGCGTGCTCTGAAGTGCCCGAGTGTGAGCAGCACTCAGAGCTGTGCATTCACCCACAGGGACAGCGAGTTCCAGGCGTTCCTGGGCAGCGCCAGCTCCTCGCAGGGGCATTGGCACATTTCGTCCCAGATGTAAAGTTGCCACTTGCAGCAAATGCAGTTTCGGGGTTTCAATTTCCCCAGCAGTCGGGGCCGGGCGCCTTTCAGCCAGGCCTGGGAAGGAGAAGAAAGGCCCTTCCCCATTTGCCAAAACTTGGGTCATATTCCAGCCCATCCCCCACTGTTTTGCTGGAGTTGTTTTTTAGCCTGGAGTGTGTGCAGTGGCGCGCAGGGTTTGTACTTCAGATAACGGCTTGGCCCCTTGCGCTTCCCGCTGGGCAGCGCCCGCCACCAGTGGGACCCGAGCAGTGTGCGCCGTGTGCCCTTTGCCGAGGCTGCATTCGCCCGAGCCCTTCCCAGCATCTCAACTGGACATCCTCAAGCCCTTCTGGCTCTTGCACCTGGATTGCTCCCATTCTGCCCGTGGGGAAATGGCAAACCTGAGCATGCCACAACCAGCCCCAGCAAATGCCTGGCGCTTTATTAGGAGACCACAACATGTGATATTAGCGCTCCAGGGCCAGATTCTGCTGTCACTGCCCCCTGTGTCGATCAGGAGAAACCACTCTGAAGGCAAAGAAATTTGCACCAGAGGAAAACCAGCGGGAGGTCAGAGTCAGGCCCTGTGCAGTGAACGGGACCCACCCAGCTCCCCCGAGAGGTGGCCACACCGGGTGCAGGTCTGGATGATGGTGGGTTTAGCACAGACTTTCAGCGCTGCCTGGGTATTAAACGGACTAGGGGTCCCATGGGCAGAGCAAACAAAAGGACGAGAGAGCTACAAAACCCAGCAGCTGGTGCAGAGACAATCCGGAGGTCACTGGCATATGGCAAAGCAGTTTACTCACACATTCAATATGCTGATAGTCCCCAATCATAGGCTGCATTAAGCAAAACTGAACCTGCACAGATTAACCCATTCTAGATTACTTGGGAATTGGCAATTATTGATTTAAAATGTGCCCGTTCACACGATTAGCAGCTAATCTGGTCAAGTGCCATTAGTGGTGAGTTAATTAACAGATTTAAAATGTTAAAAAACAGAAGAGCACTTAAGTGCTACCAACATCTGGGTCCTTTGTGTGCACGTCCATATGCCTGCTGCTCTGGCAGCACTGGCCAGGAAGCCTATGGCAGGAGTGGTGGTGTGCACGGGGTGGCAGGAGTTGTGGTACCAGGCAGGGGCGGCGGTGGGCATGGCAAGGCAGTGGGCACGGGGTGGCAG
>NW_020665065.1:1535290-1592025 GCF_002925995.2 Terrapene triunguis | reverse complement strand
GCAGTGGGCACGGGGTGGCAGTGTGTGGGGGTGGCAGGAGCTGTGGTACTATGCAGAGGCGGCAGTGGGCATGGGGCAGTGGCATGGGGTGGCAGTGTGTGGGAGTGGCAGGAGCTGTGGTACCATGCAGGGGTGGCAGTGGGCATGGGGCAGTGGTGTGAATGCTGCAGTTTGAAGGGAGAGATATTCCACTGGGGCTGTGACGAGGTTGGCCTGCGTTGCCTTTCCTGAAAAGAGCTGAATTACATGGGCCAAGTCAGTGCATCTTCTCAGCATTCATTGACCCGCTGTATGGTGGATTCTGGCCCATGATGCCTAGTTGCTTTCTGCGTCCGGCGCTTCCAGCTGTTTCACTGGAATGACCCCAGCAGAACCTCAGGCTGGCCCTGGGTGCCAGAAGCCAGTGCCTTGTCTCAGAGCAAGCAGCCCTGGGGGGCTGGGGGAGGGGGTGGGGGGAGGGGTGTTGAGCAGAATATCCAATATTGATTGATTGCAAAGGGCTGGTTCCAGCCTCCTTGGACATGTCACCACCTGCCCAGCCAGAGAGGCTACCTACGAGACCCCGCATCTCCCCCTAGCTCCTCACCCATGGAAGCAGTAACTGTGGGCTCCCCACCGGTCCCTGGGTCCAGGGCAGCCGCTGCACCTCAGAATCCCCAGCTCCTTGGCTCTGAGCCAGTTTGCCAGAGCACCCCGTATTTGCCCTCCTAAGGAATGAGCCATGCCCAGATGCCCTCACTGCTCGGCGGGTCGATTCTGGGTGCTGCGGCAGCCGCATACCTGCCTAAGGGAGAGTGGGCAGGACCGGGGGCGATGTGAGCGGCCATGTGTAGCTGTGGGAAGCAGCCACAGCAGGGTCTGTCTGCACTGCAGAGCTCGGGGCCCCCAAGCCAAGCCCCGCAGCCACCCTACGAAATAACGCTGGAGCTGCTGTGTCCACGCTGGCACTGCGCTCACTCAGGGTGGCACATCCCAGGGCTCTTTGCACTGCCACAAGCTGAGCCCGGCTATGAATTGCTGGGCACACGGGGGGGCTGTGGGCACCGGAGCGCTAGCAGCACATGAGAGGCACTAGCCTGGGCCCACCCTGCAGCGGACGAGCTGTACCAACCGAGACAGAGAGCGAGCGCTGCAGGTGTTTGGGCAGAGCCAGCGGGTGGCCAGGGGACCTGGCCAGGCTGTGTGGAGAGCACACCCAGCCCAAGCCCTTCTCACAGTTACAGGGATCAATTATTAAGGTGCCTGGGATCTTTTGGATAACAGAGCAGAGTATTTATTGCTCTTCCTTCTTAAAATATTCAACAGGTTTTTATTGAGGGCTTAATAACCCAGCTCCCCACGGCAAGCCCCAGAGCCAGCGTATTCTGGTGCCGGATGAGCTGGGGGCTCTGTAGAGACGCTGGCTCCAAGTGCTGGTTTCGAATTGGCAGCCTCCCAGGTGTGTTCCTAGCTGGCCGTCACGTGCAGCGTGCATGGCGCTAGGGCTGGTCGGAGCTAGCACCAGTCGCTGCCTGAAATCCAGCACCGTCCGGCTAGGAAATGAGTCTGGGCTCTGGGTGCAGTTCCCCGCACCTGTGAAAACACCATCCCTGCGGGGCAGTGGGGCCGCGGTTGGCAAAGCGCCCTGGATACATGGACATGCCGCAGGCGCCCCCTGTGCAGGGGCCCTGGCTGATCAGGAGGGCGGTTATGGGTGAAGTTTGTGATGTTGCTGCCCACTCAGCCTGTGCTGGTGCCCACTGCCTGCCGCGGGTTTATCCTGAGCAGGCCACGGTCCCCTCTGGAGCTGTTCTCAGCCTGGCATCCATCCCGGCCTGCTCTCTCACACCCCATGCAGAGTGCATGGTAGTGACCCAGCGACTGGCTGCTTCTCTCTCTTCATCCCCCAGTACCTTCACCCAGTTCCCTTCCCACCTGCCATTCCTGCACCGACATCACGTTCTCACTATCCCGCTCCTGGGAACCCTGGACCAGACTGGGCCCTGATGTACCACCAAAGGCCCTAAAATAGACCCCTGCCAACAAGCAGTGGCTCAGTGGTCAGCACTAGGGCTGAGCGGAAATCACCAAACTCCTGTCCCCGGGCTCCTGCAGGCAGTCGCCTCCTGCCCCTCCCTCCCCCCCAGACATGGGTCAGTTTCTCTCCGCTTTGTGCTGTCTCTCTAGGAGCTGCACCATGGCTTGACAGCCTGCTCAGTAGCAGTGCCCGGCCCCCTCCCCGGCAGGATGGGCTTCGCCTAATCCTTGTGTGGAGCTTTGACAATCCCGGCAGCCCAGGGCAGGGGGTGCAGCCACGGCCCATTTGCCCACCCCCCTGGTTAGCCCGGGAAGCAGGCTGGAGTTCTCTGTCCTACAGCCACTTGCTCTGCGTTCCTGGACTTGAGGCAAGGCCTGGGCAGGGAAGCGACTGACACTGCTTGTACGATGAATTCAGCACCACCGGCTGCTTCATGCTCGGTGCAACGCCACTGCGTCCCAGGGATTTACACCGGCGATGGATTTGGCCCAAAGCTCGTTGCTTCTAATGATTGTGCAGATAAATGTGCCCATGGGGCCAGTCAGGCTATTTGCAAAGGCCACTTGCCTCGCAGCCCTGGCTTGTGGCTGCAGCGGGGCGATGGATTCGCACTGCCCTGTTCCTTTCATGCCGTGCTGCAGGCTGTGAGCGCTAGTGCCACGGGGGAGTCTCTGCAGCCTTGGTGCTGGTAACCGGGAGCCGCCTGAACTGGAGGGGAGGGAAGGAAGCCGGAGGGAAGATCTGAAAAGAGGAGCAGCGGGCTGCGGCTGTGAGTTCAGGTGCAGGGCAGCTGCCGACTGCACGCTTAGCGCAGGTTGATGTGGTGCCGGAGCTGGGCATGAGCGAGTGGAGAGAGCAAAGGGGGGGGGGCGGCTGGCACCTGAGGACAGGCTGTAGCCTAGCTGAGTGTAGTTACCGCCTAGATACTGCCCCTAGGATTGTTGGCCACCAGTGGTTAGCAGCAGGCTACTAATAGCAGACCCTTGGTAGCCCACTGGTCTCCATTTATCCTGACGTCACAGGGCTTTCACTGGGGGAATTTCTTCCCGGTAAAGTGCCGAGTGCTGGACACCTGCCTTCAGCAGAGCGGCAGCCCTGCTCCCTGGGACCCATGCTGGCTCCGTGCAGGCCTGGCCCGTCGGTGTCCCCGGCCCCGACGCAGCAGATAGCCAGCGCGGCTTTCGCGGAGCTGGGCGCTGTCCTAGGGAGCGTCACTGGCCCTCTGAGTGCTGGGCTGATTTGAACAGGTTCCCGGCGCTTTCCGGCCGCTGGGCCCAGAGCCCTGAGACCACTCCCTGGGAGAACGGTGTTCAGAACAAGCGCTGGCAGGAGCGAGCGGGCCTGAGCCGAACGCCCCTGCACGTGCCGGTTACCGGCTGAGAGAATTGCAGCACCGTGTGCCGGGAGGGGTCTCCCCCCATTCCTAGCTCGAGGAGGCCACTGCCGCATGGAGCTCTGTTCTCGGGCCTCAGCCCAGCCGTCCCCTCTGTGTGCCTGTTGGCCCTGCTCTCAGAGGAGGGGGAGGACCTTTCCTGACACCCCAGGTCCGGGCAGGTGGAGCTGGGGATACGTCCTAGCGCCGGCAGGGGAAAGTGCCAAGTGTGGTACTGCCCTGTGCTGGGCCTGGGGGCCGGGTGTGCTCAGGGCATGGCCTAGCTGGGGGGCTGGAATGATGGAATTCACCCCACCCCCAGCTTTCCTGGCCAGTCCCTGTGTCTGCTGGTGGAGTCGGGGGCACTGGGCTGCAGGCGGGGGCCTGACTGGGCAGCACCCAGCAGCATGGCTGCCCCCTCCCACACCCTGGCACTGCTGTGTGCCCCACCTGGCATTAGCTCTGTGGGCAGCAATAACACGTCGTGGGATTGGTCATCTCAGTGCCAGGCTGAACCCGTGGCGTGTGCTGGGGGATGGGCTAGGCCTGAATGTGGACCTGTTCGGATGAGTCCCGCGAGCTGCAGATGGTGCCCTGCATTCACGGCTGGTTATCCCGAGGGCTCCCTGCCGTTGTGTGGTGCAGCCTGCTCCGGGATCCCAGCGGAGCTCACGTCTCAAGAGCCCTTGCTGTGGGGGGCTCAGGCCGTGCAGCTCCCCTCACTGTGCCAGCTGGCATAGGGGCTTCCCAGTCAAAGGGGCATTGCTCTCCGCAGCCTAGTGCTTGTGCCCCACGCTGGCATCTCCTTCCCTCCCCTTTCCCAGGGCGAAACTCACAATTCTAGGCCAGCCCTCAGGGCCTGTCATACAGGGGGCTGCCCGGCCGTCCCATGGTCTGCGTGATACTGCGCAGTGCAGTGCCCTGCAAAAGCAGCGCGTCCCAAAGCGGAGTTGTGCTCCATGCAGTTAATTGCTTCCCCTGGGGAGGGAGAATGGAGACCCGCCATCCTCTCAGCCCCTCCCCCTGCAGTCCGTACTGCAGGCAGCGGGAGCGGTGCTGGAGGAAGGAGTGTGGGATCTGGCCCTCATGCCCATGGGCACCACCATGCTGCCGCTTTGCCCCATGCAATGCAAGGCTTAGCTGTGACAGGATGGGGCTGGGGGATGTGCGGGCTCTGAACAGTGTCAGGGTCGGGGCACCAATGAGATTGCGTACGGAGGTGCCAGAAACCTAAAAAATATAGCACGTGGCAATATTAGCACATCCACGGGGAGCGTGCGGAGCCCTGTCCTGCCAGGGACAGCGGCAGCCCTCAAACCAGCCTGGATGCTCAGGGCTGGCTGGCTATCTTTGCCCCCCTCAGCGCACTCTCTGCTGCTCTCCTGGGTCCCAGCTGAACGGGAACCGAGCTGTGAGCCGAGGGGGAGCCCAGGCTGCCGTGGGGGCCTCGCCTTGCACCCAGCCGGACAAATCCCAGAGCTGCCGGCTCCTCTGGTTGCTAACACTTGGTCTGGGCACATTGTTTAAGCCACCAGCCCAAGTAATTCAGTTGCTGGGTGGGTTCTTCTCTATCATCCCAATTATTTCATTACAGCTTCTTCCTCTGCTGTGATGGGCAGGGCCAGCCGCAGCGTCGGTGTTTATTGGACACCTAATCTGCTTATTTGAAAATACTGCTAAATTGCAGTGTCCAAAAACAGCCGAAGGAACGAGATTAGCCTAAGCACACTCATTAACGGCATGACCTCCCGTGGCGGCTGCTGCATCTGCAAGGGGAAGTAGGGGAGTGCCGAGCAAGAGCAGAGCAGAGGGGTGTTAGCTGGGGGGTAATGCACCCCACACGGTCACACATGGAGGGAGCTGGGTGGGGGCAGTGCAGGGGAGGCTGCTCCCCCTGCCTGTGGCATGTGCTCTGCTGTTCGGTGCATTGCTGTCTGCCACAGGGCTGCTCAGCCTCTGTCCTCCTGGCTCCTGCCTGTCCTGCCCCCTGAGCATCTCCAGCGAGCTGCTGCATCCTTCCCTGGGCCCAGCCCGTCTGGGCAGCACGTCAGGCCAGTCCCCACAGGATCCAAGTGCTTGTGACGCCAGAGGGAGTAGAGCGCACTCAGCCCTTCACTGGAGATTGATCCTTTCCCCTCCCCAATTCGCGTTTCCTGGGCTCTGAGCCTTAGCCTGGTCACTTATCCTGCTGTGGTGCCTGTGTCTCTGCAGCCCACGTGCCATCTCTGCCAGCACGTCCGAGTGGTGTGGGGCATGTGCATGTCCGGGCAGCATGGGCCGTGTGCCTGGGAGGTGTTTGGGAATCCCAAAACCAGCTGGGAGGATGTGGCATTATTCTTTAGCCTGCGTGGAAGCCCTGCACCAACCTCTTCAGTGGCTTCCCCGACTGAGCAGAGATCATCCCAACAAACCTGTAACAGCCCCTTCCATGGGTCAGCAGGGCCTGAACCTAGGCCTGCGCCAACAGAAAGCTCAGCTCTCGTCCACCAGAGCGACAGGCGTGTCTGTTAGCTGCAGTAGGCTTTTATCCTCCATGCAGACCAACCCCTAGAGAGGGTAATTAAGTGATGTCGTGGGTGACCCAGAGTATCCTACACACTATTGTAATCATCTTAGTACAAAATATGCTTTGTGAAGTATCATCTGAAAACGAATAACTCTGATCATTAGTATCTGTGTGTGACGGATGTACGTGGTGGGTGGAAGGGGTTGTGGCTATATGCTGGAATTATCACAACAGTGTGTTGAAATCAGGCGTGTCAGGAGGAGCTGTAAACAAGGCTGCACTAGACAACGGCCTGGTCCACACTACAGAGCTAGGGCGACAAGCCAGCTTATGTCCACCTAACTCTGTAAGTGATGTAATAACTCCACCTCCACGAGCGGCGTAGCGTCCGTGTCAATGTAGTTAGGGGGATGCAGTGTCAGTGCAAACACTGCGTCGCTTACGTCTTTCAGAAGCCATCCCACAATGCCCCCGCTGACAGTACAGTGGGGCCAAGCGCTCCTGTGAGGACGCGCATTGCCGACACAAGGAGTGTCACGTGGACACTCAAAAGCAATTTCACTACTGCGGCGGCTCCATACAGACGTACGTTAGGTCGACCCACTTTTGTAGTGTAGACGTGCTCATAGGAATTTGTTTACTTCCCAAGCACTTTGAAAGACAACGAGAACCTATTCACATAGCCCGTAACCAGACCCATCAAGGGATGGAGGTGAACCTCACACTAAAACGTGTGGGAGAAGACAGCATGGGTCTGTACCAGCAGGCGAGGGAAGTTTAATCTGGGTTTTACTTCTCAGAAGAATCCATTTCAAAGATGTACTGGTCTATAAAGATGTGGGGGTGGTGTGGGAGGCTGGAACTCTAGTGATAAGCTATTGAATCAATGATCCCGTAGTGCAACAGTGGATAGAGAGAGTCATGGCACACTGGTGACTGAGATCTTTGGGGTTTGTCTGTAGAATCGCTATGTGAGGAAAGAGGGTTACTGGATGATATTATGCTTTAAAGTCTGTGGCCAAACAGGGAGAAAGAGGTTCCCCCCCAGACAGCTCTCTACCTGTCTCCTTTGTAAATTAAGCAGGGTGGAATGAAAACAATGACGCTCCATTTACACAGAAATCATACAGGGGGACGGGAAGCCCACAGAAAGGCAAGACCAGCATGAGGTCATCCTGCCCCTTGAAACAAGTTCATTGAACTTTGGAAGATATGAGCCACGAGAGAAGCCACCCTGGCATCCATCACTAGACAGACACGCTTGCAAGCTGAGAAAGATGGGTCCTTCGACCAAGGGGGCTTAAAGTCTCTGGGAACTGAATGAGAAACCTGCTTAGGCAAAGATTGAATCTTGCTAGATGTGCTTTTGTGTCTTTAAAGGAACGAAGGGCCCCTTAATTTCTCTGAGCTGTCCAGGAGAGGGCTGGCCATTGCAAAGCACACGGGTTGGGGAACATTCGGGATGGGGAGTGTGTTGGAGTCACCTGGGTTGCAACCAAGGCTGGTGGGAGCCAGAATGGGATGGTGGGACTGTAGCCAGGCTGCTGGGGTCAGAGCTGCTGGCCCGGGGCTGTCTGGTACACAGACACACAGGGCAGGGCAGGGCCGTCCCTAGGGGGATGCGGGGCCCACTTCAAATCAGCCCCCCACTGGCTTGGGGGGTCCCGCTCTGCATCGGTGGCTGGGCCCCGGGCGTGGAGCAGCAGCATAGCCCGGGGCGCACAGGTCCGGCAGCCGGGAGCCCGGGGGTGCTGCAGCACCCTTCCACACACACACCCCTAGTTCCTGCACCTATGTCTTCCGGGACCGACTGCACCGGCCAATCACATCAGCCCACGGGGCTCCCCAAAGCGTGGGGCCCGGAGCAGTCGCCCCAATTCGCCCTACCCAAGGGATGGCTCTGACTCAGGGTGTGACCTGCACGCTGGTAGGCTGGTTGGGAGTGTCCCAGGCTGGGAGCTACAGCAGCAAAGCACTGTGAGGCACCCAGCATTGCAGGGCAGGTGGTGACAGCCCCTCGCTGGCCAGGATTGCACCTGAAACCCATCACAGCGTGTCAGCCCCACGGGGCGGTCACACCACAGCAGGGCGCGGGGGCAGCTGAGCCAGTGTCTTGTACCCACGGGCAGGGCCGGCTCCAGCTTTTTTGCCGCCCCAAGCGGCAAAGCGGGAAAAAAAAAAAGATAAAGCCGCGATCGGCGGCACTTTGGCGGCAGCTCTACCGCCGCCGCTTCGTTCTTCAGCGGCGGGTCCTTCGCTCTGAGAGGGACCGAGGGACCCGCTGCCGAATTGCCGCCCAACACCCGGACGTGCCGCCCCTTTCCATTGGCCACCCCAAGCACCTGCTTCCTTCGCTGGTGCCTGGAGCTGCCCACGGGGGTGGGGGGGGGTCATGCCATAACAGGGGGCATCTCCACATCACTGCTGACAACTGCATGAAACTCAAGGACCCAGAGCAGTGTTTTCCATCGGCTGTGTGACTTCGTTTGGGGACGGGGCGAAGGAGACTCCCCAGCCTGTCTTGTTCTCATTTGCAGCAGTGTTAGTGCCCAGACCAAGAATGGTGCCACTCCCCTCTACCTAGCCTGCCAGGAAGGCCACCTGGAAATCATACAGTACTTGGTGAAGGACTGCGGAGCAGATCCCCACGTGCGCGCCAATGACGGTATGACCCCGCTCCACGCGGCTGCTCAGATGGGCCACAACACCGTCATCGTCTGGCTGGTGAGTGCTGCCTGTGCCAGAACCCATGCAGCCTGCGGCGCGGGGGCACTGCCCGCTTCCCAGCCGTTTGGCAGGCGATCTCGCTGGAGGGCTGTCCGAGCACGGGGCGAGAGGGGCTTGAGGGGCGGGGTTTAGAGCAGGAGCTTTGCTGTAATTGCTGGGGGTGCTTAGCCCCGGGCTGGGTCACGTCCCCATTTCCAGGCCCATGGGATTTGCACCCAGTTTCACAGAGTATGCGAGGAGCTCTGCTCCCCCTGATGTCAGCTCGCATGAGGCTACTACAGATCAAAGGGCCGTGCGGGAACTCGGAGTCTGGCACCGCCCAGACACTGTCGAAGGGTTTGTCTGACTGGCAGGTTGCTCCGGGGTCGCTTGAACTGGCCGTGACTGTGTGAGCGCCCAGGGTCAGCATAAGATCAGCTGATGGGGGTTTAGTTACCCCTGCTCCGAATCGACTTGAGCCAGGCCCAGGCTGCTGCTTCTGCACCAGGATACCTGCCACGCAGCCTCCCGCGCTGGCTAAGTCAGACCTAGACGGGCCCCAGTCGCCCTGCCAGCGCTCCATCCTGAGTTGCTGGAGACTCCAGGCTCCTGCTCCGTTGGCCCAGAGGTACCAGGCATTGCTATCCGGCAGAGGGCCATGCTGCTGGGATCCTGCCACGCCAGTGCTGGGGTCTCCGGGCCCGCTGGAGGCAGCTGGCTGCTGCGGTGTCACTCAATGGACAGGGCTTGGACCACGCAGCCTCTCTCTCCATTTTACAGATGAGCTTCACCAGCATCAGCCTGTCGGAGCAGGATGACGACGGCGCGACGGCCATGCACTTTGCTGCCAGCCGCGGCCACGCCAAAGTGCTGAGCTGGCTGCTCCTGCACGGGGGAGAGATCACCACCGACCGGTGGGGGGGGACGCCGCTGCACGATGCTGCTGAGAACGGAGAGCTGGAGGTCAGTGTGGTGCGGGCGGGCGCAGAGCGAAGCTGCTGCAGGCTTTGCCCTGGGGAGGGCTGAGCTGTGGGAGGAAATGGAGCTGCCTCAGGGGCAGATCTGATTGTGAACAGAGTTGTTCTGCACTGGGAAAGCTCCAGTCAGTGAAAACTCATCAGAGGGTGAGGACAGTGAAGGCGTCCTGCCATGGCACCAGTGCACACTGGCACAGCACCGCCCTGCCACGGCACCAGTGCACACTGGCACAACACCGCCCTACCATGGCACCAGTGCACACTGGCACAGCACCGCCCTG
The DNA here is from genome assembly GCF_002925995.2 of Terrapene triunguis. NCBI lineage: Eukaryota > Metazoa > Chordata > Testudines > Emydidae > Terrapene > Terrapene triunguis. The sequence goes on along the minus strand of NW_020665065.1, from coordinate 1,582,166 downwards.
CCACGGCACCAATGCACACTGGCACAACACCGCCCTGCCACAGCACCGCCTTGCCACGGCACCAGTGCACACTGGCACAACACCGCCCTGGCACAACACCACTCTGCCATGGTATTGCCCTGCCACAATACTGCCCTGCCACGGTACCACCCAGCTATAGCATCCCAACACAGTACCAGCCTGCCATGGCACACCAGCACAATACCAGCATGTGTAAGACCCTGGCACGGCCCTGTCCTGCTGTGCCATACTGAGTGGGGTCTGGCTTCGCACACACACACCCCGCCCCCCAGTCCGAGTGCGGCTCAGGTTCATCTGGGGTCGGGTGTGTAGCAGCCCGTCCCCTTCCCCCGAACTCTCCCCCAGCTGGATTGTGCCTGAGTGGGATCTGCCCTGCCAAACCCTCCATCACGCCCCCCTTGTATCTCCTTCCAGTGCTGTCAAATCCTCGTGGTGAATGGTGTCAACTTGGGGCTCCGTGACCAGGATGGCTACACAGCCGCTGACCTCGCTGATTACAACGGGCATAGCCACTGCGCCAAGTACCTCCGCACCGTCGAGAACATGGTGCGGCCCCGCACTGCCAGCTCCCACCACACGGCCCCTTTGCTGCTGCGCCCCTGTTCAGAGACGCGCAGAGGCCCAAGGCGCTGGGCGGGCATGAGGAAGGGTGTGGAGCAGAGAGGCAGACAGAGGAGGAAGTGGGGCTGGGGCATGCGAGTACCAGGGTGGGCACAGCTCTGGCTGCATTTTTATCTCACGTTTGCTAAGTTCAGACACAGGGGAGCTGACTTCAGAAACCGTTCGGGGCTGGACATTCAGTAGCAGCTCTGCCTCTCCTGCCAGGCCTCAATCAGTGTCCCAAACTCACCTGTACAGCCCAGAGCCAGAGAGCAGGGGGTCTCCAGAGCCCCCCAGCCAGTGCCAGCCATGTACCTGTGGAGCCTGCAGGCACTGCCCTCCCTCCAGACGCAGGGCTCTTCCAGACACGCCCACTCCCGGTACCAGGGCGCCCAGCCCACTGGACCCAGGGGCCCTGGCCTCCCTCCTTGCAGAGCCCGCTGCCGCATTGTTCATTGCTGGGTTTTCCACCAGCCCATTGTGCTCAGCAGCAGCTGATTTGCTGGTGACTTGCTGGCTGCTGCCGGGCCCCTTTGTTGCCTGTTGTTGCTGGAGGGGGTAGCACCACACCCAGCTCCCGAGGGACGCCGTGCCCTGCCATGCTGCGGGAGCTGAGCAGTCTCGGTGTGGTTCCCTGCCCCGGCTCAGCTCTGACAGAGACTCCCAGGACACCATTCCTGGAAACCAGTGTCACTTAGCCTTGCTTACGAGGGCCAATGAGCACCTGGCAGCTGGAGGTTACCCTGAGCAGCGGGCAGAAGGACTGCCCAGGGGCTCCCTGAGGAGCTGGGCACATGCACTGGCCCCGTGGCAGGAGCCAGGCTGCTGCTGGTTAGGAGCTTGCCTCCTGCAGGAGAAGGTGCCCAGCTGCTCCGTGAGCGTGTGCCACAGCGGGTGAGTGTCCCCAAGCCACCGGGCAACCATTAGCCCGGGCAACGTAAGCTGGGTCTCTGGAGTGCTGGGGGGGCTCCTTGCTAGCTCTGCCCAGTTAGTGCCAGTGTTTCTGCAGCTGTGCCAGGCCGGCCCTCAGGGTGCGGGACTCCCGTGCCCTCTCTCAGGGGATGGACGTTCTGTCAGAGCATTTGCAGAGAGACTGAGGAGCAGCTGGGTGTCTCCCACCTCCCGGGCACTTTAACCCTTTGTCACATCCTCTCAGTGACAAAGGGGAGCTCTCCAGACCCACAGGTGCTGTTTGTTCATAGGGCCAGGACCGTGCTCAGTGCCTCCAGCTTCCCAGGGCAGGAAGGGTCTGTGGGTGCGGGGCCCTCGCTGGCAGGGGCAGGGGCAGCTGGCCACATTGCATGCAGCTGATGGGCCCTGCTGGTGCGGGATTCAGGGAGCAGGAGATTCCCCCGCGAGCGTGGTGTCCTCCCACATCACCACATGGCCTGAGGCGAGGGGCTGGGGCCATGTGGGGCGCATGTGCTGGCTCTCAGAGGGGGCTGGATGCTTTGGGGGAGCGTCTGGCTGATCTGTGAGCTGCACCCCTGAAAAATCCACACCCTGGAGCGACGGAGTTAAGTCCCCGTGCAGACAGCGCTAGGGTGACAAGAATTCTTCCGTCAGCCGAGCTCCCCGTCTCATGGAGGTGGATTAGCTACGCCGATGGGCTGGATCCCAGCAGTGGCGCAGCTCTGCCGTCGTAGCCTTTCAAGTGTAGACAAGCCCTGAGACTCTCGCTCCACTTCTGCTGTGTCACTCATTCACCGGGGCAGTGTTATCCCACGGCGACACGGACACCCCCTGCTGCACCACACGCTGGGCACTCGCCAGCCCAGTGAAAGGCACAAAACGTGGGGAGCAAAGCGCCCCCTGAGTGTTTCTCTCTGTGTCTCCCTCGCTGCAGGGCAGCCAAGGAGGAGCTTCCATCCCTGCAAACACTTTGTATGCCCCTTCCCCATTAGCAGAGAGAGCGATCCAGTCCTGGCCAGTGAAGGGCCAGGAAGTTCCTGCTTTGGGGGCTAGTCAGTCCCTGGGGTGCAGGCCCCACGGAGGGGGAAGCTGGGCACAGTGTGCAGGTTGCCGGGATGCTCACTGGAGGAATTTTTCCTTTGTTCTGGAGAACAGCGGCCCTGGGCCTGTGGACACTCCTGCGCCACCCCCAGAGAGCAGGTGTGAGCAGCACCGGGGGTCTGGGACAGGCAGGTCATTGGATCCCCTCCAGGACGGCACCAGTGGCACATCACGGGCTTTTGGGGCTTGCCCGGATGACTCCAGGCAAGTCCCGTTTAGCAGGTCCCCCAGAGTTCAGCGCTCGGGTTGGTGGCTCTGAGTTTGGCCCATCTCTAGTTATGAAGTGTGACTTGGGGCCAGCAGGCAGCAGATTTACCGTCAGCTAATAAAACTTCTGGGCGTTACAAATGCCAGGGCCTTTCCGGGCGCGTCTCTCTGGGTGGCTACAGGCTGGATTCTGCTGGTTCCAACCCGGTGCTGCTCAGTGGCCGGTTCTCTCTGGAGCTGGTTGCTGAGGTCCCGCCACTGGCACAAAGCGATGCTAGTGACCTCCTGGCCGCAGTGTTTCCCTGTGACTAACCCGGCCTGCGTGTGCTTGGCTGCAGAGCGTGGAGCACAGAGTCCTGTCCCGAGACCCCTCGGCCGACCTGGAGTTCAAACAGCCCGATTCCGGCATGTCTTCCCCCAACACGACCATGTCTGCGCAGCAGGCGCACTTCGACCTCGGGTCGCCCACCAGCACCCTCTCCAACTACGATTCCTGCAACTCGAGCCAATCAAGCACTGGGGAGAAGAGGAGCAGCCAGCCGGGGGGCGAAGGCTCAAGTAAGTCCAGCCCTACAAAGGGCCCCTTCTGCTCTCACAAAGCCACTGCTCAGAAGTGTCTGGAGCAGAGTCTGGCTGCAAAGAGAGAGCAGCGGGCAGGGCTGGGGGCGAGAGCTGGGCACTGCAAAGCCCCCCAGGCCCTGCTCACATCCAGGCTTGCGTACAGAGCACGAGACGGGTGGGATAAAAGAAAAGCACCATCTAAACCACCCCCCTGCCTCTCTACCAACATTGGCACAGCCTTCTGGGCAGGGTCAGAAGGGGTGAGGCTGGATGTCTCAGAGGGTCTGTAGTGTCTACACTGCAGTTAGACACCTGTGGGTGGCCCGGGCCAGCTGACAGGCGAAGGGGCTGTTTAATTGCAGTGGGGACGTTTGGGCTCCGACTACAGCCCAAGCTCTGGGACCCTCCCACCTCACGGGGTCCTGGAGCCCAAGTCTGGACAACTACTGGAATTAAACAACCCCTTAGCCCAGGTCAGCTGGGCCGGGCCAGCTGCAGTGCAGACATCCCCTGAGGGACGGGTCATGTGGGTATTGGTGCTGGCTCTTCGCCTCCTGGGTCGATAGGCCCAGAGGCTGAGCTGCTTATAGGGCCAGCGATGGTGAATAAGGAACACCGGGAGCTGCTGCTCTAGAGAAATGTCTAATGCTCTGTGAGACTTGGCTGGCCACGTGGCTGGTGGTTCTGGGCTGTAGCTGATCACGAGACAGGGATTTGCACAAGGTCCCCAGTAGCCGTAGTGCCTCCCCGTGACCGGCTTGGCCCCTCTCGTCTGCGATGCCCCAAGAAGTGCGAAAGCGCTGGCCCCTCGTTCATGTCAGTCTCTCGATAGGGAGCACCACAGGGCAGCCCCGAGCTCGTCAAATGCATCACAACAACGAGAGCTAGCGTGGGAGCGCTCCGGCTGACACGCACGGCGTGAACGGGCCAACCTCTCTGGGAGATGGAGGCAGGGGCCTGTCGGCGCAGATGCGCAGCGCGAGGGAGGAGATGGCGAGAGCTGGGGCTGGCTGGACGACGCAGTGCCCAGGCGTTAGGACTCTGATGCTGCCTCCTGACAGCCGAACCACCCGCTCGTTTTTGCCTAGAAATATGGTGCTGAATCTCAGTCACTGTAACTCAAATGGCAACTCGAGCTGCTGCTGATACTGTTATATGGAGAGACGGGCAACTGTTCTGCCCTTCTGAGCAGCTGGAGCCGTTTGCCAGAAGGAGAGACGAGGTGTCAGGGATGGGAGGACGCTTGCTATCTTGGTGCCATCGCCAGCGCTGTATCCGGTTCTCTGCCAGCCAGTTCTGCTGTGCAGCAGCGTTCAGTGTTTTGCTGCTGCTGAAATACTCGGGATGGGGACTGACGGCTCCACTGCCATCTGGTGGAAACGCCACGCCTGCATCATGCCAGGCCCGTCAGCTCCACTCCCCCAGCCCAGGGGCATGAATGTTAAACCGCCTGCCTGGAACCAGTGCTGGGGGGTTGCCAGTCACAGAATCTTTGGCTCCATAAATGAAGCTGCTCTTGGGCTAAAGTTCGGGGGTCAAAAGTCATTTGTGGCCAGCGCTTGGCACGCATGGAGTTTCCAACTGGTATTTCTGCCGCTGTTATTGATTAATGCTTCAGTGGTCCCTGCCCTGAGGCGCGCACAGGGCGTGGGCCAGGTCCCACACGCTCACTCCCCGCTGCAGTGGCCCTAGAGATGCACAACACCAAACAATCCAGGCAGGATCAGCTGAGACATGACACGACAACAGGCAGGGGAGGGGTGGGACCAGCGAGGAGACTTAGGCCTCGCTTCTGCAAAGGACCCCCAAAGGGACCCCGTTAACGAGGGAGCCCTTCGCGGGACCAGGCAGTAGACGGTCACAAGGCAGGTGGCGCTGAATTCAGGCGAGTACATCAACACGGCACTGGAAGAGATTAGCTCTCGCAGTGGCTTGCCCCACTGACGCTGTTCAAAGACGCGTTGCACTTCACTCAGCTTGGCCAGCGCAAACAGCCCCGTCACTCCCACAGCTGCCCCCCGCCAGTCGCAGTCCAACCAGTCGGGGTCTCCGGTGCTGGCCCAGTGGCCCCCGCTGAGGGCCCGTGGCACTGGAGGGGAACGTTTGTTGCATTAAAAACCTGTTTTCAGGGCCTTTATAAAAAGCATCCCCCGGTTCCTATTGCTTGTGAAACCCGGGTTTAAGCCGCATTGTTTGTGTGATGGACAGAGGGTGCCAAGGGCTCTGAATAGATGAATGGTAGCCCCTGCATTCTCCCTTTGCAATGTGCAGGCACATCTGCCCTCTGACTTGGATGGGACTTAGGAAACGCCTCTGGGGGAGCCACAGGCAGGGCTCAGGCCGTTTCTCCTTTCAAACCTTCCCAGAGCGTCTGTCTCCTGTCTGCCCGTTGGGTTCTGAGCCCAGAGGTTCTCTGCAGCACAGGGACTCCCCAGCTTGGCTTGAGCAGAGCCTGTTCCCCTGTCGGATTATTGAGACACCCTGCAGGGAATGTGGGCCTGGGTCCCAGCCTTCTCCAGGGCCAGGGTTGCTGGTTCCGGTGCTGGAACTGGTGCCCAGTGGGTTGGTATCGGATGTTAGGAAACAAGGCGACCAGGACAGGGCTGGCTCGGGACAGCGCGTACTGGCCAAATGCTGGAAGCTGGTCCCCTCTGTGCTGCCCCTCATGTGTGCAACATGACCAGCAGCGTAGGCTGGGGGCAGGCTCAGACCACCTCTGCCCTCTACCGCGTGGTGCTCGGTGGGAGCACAGCTCTCGGCTCGCTGCAGGGACCCTCATGCAGCGCCCAGGATCTTTGCTCACGGGCAGGGAGCCTTTCAGGACACTGTGATCCAAGACAAGGCCTCCGAGTCTCTGCCCGAGAGCCGCGTGCTGCTGCCCGAAGTGCCGGGGCAGGAGCTGTGGCCATGGCTCCCGGCAGGCGGAGCGGCTTGCGGGACAGAGCCCCGGTGTCCGGCTGCCGACGCTGATGTGGTTCGTCTCGCCTACAGGGGGACCCGAGACGACAATCACGGACATGCAGACGTACATGGACATGCTCAACCCCGAGATCCGGCCGAGCGATGGCAAAAGGGAGGGCGAGGCGCCCCTGCCACCTCCCCCTAGCTTCCCCCCTCCTCCTCCACCCCCCAACTCCAAGCTTCCCCCGCCTCCTCCCGGCTACCCAGCGCCAGAGCCCCCCGAGGCCCAGCACACGGCGGAGATGTATGTGCAAGCGAAAAACAACCTGCGCCACGTGGAGAGCGAGGTGCTGAAAAAAGAGGTAATTCCCATGATGCTGGGGGGTCCTGAGGAGCCACTGGGAAAGGGACACACTTCAAAGGCACCTTTCCCCCCTGGGGGGCCATGGCCTCACTGGGGTTGGTGTACCGCAGCGCTGGGTGTGCCCGGGAGGGCGGTGGGGCCCGGCTGTGCGCGTGGTGACGGTCCTAGTCCCACGCCCGGGCTGTGGGCAGAGCTCCAATGCTCCGCGGGCAAGCGAGGCCACTGTGCTGCCCCCCAGGTCAGTAAGCAGGCCCAGGACATGCCCCGTGGTGTGGCAGGAGAAGGGGGTGGTTGATTTAGGTCCTAGGACATGTGGAGAAGATCCCCCTGTCCACTCCCCCCAGTGCCAGGTGTCCATCTGCCCTCCCCAGCCCTGGCTGCTCAGTCCAGCCCTGAGCACCAGCCCCAAGGCTTGGACTCCTGGTGGGAGGCTCCTGGGCAGTCAGGATGCTAGCCACCCTCCCACGCCGTGGCTAGTAAAGCCCAGACGGCAGCAGCCAATAGCCCCAAGGAGGGGAGGGGTTGACAGGTCTGATCAGGGCTGCTGGTGGTGACAGACTGCTCCCCCAGAGCCGCGGTCAGTCCATCGATGGCGCGGTCACTGGCTCTCTGGCTAGAGTCTCAGCGCTGGTGTCCCCGTGTGGGAAATGCCCACTCAGCGGATGAGCAGCTGTTGCTGTTGAGGGTGGCACCCAGAGGCCCCAGACAGGAGCGGGGCCCCCGGTACATTCGGAGCAAGAGACAGTGTCTGCTCCAAAGAGGCTGCAGTCTCCCTGCAGCATGACGCAGGGAGCGGGCAAGGACCCGGCGGGACGAGGGGTGAGGGGCCGGAGCTGGCGGCTCGCTCTGCGCTCTGCTAGAAGCTCTCATAACGTGTGTGGCGGAGGGGGGCGGGGGGAGGGAGTGACTCATTTTAAATCGAAAGAAACCAGCATGTTGCTGCTCTCAGTAATGGCCACCGGCCACAGGCCTGGACAGGCCGTGACAGCTTGTGAGGCGCCTCAGCTGCCCTTGGGTCTGTGGGGGCTGGGGGCACAGTGGGGGGGCTGGGGACACCGGATCTTCTGGAGCCTGGGCTCCCTCCTGAGCCGAGCCCCAGGAGACTTCCCGCAGCTGGGGGCCAGCACAGGAGGAGCAGCAGCACGCTGGGTGCAGAGGGAGAGGCCAGCATCTGCCCCGTGGCTCAGTCCTGACTGCAGCGCGGCCTGTCTGCTCCACAGGACAACTTACAGCTGCCTCTGATGCTGCAGCCTGGCCCTGGGCATTTGTATGTCGTCTGCCCTCTGCAGTGCACAGCTGGGATCTGATACACCTCCGTCAAAGCCCCTTGGAAACGGCCTTCGCCCACAGTCACTGGTTGCCCCCTTCCCATGTCCACGCGCAGGGACGCTGTTCTACCAGTCACCTCTGCACGCTGGATAAAGGGACGAGCTGCTACGGGTGCTCCCAGGCCTTGCTGCTGTCGGGTCTGGGCCCTGGCTGGGGGGTTTCTGCTCCTCAGAAGAATGTTTATTAGCCAGGGATAAAAGTGGCCCCTAAGTCCAGACCCGGTATTCCAGGGAGCAGGACGAGCCCCTCGCTCCCCGGGACATGGCCAGCGAGTTCCCAGCCTGCCTGCAGGGCCTGGGTATCGTGGGGCTCCAGGCTGTGGGGATTGCAGGGGTGAGCGGGAGGAGCGCCTGTCTGATGGGAGGCCGGGAGCCTGGGAACCGCAACAGTAGCTCTTTGTGCAGTTCCTTGGCGCCCGTGCCTCTCCCACAGGCTGTGCTTGGAAACGTGATGGCCGAGTTTCTAATTTGCTTAATTGCGCAAGGGCTCGTCCAGGGCTGGAAGGAGGCGATTACAGCTCAGAAGACAGCAAAAAGCTTAACCTTGCCCTTTGTCCAGAGCCAGGCCCCGGCTGTGCCGGGCCCCTGGGGACAGCACCCCCCTCTGAAGAGTCCTTTCCATTGTGCATGAGTTGAGTGCTGCCCGGCCAGCCCTGGAGGCTAAGGTCCTCTGCACGCCCCCCGACTGGCTCTGGCAGCAGCTGGCCCTGCTCCGTGCCCCTGAGCCATTGCCAGGGTGCAGCAAGTGCCGTCTCCCTGCCCCCATGCTCTCCGCTGGGGTGAGGGGCATTGGAGCTGGGCAGGGACCACGGCTCACCAGGCTGCACTGACACCCAAGGCTCAGAGGAGAGAGGCCGTGCACCCGTCACCACCCCCTCCCCAGCCATCTCCACGCACTGCTGCCCCCAGGCCATGGCTGTAGGCACAGGCATGAACAGGAAGGGTGAGAACGTGGCGCCCTTTGGGACTCCACAGTCGTGTCTGGTGCTGTCTGCCAGCACAGAACCCGGACGGCAGGGTCTCCCAGTCAGGCCTGCTCCGGGGGCCTCAGGGGCCTCAGCACAGACACCCCCGGGCTCTGGGACCCACCTGTGACTGACTGGACTGAAGGTGCCATCGGGCCAGGCTGAGCGGGCTCTAGTTCTGGGGGCCAAGGGCTGGGGTGGTGCACAGCCCCATGGCATGCACTGGGCTGCTGGGCAGGGGCCTGTCTGGCGGTGCTCTGGGCATGAGGGAGCAGCTGGCAGTGCTGTCTGGTCTCTGACATGAGGGAGCGTTCGTGGAAGAAGCAAGTCCTGAACTAAGGAAAGAATCCTGCTGCAGAACTGAGATGCTGCAACCAATGCTCAGGGCCTCGCTGGCTGCAATGGCGTAGAAAATAAATACACAAGTGTCCAGTTTCTCTGCAACGCGACCCCCTAGCAGCTTAGTGCAGAAGCGACAGGTCAGCACTCAGCAGGCTCTTGGGCTCCTGAGAGCCAGCAGCCGCTTCCTGCTCCAGTTAGCTCTAGTCCTGGCCCGAGGACAGGTGGGAGTGTTTCCTCAGGAGGGGGCGCTGGGTTGTGGGGACATTAGACTGAAAGCCTGCACCTACCAGCCCCAGGAATGGCAGGTGTAACGGCACCGGCAGCCTCCCGGGCTCCTCCCGGGTGTGGGGACTGCGGGGCTGGCGGTGATAGGCACGCGTGGAAGTGGCAGTGCGTTAGCAGGGGACTTCTGGGGCCTGTTTCTGTTGTCTGGGCCTTGTGGGGTGGATGGGTAGCCTGGGTGGGCGGGAGGCACCCCAGGAGGCACAAGGCGAAGCTGGGCCAAACAGTCTGGAAAGCTGTGATCCCCCACCTCCCGTGTGACTGAGGTACCCCCTACCCCTGCACAGGGGCGCCAGACTCAGTGCTCTGGTTTTCCAGTGCCCTAGCACAGAGCAGCAGGTGCTGCGACAGTTCCTAGCCACACCGCCTCCTGGACGTGCCTGGGGGACGGAGCTGTTTGGAGGCTCCCCGGGGCAACGGATGTTCCAGCCGGCAGAGCAGAGCTGAAATGCCAATGGGTTCTGAAATGAGCCCAATGGTCATGGGCGAGCCCAGGATCCCACTCCCCCCCAAAACGAACTCCAGACGAGCACCAGCTGCTATCAATGGGTCTTACCCTGATTGCAGACACTGGGCCCAAGTCCTGCAGACTGAGTCAGGGTAGGGCAGAATTTGGACAACTGGCCCTAGATGGGCGTCCGGTGCAAGAGGAGTAGCAAACGACCAGGAGAAGTGGCCCCCTGCACCACACTGTCCCTTTCACACACACAAATCCCCCCAGAGCCAGACGGCTGCTGTAACAGCTGAGCTGGAGTGCCCCACGCGAACCAGCCCTTTACCCAGCTCTCCCATGGAACTGGGCCCCACCCCCGGGGGGGAGCATCCGGCCAGGGAAATTGCCCTCCTGCGTGCAGTATCAGTTGGTTGGAAATGGATCCCCTCCGAGGAAGCTTTAATGATGCCTCCCCTGCATGCTCCCTCCCCGTCCAATGTCTGACTTCACCCAGATAATGATCGCTGCAGCTGGAGGCTCATTAACTATTGAACACCCAGCCCAGAGAAAAGAGACACCAGCGGCTGAGCCAGCCGGCAGGGACCGAAACAGCCACTTGACAATGAAATAGACAAATAAGAAGAATAGGGCAAAAATGCCCAGGGCTGTAAGGTGAGACCCAAATGCTGCAGAGCAGGAACCACACGCCGCGGGGCACGTCTTCCCAGCGCAGGGAGAGCTGCCCAGGCTGTCTCCCCCAGCCGGTGCACTGTCCTCTGCCCTCTGCCACACGCCGCCAGTGCAAGGTTTAGCGCACGCTGGCTTGGGCAATTGTATTGTTTAACCTAGTAAAGAATCACTGACTCCCTGGTACCGCTGCACCTTATTGTACATATGCAAAGGACATTTGCATGTGCTACCAAGGGCTCAGGTGAGCCATTAGGGATGAGAAAGGCCTGGTCTACACTACGGGATTAATTCGGATTTAGCAGCGTTAATTCGAATTAACCCTTCACCCGTCCACACTACAGAGCCATTTAGTTCGAATTAAAGGGCGCTTTAAATCGATTTCTGTACTCCACCTCGACGAGAGGAGTAGCGCCAAAATCGATTTTGTTAATTCGAATTAGGGTTAGTGTGGCCGCACACCACCGAATTAATGTGGTTAAAATAAATGGGGTAGTGTGGCCGCACACCACCGAATTAATGTGGTTAAAAACCGAATTAATGTGCTTAGTGTGGCCGCGCACAATCGAATTTATACAACCTGTTTCCCAAATTCGAATTATCTAAATTCGGATTAATCCCGTAGTGTAGACATACCCGGAGATTCTGGAGCCGCAGCAGTCAGGAGAGGTGCTAACCTCTGTGTGCTTCCAGGCGCATTGTTCATTCGTGGGGTGCATGGGATCCCGCCCAGGAAATGGCCACTCGCGGCCTGGCTCCGTTACACCGTCTCATGCAGCAGACGACATGTGTGAAATCCTTGGGGCTAAATGGCTATTGCAGTGTGCCCATCAGCCAGCTGGCGCGCCATGTTCTCCGCCATTAGCGCCCGAGTCTGGCCTGGCCAGAGCGGCCTCTGCCAGCAGCCAGGGACTGAGAGCCCTTTCATGCAGGTGCTGGTAACAGAGGCAGTTCAGCCCGTCTGGTGTGACGCGTGTGATCCACAGCCCCCCGCTCCCAGGTGTGTCAGTGACGGGGACCTGCCTGAGGGGCTCTGCCTTTCCGAACGCCCCTGCATGGCAGCTGCGATCAAACGGGATGGGAAGCTTGCGCTGCCTCTGCAATGCGCTGCGATCACAGGAGTCTGTCCTGGGCATGCTGGTGTCTTGCAGGCTGGACTGGGCTGAGGGCCACCGCAGTGCTGGCCAGCGCGCCACTCCGGCTTGGCAGAGCAGGCAGCGGGGCCAGTGACTGCACAGCGCACCCCTAGGTGCTGGGCTTGTAAAATGTATCCTGCTGCAGGGCGTAAGGGGCAGAGCCCTCTATACTTGGGGGCCGAGGGGTGTGTGAAACCCCAGGGAGGGTATAAGGGGCAGAGCTTGGGGGCTGGGGGTGAAGCCGCGCAGGTAGGAGGAAAATTGAAAAGACTCCCAGACCCAGCTGCCCACTCCGGGGGAGAGATGGCGTGAGGAGATGGCCTCTTGCCCTCGCTACCTTTCCACCTCCAGGCCCACTCCAGTAACAACTGGCCACCCAGGTTACAAGCCACCATCTCTCCTTCCGGAGGGGAACCAGATCTGACGTAGCGGAATGCCACTGCCGCTCCCCAGCTGAGTGCACATTCTGGCCTGACTCCCGCGCTGGTACGGGGCCTCTCTCCTCTAGCCCCGGCTCCAGTCTGAGCCCATATAGCCCAATGCCCATGTGCATTCCCCTGTAGCAGTCGCGGGGGCATGTCTGGGCAGGGAGGCGTGTCCTGGTTACAGCTTCCTTGATGGTGATGGGGTTTTTGTTGGGTTTGTTCTTTGCCGTGGGGGTGGGGTGGGGACAACATGCTGAGCGCGTCTAGCAGGATACTGGCGTGTTTGGGGGCAGACGTATGCCCGAGTGCAGTTTGCATCTGCTGCTCTGAGCCACATTACGCTGTGATCAGCACCAGCTTTTGTCATTCGTTAAGCCTTGTGGTGCCTCAGATACTCCTCTGGGAACCCCAGCTGTATCCTTCTAGGCTGCACCTGGCTTATCTCCTGCCACAGGGGCAGTGACCCCAGCCCAGCAGCCAGAGTTCACAAACACCCAGTGGCTCCCATTGTTCTCCGCGGGAGAGGGGTTCTCCATTGTTCTCCGCGGGAGAGGGTTTCTCCGCGGGAGAGGGGTTCTCCGTTGTTCTCCGCGGGAGAGGGGTTCTCCGTGGGAGAGGGGTTCTCCATTGTTCTCCGTGGGAGAGGGGTTCTCCGTTGTTCTCCGTGAGAGAGGGGTTCTCCGCGGGAGAGAGGTTCTCCGTTGCTCTCCGCGGGAGAGGGGTTCTCCGTTGTTCTCCGTGGGAGAGGGGTTCTCCGTTGTTCTCCACTGGCTGCTGACCATTTTGGAAAGTGAGGTCATTGATTGATAGATTCTTAGATTCCAAGGTCAGACGAGGACATCGTGATCCTCTAGTGTACGCCCATGCATACGCTCCTGCCCCCAGACACCAGATCTACCACTCCCTTTGCCCTCGCCCACCTGTGTACCAGCAGCCTCCTTCCATCACCATCAACTACTGAACCCACAATAACCTTCAAAGCTATATTTAAATAGATGGTTTGTAGCCAACCAAAGCTAGTTAAAGTGGGTAATTACAAAGTGGCAGAGTCTCCAGCAACTAGCGTGCAGGGTGCAGGATATTTTTCTCCACTTCCCATGCTGTGTTACCATCAGCTCCCCAGGGCTGTACTCATTGTGTCTCTCTGGAAGCACAACCATATGAGGTGGTGGGTGTTAGTCTAGCTACTTTGAGATGAGCAGAGTCAATAAATACTCAACTCCTCTGTGCACGGCTAATGCCTCGTACGGCTGCCCGGTGGCTTAGCACCGCATGAGGCATGCTATTTCCTAGCGCACCCTCCCTTCATGGGGTCACAAAGGCTCCCAGAGAAGCAAGGATTGGAGGGGAGCCTCGCACAGCGGAAGTGCCTGGCTCAGTGGGTGAGGGAGTCACCGGCTGCTCCCCTAGCAGCGTGAGAGCAGCAACGGGGGCCTGGGGCAGTCCCTGGAGCAGGGCAGCTAGGCAGCGTGAGGTTTGATGGGTATGGAGCGGGTGGAGAGAAGCGTCATGCAGGGGTTTGCCGTCTTGGGGGAACAGTCTGGGCACGGTACCCAGGCACGTTACAGAAAGCTGGGCCCTGCCCCAGCCCCGGAGAGGTGACAGCTGACTAGAGCAGAGCGCCAGCATTCCCTACCCGGCCTGCACCCTGCTCCCCACCCGGCCCTTTAGCACACAGACAGCGGGGCTGGGCCACGAGGTAGTTCACAGACTCTTTTGGGCAGGGCCTATTCTTTCTGTGTGCGTGTGTTAGCACCCAGCAGTACGGGGCCCCGATTCCCAATCCAGGCCTCAGGCACTGCCGCAGTGCAGCTGATAAATACCACATTGGAGCCTGGGCCGCTCTGTGAGAGTAACCCGCGACCCCCCCCTGCCCCCCGCCAGTGTGACGCCCTGCACAGGCTCCCGGGGCTGGGCCGAGCGCCCTGTGCTGCGAGGGGAGCGCGGCAGGCAGGCAGGCAGGGGCTGGGCCCAAGGTAACGCTAGCCGTGCCTGTCACAGAGCTGCTGAGAGATGCCTGCCGGGGCTGTGTCTGCACTTCGGGCTGGTGGGAGGATGCCAGGGTAATGCGAGCTGGATAGCGAGACTGTCAAACTGGAAAGAGCAACCTGGGGAGCCAGGCAATTACTCACCCTGCAGAACAGGGGTTCGGAGCTGCAGGGAAACGGGGCGCTGGCCCCCTCTGGAATAACAGAGCCTGGGGGTGTCTCCTGCAAGGAGCACCGAGGTGCAGACGTAACGGACACACCTTGCCCGTGCTGGGACAGGTGGGAGTGTGGGCAGGGCCTGCCCTTACCCAGGGGGGCTGAGTGGGCGAGGGGAGAGCAGCTGGCAGAGTCCGAGCCAGGGTCTCTGGTGCTGATGGGCAGAGACAACAGGTGAGCAGCCCCCACATTCCTCCTGCCTCTGCAGTCAGATGTGGCATCGCCAGGGCTGCAGGAGCATTCCTGCAACGGGCCAGCAAAGCTCCCGCAGCATTAGCCAACGGGGGCCAAGTGCCCTGCAGAGCAGTGGGGCTCAGCCGCCCGGCATGGGCTCCATCACACTGCACTTAGCGAGGGACACAGGCTTGGGCGGGATCTCCCGGGCCACCGCGTCCAGCCCCTGCTGTCACAGGCAGCCCCATCATCTAACCCCTTCACAAACGTGGCCAGCTCGTTAGGGCCTGCCATCTACAAGCTCGTTAGTGTCCCCGCTCCTGCTGTTGGGAGGCTGATCCCACACCTCGCCCCTCTGATGGTTACAAACATTCTTCTCATTTCCAGCTACATTTATTCCTGGCCCGTTCAGTCCCTTTGTCAAACCCCTCTGAAAGCAGAAGCTTCCTTAACCCCCCACCCCGCCCACAGTGAGCATCTCTTCCACAAAGCCGGTTGCGTTAATCCCCCCCAGACAGGAGGGGCTTGACCAAACCATGCACCACTTCAGCACTGGCCATGTTCGCCCTGGCTGGCCTGTGCTGGGGGCTCCTTGCGCTTGGAGGAAATTCATTGGCAGCAATGCCAGTCCCCATCGGCACAAAGCAGGGCAGACGTGGTGCAGCCGATGTTGGCCTTTGACCCTTTGACACAAATGGCTCACAACCGCTGCACTCGTGTCCTGACCCCAGTGCCCCTTCTGGGATGCTGACTGGGCCTGCCTTAGGTTGGGACTTGCATGTGTGCAGAGGGCACTGAGATTGTGGGTGTTTCACAGGAAAGGCCAATGGCATCTCCTGGAGCTTGCGGCTCGCATTGACCACCCCAATGGTCGCCGGGGGCGAGCCTGGGGTGGGCCGGAGCCACATTAAGGACTCGGAGGGCAGGGATGCTGCGTGCAGAGCAGGGGTTTCGAGATGCCCATTTTAAGGTTAATCTTTAGTTATGGTTCTGTGAAGAGAAATGGGAGCTGCTGCCCCGTGATTGGCTAGTGACACTCAAGTGATGTCATTGCCAGGTGAGCCGATAGGTGTGGGTAATTCATTAGAGAGCTGCTGTAACCGGAGAGGCTGGCTCAGGTATCGCAGGTGTGCTGAGGCCAGGTATCGGG
Organism: Terrapene triunguis; assembly: GCF_002925995.2. Lineage (NCBI taxonomy): Eukaryota > Metazoa > Chordata > Testudines > Emydidae > Terrapene > Terrapene triunguis. The sequence goes on along the minus strand of NW_020665065.1, from coordinate 1,566,373 downwards.
TGGCACTTTTGTTTCAGGCTGGCAGGTTTAGTGGGTCTTAGCCTCGCTAGGCGCAGGTAAGAAGGGCTTTTACTTTACCTTACACACATTGCCTGGGGGTGGAGGGTCTTTGCTGGGGTCTCTCCCTCTGCTTTGCACTCCCACGGAAGCCCCGGTCCTTCACCCTGCACTGCTGGGTCAGGGAACGTTTGGTGCCCTGGTACATACTGGGGCTGGGCTCTGCAGGAAGGGCCCTGATCACAGCCGGGGCACTGCTGCAGGCGGTGGGTGGCATGGGACAGTGCTGGAGTGTGCTTCTGTTGTTGCAATGACAGTGGCTAGTTGTGGAGGGAGCAGAGTGGGACCGGAGGAGGAGGACTTGGGGGAGTCTTCGATTAGCACCACGACTGTGCTGCTCATGAGGGGGGATGCCGGTGTCTCAGTAAGGGGCTCCTGGGAGACTTTCCCCCCTTTTCTGTGACCCCCTCGTATGCCACTGAGGAGGCAGGACTGGGGAGCCATCCCAGTCATCCCTGCAGGTGCGGGGCTGATCCTACGGGGCTATCAACATGACATGAATCCGTGCCTGGCTGGCTCTCCTGGAGCACTGCCCAGCTGGCCTTCGCGTGCCGTGCCCAGAAACTGGAGGTCGGAGCCTCAGAAGCACAGGGCTGTCTAGTGATGCAGCTGGCCCCGGACTGTCTGTCCTCGTGGCCCCTTTCCTCTGGGGAGGACGCGTGGGCTTTGTGGCTGGCACCGGAGCGTTTTGCATGTTTGATTCTCTCCTTCCGTTTCCGTCACTTGCACTGTCGAGCCGATGCGTCCTCCATGGTTTTCTCTAGTCCTCCCTGATGTCGGTGGGCAGAGTAACACGGGGGCGTCTGTCAGGCCAGGCACACGGAGGATGGGAGCACTGAGCTCACCTGCTGTCCTGCCGGCTTGGCCGTTGTCCCCCACACATCTGTCTCTTCGGGAAGCAAAGCTCTGTAGGTCTGTAGGTCTCCAGCAAGGGCCGTGGCTAGCAAGGCTCCTGCAGCACGTCCAGTGCTTGGGCTATCAGATCTCTGCTCACTTGTGAGCACTCTAGCTCACAGATACCCGGGGGGGGGCACGGTACTGAACATGCTGCCGCCCCGTTAGCATTTCTTTATTAGTGGTTTGGATCCTCCCAAGTCATTTATATTTTGGGAACAAAAAGCGAGAGATCTCCTCTGTGCAGCCACCAGCCTGCTTGTTTGCAACACCCAGAGTGCAGGAGGCTGGCAAGAGTTGCCATCTTTAGCAGTTGTCCACTTCACTTTGCATCAGCTGTTGGCCAGAGCTGAGTCCTGCAGCAGCAGCGGATAGAGAGGCAGTCAAGGAAGGGGCCTTTTCTTCACTCACAGAGCCGGACTTCAGAACCAGTTGCCACTAGCCACCTAAAGCTCGGGGTCCGTTTGGAGAACACAGCCCCTTTGCATTTGAGTGTCCACGTGTGCATTGCCAAGGTGTCATTGGAACTGTATTTCCTTGCTAAGGGCCACATTCTGACCCCAGCTGCATTATTCTGGATTGTGATTGGTTTAACTGAGAGCAGAATTTGTCTGAGAGTCCAAAGGAGACTGAGTGAGCAGCACGTAGGCAATTACCAATGCAGATTGGCCTGTTTAATGTTACAGTCATACAAATCATGGCCATGCAAAATCGTATGCAAGGGGGAAAGAGAGATGAATGCAAATAGCCTGGCCTCTGGAACAAAAGAGCCTGTGAGCTGGAGTCAGGGACTCTGAGATTCAGTAGCAAAGATGCAACCAGCAGTTCTCCGCTGTGCTGTCGGTGCGAGCCCCATTCCCCAGGGCCATGCTCCCAAGGCAGCAGTCCCTTCGGGCTGCCCGTCTGGTTGCAGGACGGCTCACACTTGGGCCAGGGGCGACTTTTCGTGCCCCAGTGGCTTAGCACAAGGCCTCAACTGTGTTCCTAGCCCACTGGCTCCACAGGGGCAGAGATCTAGGTCTGGTATGTAGCTGTCCCCCTCTGAGTGCCTCATCATCACTCATGTAAATACCCCACCACGTCGCTGTGCAGCAGGGCAGGGCTAGCGAGCCCAGTCCACAGAGGGGGATCAAGACACAGCAAGAGTCACCCATGGAGTCTCTGGCAGAGCGGTGACTTGAACCCTCGTCTCCTGAGTCCCAGCTTGGTGCCCTAGCCACTGGGCAGTTCTTCCCAAGAGCAGGGGGCGGCTCTCTTGTAGCGATGCAGGCCAGCTCCCCCAGGGCTCACGGCCAGCCTTCAATTGCAGGTGTTTACTGCATCGTCCTAGAGCCCCATGAGCAGATGTCCCCGCAATGTGATCCTCCCTACCCCGGCTTGAGGCTGCCCCGGCTCAGCACTCGCCCAGCAGAGCCGCCTGGTAACTGTCCCCGTAGCCAGGCACACTGGAGGAAGCACGCTCTGGAGATTAGTGACACCTGGCTCAGAGGCGCTGATCGCCTCTGGGAAACAGCTAGGACCGTTTCCAAGGACCTTTGTGCTATTACCTGCCTCATACAATCCAGGTCACTTAGCTGTTCTGCGCACAAAGCCCTTGAGATCTGCACCACGGCGATTTAAAGCTGCTGCTCCCGGTGGGTCTTAGTTACGTAAGAACATCTATTGAAAGCAAAGTTTGGGGCTGTGGGAAGCGCCCAACCCCGCGGGCTTTGCAACGGGATAAGCTGCCCCAGCTAATCCACAGGGGCTGGGATTGGTGCTGTGGATCCTAAACTCGCCTCAAACGGGGTTATGAAAACAAAGACTCAGCCAGGTTCTTAGTGCCGCGTGCAGGGCAGGTTTCAGGCCCTCATGGCGTTATGGAATTGCATTCGCCTGCTCTCACCTCAGCAGCTAGACGCTAGCGAGAAGAGCGCACCAGGAAAACCTAAAATAGTCAATGAGATTTTTCAGTCCACTAGAAAATTACCCACAATGTCTCCTGCTCTGGGAGCTAACCCTGCCACTGTCACAGAACGGCCGTGGTGTCTCATGCTGATAAATGTGGCATTCGGCTCAGTGTTCGGAATCCCAGCTCCACACACGGCGTATCGGCCGGGCTGTGTTCGGATACTTCGTTATTTATCACATGTGAAGCACAGAGGAGCTCTGGGAGATATTAATGCAAACGACATTGCTGGCTGTGTGCTGGAAACTGAAATGATTAAACAACTGAAGAGCAGCTCAGAACCGAGTTATTTCTCCAAGTGTTCGTCCCCCAGTGAGTGTCAATGGACAATGCCCAGAATGCCTTTTTGTTCGGTGTCTGTACAGCACCCAGCACACTGGTCCTGGGCAATAACTGGGGCTCCTAGAGCCTCCAGTGATAGAAAGAAATAGAATAGCCCTGGTGGCGTTCATTGTACTGTGCACCAGCACGCGGGGTGCAGTGCTACGAGGTGTGCCATGGAGTGAAGGATGCCTCTGTGGAGGAGGGTCTGGCCTGGGCTCAGTTTCCCTGCATGACCCGGGGCAAGTCACGTCGTGTCTCTGGACCCCAGTTCCCACCCGTGCCGAGTGAGGCTGCTCCTTCCCACCCCCCTTGTCTGTTTCAAAGCAGGGACAGTCTCCCACTCCATGTATCGACAGCACTCAGCAAACGGGGCCCTGCTCTCATCGGGGGCCTCCCCATTTCCCCAGCGCAAACCCTGCTACCCCTTGTTGCTTGCAGTTATCGTCACACGACAGCAGCCTGGAAGGCCTCCGGCGGGTCGACTCCAGCAGGAAATCTAGGAACTTCAGCAAGCAGCCCAGCACCGGGGATTACTACAAACACCTCGACAACAGTGCGGGGGAGCAGCCTGGCAGCTGGAAGATGGCGCACAGCGAGGAGGTGAGCCACTAGCGCCGCTGCTCCCACCGCCCACCCTTCAGCTGCTTTTCTCTGGGGCCCCAACCCTCAGGGCATCGAGCCTGAAGTCCTGAGCGAGCTCCCGGCGTCTGAGCGGGTCTGACTGGGCAGGGTGGGCCGCCGAGCAGATCGTGTTCGTACAGACATGGGCCTGCCTGGCTCAGGGGCTGGGACTGGGAAGCAGAGACTCCCCGTTTCGGGGACCCGTCCAACCCCCCCCCCCCAGTGCCAGTGCCTGCTCCAGGGCTTGTATAAAATGAACTGGGGGGGCTCAGCCCAGTTCCCACTGCACAGATGTCTGCATCGTAAAGACCACTGGCCCGAGCTGGCCATCTCGCCAGCAGCCTCCGCTGGGGCCAGCCCCTGCTGCGTAGCCCCAGATCAGCGTGTGGGGAAGCTGCCTGCTGGCCCTGCTCTGCAGGATGGGCTTTGGCCTCCATTGCCAGCTCCCCCCAGCAAGGTCACTCGTTGTGGTCCCAGCTGGGAGCCCCTGGGCCCTGCCACAGACAGCAGCTGGCAGGGTGACAGCGGTAGCAAGTGCATTGCATCGCCTGACTCGCTGGACCTTTACTGCCTGATTTCAATGTATGTATGTGTTGGTTTGTTTAAGGCGTCTCTTCTTTCCAACGACAACGTGCACAATGGGAGTGCGGCTGAGAACAAGCCCTCTGGGGAGATGACGCCCCCGCCCCCTCCCCCTCCGCTTCCTGAGAACATCTGTCCTCCACCCCCACCCCCTCCACTGCCAACGGAGACTCAGGTGCCCTCTTTCAGCCAGCGCCGCTCGTCCTCTTCCACTGGAAGTAAGTTGCAGAGTCTCTGCCACGCGTTTGGGGCCTCCTGCGGCTGGTTTGACACCCTGGGCTCTGATCTGCGGGCTGGTAATGCAGCTTCCTGCCAAACAAGGGAGGGACCCAGGGTTGTCAAATAAAATTGCTGGTTTGTTTTCAGAATTCCTCCCCCTCCTCCCGCCCCGCAAGGGCGTCAAGAGAGACGTAAAATGAGTGGGAACAGGTAAGCTCATTAGAGCACACCCTGCAAAAGGCTTTAGCCCCTGGCCCGTGTGGATGCGGCACCGTATGTGGGGCTGGTTCTGACACACGCTAGTCCCTGTCTCTCCATGCTCAGAGAACACACGGAGTGACAAGCAGCTGACGAGGAGCGAGGGGGGGAGGCAAAGGCTAACATACATAAGATTATGGGGGTGCTCTGCTGTATGTGGTTCCTGCTATTTCTCTGCTGGGCACATGGGGACACCTGGCCAGCTTTCAGCCTCGTCCAAGCAGGTTTATCATTGTGGTAAAGGATGTTTGGGATTTTGTGTGCATGGAGGGGGACAGGTGTGAGCGGGAATCAGTAAAGAGAGAGGCACTGAGTCAGCTGACATAGCTCCCAACCAGTCTTACTGCAGCTTCCATTTACCATCGTCGGCTTGAGACTAGCGACAAGCCCTGATCAGCTCTGTAGTGTACAGACGGGGAGGAGGCGGGTCCCTGCTGCCAACAGCTTCCATTCGAAGTAGGCACAGGACACGCAGCTTGGCTGTTGCAGTTAAAGTCCTGGTCCCTTTGCCACTATGAATCGGTGCCGAACCTTTGTCACGTGAACTGGCTGGAGGGAGAGTGGAGGGCAGCGCTGCGCAGTATCGGAGGAAAAGGGACATGTCACTAACACACAGGATGCTACACTTTGAACTTTCTAAGTGGTTTGTCTGAGCGATGCCAACTGCAGCCCTGCAGCCCCCTTGGAGCTGGGCCCCATGGCAGCCAAGTAGGAGCTTCCTCTGTGCAACACGTCTCATAAACCGTCTCCAGTGCTTTGTTCCTGACCCTGCTTCCCTTCTGGAGCAGCGGCCGGGGTTTGGGTTTTCTCTCAGCCCTGTGGGCCCTGCCGGGGAGCGCCCTGTGCCCAGAGGCTGGCATGGCTGGAGATGGGGCTGGCACATGCATACAGCAGCAGGGAGGTGGAGGCCATGGGGAGTGAGGCGATCAGACTGAGCAGGCAGTGTTGCTGACTCTACTCTGCCAGGCGGCTCCTGTCCCCTCTGGGCATTGTGGCAGCTGCTGGGCGGCTCTGGATGCCACATACAGAACTTTGCAGGCTGCAGGGTCTGTCTTTGAGTGGCCCTCGGCGGGTTGGGATGTGGGATCCAGAGGGAGCTCTTGGTAAAGACAGCGCTGACCCCAGGGGAGTGACACAGCTCCTCACAGCCCCAGCATTCCCTCAGAGGATCGCTGGCAGCCACTGACCGAGGAGCCGTTAGGTCTGTCCACACAGCCCCAGCCCAGCTTCCAGAGTGGGGCTCGCACGGGCCCTCTGACAACAGCCATGTAGACAGCGCTTTGAAGGTGCAGCTCAGACCCCAAAGCTTAGAGAGGGGGATGGGCGTCCGAGCCCGAGCTACAGTCCAAACCGCAGCCTCAAAGTGAGCACTCGCGGGAGCCCAGCTCTGTCTGCGGGGCTGAGCAGACATACCCTGCCCACCCTGGCCTGATGCAGAGCTGCCGGGCAGTGCAGCGCGGCCCCCTGTAGCCCACGGCTTTATTCTGCAGCTGTCATTGGAGAAGCTGCACTCGGATCCTTCCCTTTGTACCCTCCTCGGGGAGCCCTGATGCCTCTGGAATGGGACAGGGCTCCTGCCACTGGCATACGCTGCAGGGAGCCCTCAGGGGCTGTTCCCACAGCCCCCCAGCCCGGCCAAGTGAGCAGAGGGGCCACTGGGAGCTGCACAGCCTGGGAAACAGCTCTGGTGGGGTCCCCAAACTCAGCTATGGCTAGAAGAGGCAGCCTGGGGCTGCCTGCTCCCTGGCAGGGGAAGCACCCGCCAGCCTGGAGGAGAGCAGGCCCCCAGAGAAAAAAGCAAATAGCAGGTCCTTAGGCCCTGAAGTACGTGGCCCAGCTGGCAAAGCCTCCAGCCCAACCCCACCATGAGCCCCTGTGCCTGGGAGTGGCCAGGCTGTTTTCCCTCAGGCCCTGTCACCAGCATGAGGGGCTGTGGGGCCCCAAAGGGCCCTACATGGCTTGGGGGTCAGCCCCTTCTGCAGGGTGCATTAGCATGGAACAGTCAAACAGCCTGCCCCTCTGAGGGTCCCCCCCCCACAGCACTCCTGCAGTGCTACAGCTGCCCCCGGCCACACCGCTCCATTGCATAGCATCCCCCTCCCTTTCCTGCCAATAGCTAGCTAGCAATCAATCAATCAATCAATCTGTCTCTCCATCCCTCCATCCACCCTTCCTCCCTCTCTTTGCTATCAACCTCCCCAGCCCCAAACCTCCTCCTTTTGTAGCGTGCTGGGGAGGTGGCCCTAAGTGCCCACAGCTGGCCCAGCCCTGTGCCCAATATCCCTCAGGGGCAGCAGCTGGGCTCCTTCCTCCAGCCAGGGGGAGAGGGTTAACCCTTCCCTTGCTAGCCACCAGTCAAAGCCCAGGGTAGCTGACCTGACAAGCCAGGCTGGTAAAGAGTCCCAGGAGCGGCTCACCTCTGCTGCTGTAAAGCACCAGACCCAAGCTCCCCCACACACACTTTTCTCCCAGCTTGTCTTCGCTAGCGAACTGTGTGTTTGCACACGGTGAACGTCCTAGTGTAGACAAGGGGAGGTGTCCCTTAAATCGGTGTGAGCTGGTCACGGTGACACCCCCCCCCCCCCAGATCCCTCAGCATCTCCCATTCAGCTCCCCTAGGACAGGCAAGGCCCCCTTGGGGCAGCTGCTGTTCTCTGCAAGGCTCCCCTGACCGCCCCCAGCCCGGCCCCTGCATTGTCCCTGTGCCCAGCACTCATGCTGCTCTTCTCAGAGGGCAAGGCTGGGCTTGCCAGCGGTGGTGGGGGTTGGGCTTGGTGCCCTCAGATGTGGGAGGGGGGGATCTTTAGGCACAGACAGGACACGGGTTCCTGCATCCTCTGCATTCAGGGCTTGCCTCCTGGGCCATGGGGCCTGCAAGGGTTTTGCTTTGTGCCATTGGGTCACAGAGCTGGGGGGCAGCTAGGCCACAGCCAGAATGGGGGAGGAGAAGCTACCAGGGCCTGCTGCTCCCATCCCCCTCTTTGGGGGTGTCAGGTGTACAGTTACCATTAGTGATCGTGTGATTGACGGTGGATGGGGCAGGCAGCGTGGCAGGCAGAGGGGGGCCCCTACAGGGCAGGCAGAGGGGGGCCCAGAGCAGCAGGCAGAGGGAGGCCCCTAGGGTGGCAGGCAGAATGGGGCCCCTCCAGAGGGGCAGGAAGAGGGGGCCCACCAGAAGGGGAAGGCGCTTTAAGAGGCCCCCAGAGGGGCAGGAAGTCCCTGCCCCAAAGAGCTGCCGGTCGCAATAGACCAGATGGACACAGGGTGGGAAGGGCTGGAACACACCAGCAGGGACCTGCGTGATGGCAGCAAACGGCATGTCAGTGTCAGGATTTATTGGTGTGTTCCTTTGGGGGGTTACTTAGGAGGGGATCAGCTACATGGAAAGAACAGGGAAGGGAGGGGCAGGGCTGAGGGGGACGGGGCAGGGGAGAAGAGAGTAAGGGTGCAGGTGTGGAGTGATGCTGAGGTGAAGAGACCCAGGGGAGCGGGGTTAGAGCAAATGGCCAATCAGCACAGGGCAGAGAAAGTCCAGTTAAACTGCAGGAAGGTCTCTGAATGCCCAGTGGTCCCTGCTCTGGCTGGTTCTGGTCCTACCAGCTGGGGCTCTGGCTGGCTCCTCTCTGCAGTTCTCCCCCAGGGCTACATGGTGGGGAGAAGGGCAGCAGCTCCTAGATGCTAGTGCATCCGTGGGGGGAGGGGGGAAGAATCTCCCTTGCACAGGCCTGGGTCATACAGAGTCCTGGGAGGAGGTGCTCCCCCCACTATAGTTAACCTGTGGAACTCAGTGCCACAAGATATCATGGAGACCTACCATAGGCGGGACTAGACAGGAGCTAGCCAGAGCCATGATAACTAGACCACCCAGAGCCACAACAGGCAGGGTTAACAATGTCCCATTATATGAAGAAACACCCCCATGGGCAGGTTATCCAAGCTGTGTCCGTTAGGGGGTTTCTTGCCCCATCCTCTGGAAGCTGGTGCCAGCAACTGGGGGAGACAGGAGACTGGGGCTGGTGGGCTCCTGGTCTGATTTTACCTGGCAGGTCCCATGTTGCTCAGATCCAGGCTGCCTGCAGACCCACTGGGCGCACCCTGCCACCACCCATCACCCCACAGTCCCCACCCCCTTGGCACTGCTGCTCCTTGGCACCTGCACAAAGCCTGAGCTTGCTGGCCTTCGGAGAGATTTGCCCTAGTGACCATCACTGGCACGAGAGCGGGTGGAGGAGCATTAATTGCAACGCTCCTGTAGGGCATTAGGGATGTTTTTCCCTCTGCTCTCTCACTGGCCTCAGGGTCAGACCCACGGAGCCTGCCCCGCGTCCATAGCATGACGAATCTCAGCCCCTCTGGCTGTGTCTTTAAGATGCAGTGACCAATTGGAGCTGGCAGCCCCAGAGCAGCAAGCCACTGGTGTCCCAGATACCAGAGACTGCAGCTGTCCAGATTGTCTTAAGCCAGTTACTCTGTAGGTGTGACATGCATCGTGCTATATAACCCCGTCGCAGAGCTGCTGCGCTTCCAACAGCCCCGAGCAGGAAAATGAGCCTGGGGATTTCTGCTGCCCGCCACCCTAGTGACGGGACAGAGTCACGACTGTCATATGGGCGATACTTACGGAGATCTCCTCGTCCTCGGAAAGGCTGGCTCCCCTCACGCCTCTCCTGAAGAAACTGCTCAGGATTAATGGTAACTTTTGGCAGACCCTGCACCACACCTGGGAAACAGTAGCTAAAATAACAGCGTGTGCAGGGGATTGCCTGTAACATTTAATCTCCTCCAGCAATAACGGATCGTTATTAACCCAAACAGAGCTTTAATGAAAGGCATCCTTGCCGATCAGAGGGCATGCAGCATTAAACAGTACAGAAGAATAAAGGGGATGTCTAAGACTAGAGAAACACATGCAAAATCCAGCCGGAGACAACTGACAATGTCAGAGCAAACTGCCACTTAACTTAAACCTCCGAAATGCGTCTGCTTGGCAGTACCCCCAGCCTGTGCTCGGGTGCAGTGAGCCCTGTCAGCAAGGACTCCGAAACGCTGGCCTCTAGAACGCATTCTGCAGCTCTAAAGGCTCTCTGTCATTCATGGGAAACTGTTATTGCTGGGTCAAACCCCAGCCTGTTCCGCTCAGGCCAGGCTGGCACACGGAGGGGAAATATTTTGTAACTTTTATTTTAAAAATAACTTGAAAACGTGAGCGTAAGCGTCCGCTGATGAATCTACGCAGCCTTGCTTTGGTTCTCTGTGGCAGCTGTTTAAAGTGCATTTAGCAATGTTCCCCCGTGGCCGCACTCCCAGCTGTGTTTCTAATTTATTTTTTTAACCTTAACTCCATTCCTCACGGGCTTGTCTGTCCTCTGCACTGGGGTCTGCGTGGTGTCACTCCTTTCTGCTCGCACCCACTTGTTCTCCCTGCCGGCGGCTTTTCTTCTCTTCTGTCTTGTGGGAGCCAAATGCCTCCTCTTCTAACTGCACTCTTGCTGCTTCTCTGCTTCTCTCTCTACCTCCTAGAAGGACAAGCTTTGGGGCACGGAAAGAGACCGAGTAAGTACTGCCGCTGTTTCACCATTCCTGTGGGCAGTCAGCAGAGTGCCAGTGCGTGGGGGGGAGGGGAAGTGCCCTGGCTCCTTTCTGCTAGTCCCTTCATGGTCGGTGTCCAGTTTATTCTCTCCTTCCTCCGCAGGGAAGTCTGATGCTATTTGACACTAGGGTGGTGGCTATTTAATGACTTGAGACCCTTTGGTGATTGCTGGGGCACACACAAGTCTGATCAGCTGAGTGGGGGGGAAATGACGCTTCAGAGCCCTCCTGGTGTCCTCAGTGCAAGGTGCTGCACCCCAGCAACAGCATGGCCCAGGGGACCTGGCCGCTTGAGCTGCTCTTGGCAGCCCCCTTCCCCTGATGCTCTCCGGCCCAGCACACAGTAACCTCATGCGCTACAGGCTGCCCAGTGCTCTGGGAATGTGCTCGGTGGCTTGGAAGGGAAACAAACAGCTGCTCCTCTGAGACCCTCAGGCACCCTCCCCACTGTCAGCAAGGACCAGGATTTAGGCACTCAGACTCTGAATGCTTCCCATGATTTCTGCAAGGCCAAGGACAGATTCCAGCTTCCCTCTGCTGCCCACAGCGAGCTGCCCAGCCAGCACCCAGGTGCTGAACAGTATAGATGCTCCCAGCCGGGAATCATCCCGCAGCCCAGATCTCTTTTCCCCACTTCCCTGGGTTACTGTACCAGCATACAGGAGAGGGGAACATGCACAGAGGATCCAAACTGCAATCCCGCCCCCCACCTTTAAGCAGCCACTTTACTGTAGCCCCAAGGTTTCCAGTACAATTCAGTGAGGGCTGGCCCCCAAGACAGTGAGGGCTGGCCCCCCAAGGAATGTGTGGGGCACCCCTGCAAACGACATGTGGCTGTCAGGGGAATAGTTGTTTTAGTAAATTTGTTACTGTGTTTTAGCCGCTTAAATACTGCTAGCAAAGTAACACACAGCCCGGGTGCTAGTTACCTGTCCAGGCGGCCCCTGTCAGGAGTCATTTCCGTGCATGCATTGTTAGTGCAGTTGGAGGGCTTGTACGTGTGGGAAAACTGCTGCTGGCTGCTGTGTCGCCCTGTCTGGAGGGCTAGCTGTTGGTTATTGTTGCTGGGGGTAATTTTCCTTTCTGGATGTGGACTAGCCAGACCAGTGATGCAGCCGTTCGCTCTCGGCAGCTGCTGCTTGGGGACTCGGGCGCAGTTTTTACTTTCCAACACGACTTTCCGGGTGGCGGGTACGGGAGCTGGAACGAAGCTCATGGCAGTTATTCACTTTTGCTACCACGAGAAGCTGCCCCTTCCTGTTGGGTTAGAACAGCTGTTTGTCAGCAGCTCACTCCTCTGAGCTTTGCCCCATGTCACTGGGCTCAGCCTCTGAGCCTTTGGAGTCCTTGTGTTTAACTATTAACAAATAACCTTGTCCCGACAAATGGCAGTGACGTAGCAATCTCCATTAGAGTGCTTCATTTTCTGGAGCAAACTAGACATTCAGCATCAGCCCGTTGTCATTTCCACGGCCCACTCGCTGCATTCAGAGGGGAGTACATCCATTTTCCTCTGCGTCTTTCTTGAGAAACTGGCCCTTCCGGCGCTGCTGACAGGAGCCACAGCTAGATCGGCGGGGCGGGGGGGTTCTCCTCAGAGGCCAAAGGGCAGAGTGTTTCTCATTCTGGCCGTGAATGTCTTCCCCAGCCCCTTGGGATACAGCCCCACTCCAGGAACCAGGGTTGGCCGCAGCCCTGGCTGTGTGCTACAATTCATGGGCCACTGAGGACAGTGTCATTTTACTGTTAGTGTGTCAGGTACCTGCTGCCAGGGAAAGGGTTCCAGGGGCAGTGCCTCTGCCAGGGTGACGGCACGGCACCACAGAACCATGCTGGCCTCAGCACCTTGGGAAACGGACTGCACCCACCGTGAGGCTGTTAGTCCCACAAGCCCCTGATAACATCATGTTCTCTGTTCTGGGGGACCAGGTGACTAAGCCCCTGCCATCCAGCAGGAGACAGGCAGGGTCAGGAGCCCTCGCACCATACTACACAGACACACGCTCATGCCGTGTTAGGCTTGATTGGCACTGAGCTGGCCTTAAAGTGTCCAGCCTTGCTACCATGAGCAGCTGTGCAGCGCACCAGAGAAAGCCCCGTGCCTGGCACCGTCCCTTCCAACTCCCACCATAGCCCCCTCCAGTCCTGTGGCCACTGGCGTGGAGACTTAGCAGGACTGGGCCCAGGAGTCCAGATGAAAATAATTGTGTTTAATCAGCAGCGGGGGGCCTGGTCTCCCCTGGTCCGTATTGGAGCTGTTTACTTCCTAGCCCACAGCTTCACCCTGGGCTCGGCGGTGCAAGGCGTGTGTTAGGCGCATGCCCTGTTCACATCACTGGCAGTGGGCTCACACACACACACACACAGAGTGGCTTGGCTCTGGGAGTTTAGTTGGTCCAGGAAAGGCTGGGACCCCAAAAAGCTGGAGCAGCAACAAGCAGGAAATACCTGCCTAGTGCCAGAGGCTGCTCTGTTGTGACAGCAGCCTGGTGCTCCAGGGCACCACATGGAGGGGTCAGTCGTGCTTTGATTCACAGCTGCTATCGCTGTCCTCTGGGTGAGTGAGTGGCTTGCCTGGAGGGAAGAGCCCTCGATGCAGCCAGCGCTTCGCTTGGCTCGTACAAACCCAAAGCAGCTCACAGGGGCAGGCCTGCGGTTGCTAAGAGAGCTCATGTGCTTGTTTATTGGCAGTGGGTGACCATGCGCTGGCTGGTTAATCTGTCCTGCTTTGCGGTGGGTGGGGGCTGATGGCTGGGTCCCAGGAGCTGCTGTTTTATCACTTTGGGAAGGTGTAGGCCCTGGCTGGCCGAGGTGGGGACTGCTGGCTCTAGCTGTGCGCTGGCTGAAGTGATGGGCTGCCAGGCTGAACGAGGTCAGGGTGCCGACACATCCAGGGAAAGCAAACGACATGTCGAAAGCAGCATGGACATTCGTCAAGCAGGACCGGCTGGTGCAGCAGTGCTCGGGGGCAGGAGGGTTTCTGGGCTCTCCGATGCCTGGGGGCTGTGGGGTCGGCAAGACCCTCATTTATTAAACTCCCTTTGACTGGCTAACAAGCTCGCTGTGTGCTGCGCAGAGACCGGCTTTGGGACCTGGGGTTCGGAAGCTGGCGGAAGCTGGTCCCTTCCCAGGTGACACAGGGGTGTGGTGGGGTCGGCTCCATTCTTCCCCACCGTTACCCTGGGCTGCACCACTATGCTCCCTTTCCAAAGTAACAGTTAGCCGTGGCTGGGGCAGCAGGATGGGGCCAGCCGGGGTTGCGCAGAGCACCTGGCCCCCCCGACCCAGTGCCCACCCCGGCAAGGTGCGAGGAGGAGGCCGCAGGGCCCATGCTATGTGCACCCCAACAGGGGCCCCAGTTGTGCTAATTGACTCGGCCTTGTTGTGAGGGTCTCCCCGCCACACCCCACAGTTTAACTCTCCTCTAGGGCTGCACAGGTTGGGGGCGCCCCAGGGCAGAGCAGACCTGCTCCAGGGTTGTTTGCAATGGGCCTGCAGGACCCCTTTGCAATCTGTCTGCACATCCCATCTCTGGGGGCAGGGAGCAGAGCTCTAAACTGGGCACTCGGTGTCCCGTGTCCAGCCTGAATGGACCAGTCACCTTGGCCCCACACTGAGAGTTTGTACGAGTGCCCTTCCCCTGAGCTAGCCAGGCCCAGGAAGGGTCCATGGGTGGGAGGGGACAAGTATTTGCACCATGGAAACACGTCAAACCAAGGCCTGGGCTGAGAGCGAGCAGGACGGAGTCACACACCCTTAGGCGGGACAGGCAGGGTTTGAAATCAGTGGTAAAACTGCCATTGACGCCCAGGGAAAACCGCTCCCTGAATGCGCCATCAGCCTCGGTCGTTTGGATGCTGGTAGCAGCACGGGGCCACGATCCAGGTCCTGTTGCAGTCCAGGCACTGTGCCAGAGCCTTTGATGGTAGCAGGGTCGGACTGGCGGGCGAGGAAATAAGCGTGACTGTCCCTTTTACTGAAATTGCAAAGTAACGGCTGGCCCCAGGGCGGGGAGCTCAGTGCAGCCAGCGCAGTCGGCACATGAATCTGACTTTGGTGCCTGGCGCAGCTCTCACGTGCTGAGCTGCATCGGGAAGAGCAGCAGCAACTGGGCTGATTCGGGCCCTGGCTCCTTAGGAAACCCCTGAAAGCTCTAAGATGAATCCCCTGCAGACTGCACAGTGGGGCCTTTGTGTGTGTTCAGACGGCCAGCATTAGCTGGACACGTGAATACCACCATGTCTTTTGCCATCAACAGCTTATTACTGTTTACAATTTGGCAGCCGTTCAATGCTTGGTCTTATTACCACTGAATCCAGGAGGATTTGGGGGGCGCAGCAGATGCTTAACGACGTTTCATTTTCCCAAGTGGGCCATTAATGCCAAACAGCCTTTTGTCCCCATGCGCAGCCTCAGCCAAAAAGGAAAAGCGCTTCAGCCCATTCATTCAGCACTCTGCCTCCTTGCAACATACCGCCTCATTAGGAAACTCCACTCACATGGCACAGGACCTATGGTGGGTAAAAGGGCCGGCGAGTTTTCTCGAGCTGGTGGCTGGACTGGAGCATTGGGGCTGCATAATATGCACTGCCGTAGACACAGCAAAACAGGGCAAGTCTTTGCAAAGAGCAGCAAGAAGTCTTAGCTCGCACAGAATATTAGTGATTCCAAGTGCTGTAGAGATGTTAGCTAATTAAGCTGTATCTAATGCTTTGCCTGCAAGAGCAGCGGGACCAGGTACTGCTGATAGGTTAGCTGATCAGAACGTCCTATAGAAACAGGGCAAACTCATCTCCCCTGTGTGCTGCAGGTTTGCTTTGTGGGGGCTGACTGCACACAGGAAGGGGAGAGTAGCTCTGTAGGGACCGCCAGGAACCGACCGGACAGGCATCTTCAGGCACCTGGTGGCCCTGCTCTCCTCTGGGCTAGCCTGGCCCCGGCAGGGCTGCGCTCAGACTGGATTTCATTGTCCAGCGAAGCTCAAGAGCACTAGAAAGTTGGGCTTACCTGGCTGACCTTGTTCTGACCCCACAGCTGCGGCTTTATCCCTTCTTAACCTTACCTGACTGTTGCTTCACACATGGAAGGCAAGTATGGGGTTGGCAGTGAGGGACTGGGCGCGTGGTACGGGCTTAGTGGCACGGCAGCGCTGCTGGCAAAAGAGAAGCCCCTGGCTGAGCCAGCCTGCCAGCAGAGCTCAGCGCTCGTGGGGCCATTAGGAACCGGGCTGCCCTGGCTGCCAGCTGGGTCCATTTCCTGACTTCCCACGTGAGTGTGCTTGGGTTTATTCCTAGCCAGTACGTCTTGAACTTCAGCTGCAGAGTTACTGTTGAGGCTTCGTTTCAGAAGTGACTGGCCAGGACAGGGAAATCCTGCCGCCGCAAAGGCAGCAGGGCTGTCGAACACTTTCCAGGTGTGGAGACCTGCTGAGAGGGCTGGAGGGTGCTGCACCAGTGGAGATGCTGGTGTTTCCGTGGGCTCTGTAGGATTAGCGCGTGAGCTCTGGGTCCTAAGGGCAGCACCCAGCCAGCTCCTTCCATTCATGTCCTCTTTCCCCACTCAGCCCGTTGGCGACTCGGTGGATTTTGGACTCTGGAGGAGGCGGTGCCGCCTGGCTTCCTGCTTTGTGTTTTCTGATATTTGAAAGGCTTGTAGACTTCCCGGCACTGAGTCCAATGCACAGCAGTGAGGGCCCTTCCCGCCCAGTAACTGTCTGGGGCCGCGCTTGTTCTGGGTCCAGGAAGCTAGGATTTAGCTAGGGCGAGAGGGGATTTCGCCCCGTGGATATTCCTCTGGGGGCGGGGGGGATGCTCCGGGAGCCCCGTGTGCTGCATGATTTGTATTGTTGTGGTGTTTGGGGGCCCAGTCATGAACCAGGACCCCGCTGTGCGGCGCTTTAACTACACGTGAGCAGCTTTTTAAAGTTCATTTTCCTTGTCTGCTGAGTAATTTGGATGTAGCACTTGGGTGTAGAATCAGCTGCATTTCCGAGGGACAGCACGTTGGTAATAGGGACAGCCAAGGAAAGGAATTCATGAGTGAGCCCCTGTTGCGGCCTGGGGAGGGGGGGGATACCCCAACCTTCGCGAGTGGCCGGCCCCCCCAAAGGGAGATATTTGGAGGTCACGCCTCGGGGCTGGCCCAGCTGGGGCTCGGGGTCATTTCGGAGCGACAGGGAGTTGTCCCCACTGTGGGGCAGTAACATTGTGAGGAGGCAGTTGGGGGAACCATCCCCCCACTTGGCCAGAAGAGCCCTAGGCCCCAGAGCAGGATGATGCCGGGGCAGCAGGGCACTGCCTGGCTTTGCCATGCCCACCCCCCATGCAAAGCAAACCCCTTCCTGAGGACCCGGCATGGGTGCGATTCCTGAGCCCTCTGCCCCCCACAGCCCACTTGGCGCCACCTCAGCTCTATGGTGGGAGGGGGCTTGGGCCCAGCTGGCCCAAAGCACCCGAGGCGCTAGGCTTAGCCAGAGGCAGGTGTAGGGGATGCAGCTGCAGGAGTTGGCTGAGATTAGACGGAGATTCATCCCCAAGTGCAGAGTCCAGGGTGGGCAGGTTCCCCAGGTGATTTCAGACGGATCAGAGAGCAGCTTCCCTCCCATCTGATTCTGGCCGGGGGCTGTACCTGGCTCTTCCAGATGGGCCGCCCCCATGTCACCCGGACTCCGCTGGGCCCTGCGGTCCATCAGCAGGCAGAATGCAGCAGCTCTGTGCTCTGGGACCTACACCCGCTGCCTCTCACTTTCAGGGTAGGTTTTGACCTCCAACGCCCCAGGTGCTTGGGAGCGGCCTGCGTGGGCAATGCCTCTCCCCCGTCCTGCTGCAGGGGAGCTCAGCCGCAGCTGCAGGGCTGGACAGAAGCTGCCCACAGGGCCCTGACTCTCCCCCAGTTCCAAGTGGCCCGAAGCTGCTGAGCTCCAAGGTGCAGTTTGAGGCCACATCCTCTGGCTCGGGGCTCAAGTTTCCTGCGAGTCTCCTCACCACATCCCCTCTTCCTCCCGCCAGGTTGCAAGTCGTTCAATATGATGTCCCCAACCGGTGACAACTCCGAGCTGCTGGCAGAGATCAAGGCTGGGAAGAGCCTCAAGCCGACTCCGCAGAGCAAAGGCCTCACCACTGTCTTCTCAGGCAGCGGCCAGGCGGGGGCCAATGTAGGTGACTGGCTGGCCCCGCTCCACTCGGGCCTCGCTCAGCCAATTGTCTCTTCCGGGGGAGGGAGCTGGGTTAGGAACCGGATTAACTTTTTAATTAAGGGCGGCAAATTTGATTGGCTGCAATTGTCACAACAAGCTGGAATCCTCAGCAAAATTTAGCATGATCCGCTTTGTGCTGTAAGCAGGGAGCCGCCGGGGAGGGGTGCTGGGAGCCCAGGCGGGAGGGGCACTTTCCACAGGAGACAGCCGCTGCTCCCAGTAATCCCAGGGGCCCATGGAGCCCTGGAGAGTCGTGGGCAGCGATCGTCCCTGGACGGGCTGTGTACTCCAGCGCTAAAACCCAGGCAATGGCAGGCCTTCCCCCGCAACCCCATGAGCCCGCTCCCCACAGAGCGTTCTGGCCAGGAGTCAATGGACCCTTCCCCCCGGGGGAGCCGCCAGCCACTGTCCTCACTGCAGAGCACCCAGCAAAGAAAGCGGGCTCGCCCCAGCCAGGAGCAGCTGTCCAAACGGGGCACCAGCCCTCCTAGGGAGCGCTGGGGTGGGGAGTCTCCAAAGCACCCCAGAGCCAGCGTGGCCCCCCGAGGCAGGGCTGCTGTGAGGCTCCCGCGTGTACAGGGTCAATGGGTCTGACAGGAAAGAGGCTCCTTTCCCGGGGCTGTTTTGAGCCTTCCTGTCGAATTGAGTTCTGTGACTCACGCTGCACCCCGAAGCCCCAGGATCCGCAGGGCCAGGCGCTGTACAAGCACCTAGCGAGAGGCAGGCGCTGCCCCAAAGCCCATACAACAGATGCTGGGCGAGGGGAGGAGAATGGCAAAGCTCAGCCCCTCTCCGGAATGGCTCAGACACCTGGAGGAAGGGTCTCGGTCCCCACGGCTGCAGGGGCCGGGCTCCCCAGCACAGAATGTCCCGCACACAGGACTTACTTTGCAATGACAGAGGTGCCGGGACTCAAGCAATTTTTTAACTTTCATAACTGAGGCAGCAAGTCCAGAGGTGCTGGGGCTCTGAACCGCCAGGCCCAGAGGAGCTGGGGCTAGGAACTGCCAGGCCCAGAGGGGCCGGGCTCTGAACCGCCAGGCCCAGAGGCGCCGGGCTCTGAACCGCCAGGCCCAGAGGCGCCGGGCTCTGAACTGCCAGGCCCAGAGGGGCCGGGGCTCTGAACTGCCAGGCCCAGAGGGGCCGGGGCTCTGAACTGCCGGCCCAGAGGCGCCGGGACTCTGAACCGCCAGGCCCAGAGGTGCCAGGCTCTGAACTGCCAGGCCCAGAGGGGCCGGGGCTCTGAACCGCCAGGCCCAGAGGGGCCGGGGCTCTGAACCGCCAGGCCCAGAGGGGCCGGGGCTCTGAACTGCCGGCCCAGAGGCGCCGGGGCTCTGAACTGCCGGCCCAGAGGCACCGGGACTCTGAACCGCCAGGCCCAGAGGTGCTGGGGCTCTGAACTGCCCGGCCCAGAGGTGCTGAGCCTATGAACTGCCCGGCCCAGAGGTGCTGGGGCTCTGAACTGCCAGGCCCAGAGGTGCTGGGGCTCTGAACTGCCAGGCCCAGAGGGGCCGGGCTCTGAACTGCCAGGCCCAGAGGTGCCGGGCTCTGAACTGCCAGGCCCAGAGGGGCCGGGGCTCAGCCCCAGCAAGCTCTGGCACAAATTAAGCACTGCCAGCATGGGGCAGAGGGAGTCCGCGGCTGATCGGGGTCCTGGGCTCCCTCCCGCGGGGAGGCGGGTAGCTTCTCTCTGAGCGAGCGCCTTCTCACATAGCATCTCCCTCGTGTCACATCACGCCCTGAACTAAAGCCCTCTCCTCTTTCTGCCATCCAGCTAGAGACTGCAGCTTCCTCCCTGCCCCCCGCGAGGACGCTGACCCCACCAACCACGCCCGATGCAGCCTCCGTCCCCAGGGCTGCCAGCTCCCCTGAGCCAGTCGTCAACGGCAACTCGCCGCTCATGGCCTCGGTGCAGCCCAGCCAGCTGGACATCGAGGCCCTGATCCCCACCCACGACGAGCAGGGGCGGCCCATCCCCGAGTGGAAGAGGCAGGTGATGGTGCGGAAGCTGCAGATGAAGATTCAGGAAGAGGAAGAGCAAAAGCGCAAGGTAAGAGGGAGGGCGGCCCTCCAAGTGCTGCAGTGCGGTGTGCTGTGACCGTCCCCTGCCGTGTGCTGTGAGGGGGCCAAGGCCGTGAGAGGGGCCTGAGACAGCCGCTCTAACTGCTCTTGGGTTGGACCCGGCCGCTCAGAAAGGGGGACGGGGAACACAGGAACCAGCGAGCCTCGGCCAGCCAGGCTGCACAGGGCAGAATTTGGGCCTCCGGGACAGGTAGAGGAAAAACCCCTCATCCCTCCCAGCCAGCAAAGTGCATTATGGGAGAGGCAATCATCAAGGCTTGGTGCAGACTAGCAGCCCCGGTGCAGCTCAGGTTGGTTCCAGGCAGCAGCTCCTTGTGTTGATAACGCTGAACAGGCAGGAGTCATTACGCGTGCCCAGCTAGTAGAGTCGGGCATCCAACAGAGCCTGCGACTTTATCTCAATGGCTACAGGAGAAGCAGACAGCCCAGCGTCTAACCCATAAACCCCCTGTTTAACCCCCGATTTCCCTTGGGCCAATAGGCAGGAGTTCAGAGTTTTTCACCTTCAGAAACACGTCTTGCGTTCTACTCAGCATTGCCCAGAAAGCGGCTACAGGTTGGCGCGCCAGCACGTCCACTCGTTTGGGGCGTTCGTCAGAGAGTGCTGGGGTCGGGGGAAGCGTGTCCGACTTGATGGCCTGGCTCCCCCACCCCCAGAAATGAGAGGGCAGGCTCCCACCTGCTCTGCTGAGCGGCCCAAGGATTCCAGTTGGGTTCAGGTGCCCACGAAGGGATGGGTCATGCCATCCTGGCTCACAGCGGGGGGAACTGCTTGGTGAGTACATCAGTGAGGCTCTGTGCGACAGCGGGAGGCCAAGGTGCACTTGTGCAGCACGGTCTGTCTGTATCCATGCACACCCTGCTGCGCTAGGGCCCACGCAGCCACACTAGCACTCACGACTGACACACCCAGACAGGCCCCGGTTCTGCCAGGCAGCCAAGGTAGCCCTACAGCGGGAGGAAAGCTTTGTGATGCAAAACCTCCCCAGAGGCAAGCCAAGGCCACAAGCCATCCCAGAGTTCAGTCTTTGCTAAGCTGCTTCTTGAGTGCGGTTCCCCAAGGGCTGCAGAGACGGGATCCATGGAAGGCCAGGCTGGCTGGCATGTCCTGGAGAACCAGAGAGGGGCCATGTAGGAGCCACCCACAGCTCAGGGCATGTTAGCATGAGGGACAGCCCCAAGCGGAAGGAACATGCAGTCTGGGTGACACCTTTGTCCAAGAGCAGAGGCAAGCAAGCGGCTGCTTTCAGCCCTGCAGAGACGCTTGCTCTCACGTCAGCCTGGGCTTGTTGTAGAAACCAAATGCAGAGCAAGGTGGGTAAACAGACTGGGCAGGGAGGCCAGGGGAAGCATCAAGGTCAAACCATATTTAAGACCTTTGCAGATGTGGTGGATTTTTCACAGCATCGTCTCCTGGGTTTCTCGTTAACATGGAAGGTGCTCGGGTACAATGGTGATGTGGTGGACACCGTTCCAGACCCTAAGAGAGACCCAGTCACAGAGTGGGTCTGTCTGGAGGAGTCCAGCTGGTACCATGAGCGGCAATATGCCTCCTGGCGAGATGAAAGAACCCTCCCCACAACCGAATGAACATCTGCATGGACAGACCCCTGGGGGGCTGGGCCCCTCCCTCCACTGCAGTGACATTCCTGCCGAAATGTGGTGAGGATTTGTATCCCACAGCGTCTGTACTGACTCCCCCCGCCATAGCAACGCGTGCATTGCCTTGCTCCATGTGGATTGTCTGAAGAGGGAGGCTGGGCGGAGATTTCTGAAGCTGACCAGACAATTGATCAGTGTCCCACACACGGCTCCCAGCCAGGGTAACGGGGGTTAGTGCAGCTAGTGGGCTTGGAAAAATCTCAGCCACGACTGATGCAGCAAGAAGCTTTTTATTAATTGAAAGGGCTCAGGGGAGGATAACCAGGACCAAGGCTCAGTCCCCAGCACTGCTGTAAGAGCTGCCACAGCATGCTGGGTAAGGCACAACAGCCACGCCAGCTGGACTCGGGAACAGAGTGAGCTCACGTCCAGGGCAGTAGCCAGAACGGGCTGCTAGCCTTTCCTGGCGGGGCTCGGGCTGGTTGTGCCGGGGCTGCTCAGAGGCCTGTTCCGGCTGCCTTGGGAATTCGACAGGTCCTGCTCAGCAGTGATTTGTTCTGCTGAGAGTAAAACAACGCTGACGGTCAAAGAGCCTGTGGTTCTAACGGGGAGCTGTCCTTCCTCCGATTCCTGCTGCAATGGATCTCTGCAGTTCTGATGTCAGCTCCATTGGGCTGGAGCCGCCTACCCCTTGCAGGGCTCTTACATCTGGGTAAATGGTCAGTTGTGGAGGATTAATTCTAAAGAAATCCGTAAGCCCCCATTAAAACCTACCTTAAAACCCTGCCACTGCGCAATCCCTTCAGCCAGGCCATCTCAGTGCTGTTAGAAAGTGACCCTAAAAGTCAGTGATTTGGGGGTGCAGAGGAATTACTGGCGCTCTCAGCTTGAGAAGTCTTTATTTCTCCAGTTGTTTTCTGGGCTTGGATTTTCTTTTAGACGCAGTTTGTTAGGGCCGAAGCCCAGTCCCCAATTATTTTCCTTCTGGACATGCCTTGTTCACACGGAGGACTTGGCTTCCCTTCAGAAATGTTTGACCCGTTAAGATTTGGGTGTGTGCTGTGGAGAGTTCTGCATGAATTGAAGCATTCGGCATGAGTCTGAGCTCTTTGCAGTGTTCTGGTCAACTCTGAGATGCATTTAAACTGCAGTATTTAGCACACGTGGGGCTATCGACTATGAGCTACGCCTGTCACCTGAGCTGAAAGCTCCATCACGGGTCAGCTATTAACAGCTGGTAGAGGGTGCCCACTCCATCCAAACCAATGATCGCCCAGAGCTGCCATTTTCTACTTTAAAATGAGGACCCAGGGGAGGTTTATAAACAAAACCAAACCCCTCAACTCTCCCATTTCACACGGAGATGATACTGCAGGTTTAAATGTCTTACATGGTCATTCAGTGGTGTAATGAGTGAGCGGTTCCTGGAAGCATCTGCTGCTGTATCCTTCGATCAGGGACTAGCAACAACATATTCTTAGCAAAGTTCTCTCTCCAGCAGAGTGTGCGCGATGCAAACAGGCGCTCGCCTCCAGCCTCATTGCCTCACTCCATTGGCTTTGTATCGTCTGCCTTTGTCTACACTCTCCTGCCCTCTCCTTGCGCTCAGTATTTCCAGCCTGCCCATTGCCATTACACCACTAAGGACATGTAAAGTCTAGAGCGTGTGCAGAGAAAGGACAATGTGGAGCTGTGTCCTGAGGGAGATGTTTTTTCCCCCCTGCCTTAGCTTGGGACCGGGAGTTACTACAATCACGAAGGCTGGAGGTATTCCCATGCACACAATGGCATTCTGGGACCCTTCGGGCAGCTGATGACTGAGGAGGACATAATCCGCATTGAGAAGCAAATCGAGAGCCTCCAAGTGATGCACAAAGTTCAGAAGGTGGAGACGGAGCTGGAACAGCTAGAGCATGAAATGCAGCAGCTCCTGCCGCTCTCTGCCGCCTTGGCAAAGGAGCATTTCACGGCAAACCCCAAGCGCATGCAAGGCCGAGCCGATGACCTCCCGGCCTGGTGCAGCAAGATCTCCACTCTCCTAAAGAGCATGGCCATCCTCCTGGCTATGCTTGGGGGCAAGGCGGTCAACCTGGCAGACATGGTGAGCCCCGACACGTCCGAGCACACGGGCCAGACCGCGAGCACCTCGCCCGAGGCAGCACCACTAAAAGAGGGCCCTGCTAACATCGGGAGATCACAGTCCTTCAGCTGCACTCGGGAGGAGGTGGAGAAGGAGATCATGCAATGTGGTGTGTCGGTGAAGAACCTGAAGGCCAATTATGAGTTGCACACGCTGTACCAGCTGCCGGAGGCTGTGTCCAGCAGGGTGTACAAGCGGAAGAGGTCCCTGCCTGTGGGAACCATGCCATATAGCTACGGCCGAGAGCCCATCCTGGAGGAGGATTATATAACGAGCGGTGATCTGTTCAGTGCGCTAAGCGAAGATGCTGCAGCGGATGGCATCGAGCCATCCAGTATGCTAGAGCACGCTCCCTTGCCCTACTGCGAAGCAGGGCCCCGGCCCTCCAGGGATACAGAGGCACAGAGTGCGGCCACGGAGCCTTTCGGGGAGGCCCTGTTCAGCCCCGACCACCTGACCAGAAGCCTCCCCGTGCAGACGGAGCTGAGCTGCGTGCAGGATTACATCGACATGCGGAAGGAGCGGATCGTCTACCTCTTCCTGGAGCACTGGAAGAAGTGGACGTTCACCGAGTCGGTTAGCCACGCTCGCCCCAAGAGGAAAATGGGTCTCGCCGAAACGCTCGACTCAGAGTTCAGCAAGGAGCCCAAGGCATATAGCAGCGCCCCAGTCCCCATGGCGACCGGGAAGAAACCCAGCGAGGATGACCGGCTCTTGTACTTCATGAAGCAAAGGCAGGTGGTGGGGAAGCTGATCGCCCACTGGAGAAGCATCATCAGCCAGGTCCCGACGCGGCAGATCCGCCGTCTGAGCCGCACCAACATGTTGTACTGGCCCGAGCACTTCCTGCCGCACGTCTGTGGCTCCCCAGTGGAGTACGACAGCCTGACGCTGGACCTCTTCATGCTGGGCTACTTCCAGCTCCTGGAGATGAGCATGAGCCGCGAGGAGAGGAAGTTCCGGCACCTTCTGTGCTACGAGATGTTTGACCGGCTGGGCAGCCACAGCTGGGAGCTCATCCGTCAGTTCCACAAGGTGGTGATGGAGGAGATCGAGGCCGGGAAGCGGGACTGGCTGGATGGCTTTGAAGATCTCAAACAGGAGTTCTTTGGGGACAGCCTGGAGCCGGAGCAAGCGGCCGCAGTGGAAACAGAGGTCCCAGCAGGAACCCAGCCTCCACAGCTGGTCCATCAGGAATCCTGCCAGAGCTTAGACAGTGATGTCCCACAGCCCGCTCCAGCGCCTGATGAACTGGGCCTAGCCCCTGCCCCTAAGAGTAGGGAGAGCTCCATCCAGCTGGTCTCCGAGCTAGGCGAGTTCAGTAATGAGGACATTTGTCGCTATATAGACCGTAGCTTCTCCTTCTGGAAAGAGAAGGAGGCAGAGATGTTTGATATCTGAGCTCTCCCCAAGCAGTGCACAGGACACGCTGTGTTAGAAGCAGGCAGGGGCATCCACACCCTCGCCCCACACGGCTCACAAGTCGCAGGGAAAGGCGATCGCATCCTCTTTGAGGCGGGATGTTGGTCCATCTCATAGAGGGAATTGCTGGCTGAGAAGCAGCTCCAGGGACAGCAGGGGACAATCAAAAGTGCGCCGGCACCAGAGTACTTGACAAGGGCTGCTTTGGCTCAGTTAATTACTTGAGGGACCCGTTGTATTTCCAAGATGAACTGAGCTCCAACAGCTGTCTGAGCCCAAGACAAACCTTTGGGGAGAGACCTGTAATCATTTTATATGATGCCTAGGTGAAGAGCTATAAAACAGAAAAAAGAAGCACATATTCCCCGGCTGCACCCAGTACAGGATTCTACTGTGCAGACTAGGGACTCTGAATAGAAACAATTTAGTGTTCATGTAAGTAGCGTCAGAGGGGCCCCAATCCTGCAATCATTATTCAGGCAGGACTCCCATGGGCTTCAGCACTCCAGTGACCTCAATGGCAGTTTGGTTTGCATAAGGATGGCAGGATTAGTCCCAGAGTCTGCTGTGTTTTGTTGAATCCTGAATTCCCTACATGGACAGTCTCAACAGAGTCCTCGTCTTTCTCAAGTAAAGCTTCTTGTGTAGCCGATGCTCCCTGCTGGCTGAACTGACCAGGGTGCGGCTGTAACCATGTGTCACATGAAGTTGTGGCTGGTTGCGGTTTTCTGTAGGAGGTGGTCCATGGATTTTCCTCTCGAGCAGTGTGTACATTTGCTGTAGTCCTGCATTAGCTGGAGGAAGAGCTAATCCCTGACAAATGTACAGTGACACAAGCTGTCTCCAGTTTTCTGCATTTTACAGACACTTCTTTAGCTAAATGTTTCCTGTAGCCGGGGAGCCAGTGATTTGGGAGTAGGAACTGGTATGAGCAGCTCCATCCTTCCTCTGGCGAGGTGGAGGAACACGCCACAGTTGCCCTGGGTCCATACTGAGCACAGGCTGAGTGCTGTACTAATTGGTCTCACAGTGCATGGTTCTGCAACCAGATTAGCAATTCCGTAGCATGTTCAAGCTGTGTGGCAAATTCCCTTTGATGCTGTGTGCTTTCAAACTACAGACCACTGGGCCCACGCTGTTCTCTGAGGATTCCCAAGTCTGTTGCTTGCCCTAGTGGAATGTGCATGGCTTGGAATGGAGATAGGACCAGAGTGTTTATTGTATAGACATTTGGAAATGAGGTTTGCTTTACAATGGGGGGAGGGGGTGTGTGTGCGCACTTTGCATCTTCCCTAACACTGCTTGTGACAATGAAGGAATAAAGCTCTCTGCTCTCAGAAGGGAGTGTCGAGGCTGTTTCAGTGGGATTTGGTGCCCTCGACACCTTGCTCTGGGGCACTGGCTGTTCCAAGCCCAGTGTCCTGCAAACACCCAAGGAATAGGGCCAGTAAGCTCTTACCAAATGCATATTTGACCTGGTGAATGTGGCCTGAAGCCCAGCGCCCAGCCTGGCTCCTGCAGCATCAAAACAGTCAACTTTAAAGAACGAAAAAGGGGGGGGGTGTAGATGTAGGTGTGCCAAGCCCGCACCCCTGCCCTTTCCCAGCAGCTGGAAAGCCCTACAGGCCAGCGCTCTTGTACTGCCTCACGTCAGCTAACTGGGTGTTGGAGCTCCCGCCCGGGAGTAGCCCTGAGGGTTCACGCTTCCATGGGCCAGTAATCAAGCTAGACAGCAGGGAGGAGAGATCCAAGCATGGTGTGTGGGGAAACTTCCATCTGGCATCGCCCCGTGGGCCCGATCCTGCTGCCAGTGGTTTTGGTGGTGGCAGGGTTGGGCCCCGTCTCATGGAGACACACAGATGAAATCAGAACCAGCCTGAATGCTGCCCCCAGCTCTGAGCATGCAGGGCTCTAACTCCATCACAGGCACATTTCACGGCCTGGTCTATTGCCAAGCCTGGTTCCAAAACCCGTTGTGACACAAGAGGGGCTGTTCTCCCAGCATCCCCAGCACAAGCCAGGAATTACCTACACGCTCGCTCCCATGGGACGCGCCGACCAAGAGGGGCTGACAGACTCTCAGGGGCTTAGCTAGCCCGTGAGAGTCGCTCTCCGCAACCAAACCAGGCGTTAGACGGCAGCAGAGCCATGCTACTGAGGGTCCCACCAGGTCACAGCCCCAACACTGCCTGGGAAGCAGGGGCTAGTGCAGGCCAGAGCTCACGGCCTCTTCTCCCACGGCTGCACATGAAAGCGGAGGCATGCGGTGGTGAGGGACGGGTCCTGCATACACCTCTTTACAAAGCTAGAGAACCGGCTCCTCAGAAACCATCAAGCAACCTGGGAAAGGGGGAGTTACAGGAAGGTTTGCTCACGCCACAGGTGCTGCCTCTGCTGTGTGGCGCTGTTGATTAATCAGGACACGTAACCTAACCTGGACGTCCCACGTGGCGTTAGTGCTGCCCAAGAGCTCTGGGGTAGCCTGCATTGCTGTCAGACTGTCCCAGAGCCGTTGGTCAAGCCGTCTGCTGTAGCCAAATGTGCCTGGTCCCACACCAGACCTGATTCATTCTTTCAGTCTTAGGGGAGTGGTTGGCTTGGGGGGATCAGTGATCGGCTGCAGGGATATAGGCCTCTGCCCCCCACACTAGGTCCCATCTGGTCACCCATCGTTAGCGCTTGGCTGAAGACTGAGGCGTAAGGGCCAGGATCCCATCCTGTGGAGTTACTCTGCGATCACACTGCTGGGATGGAGAGCAGGCCTGGCCCGTCCCGTTCAAATCTAGCTCTGGAAGTAAAGGCTGAGAGACGGTCCTGTTGGCTGTCGCTTTGGTGGCCTGGGGGAGGCTGGTGTTTTTAATCCCATTCCCTCATCAAACACTAAAATAGCATCCCCTGGGCTAGCACTAACGGGCAAAGCCACCAACTGCCCAGAGGGAGGATGCTGAACTAACCTCTCCCCTCTCGAAGGGGCTGTCCAGGGCAGGGTGCGGCAGAGTGCTGGGGGCAGCACAGGGGACCTTGCACCTACCGTACTACTGCCTATGCTAGACCAGTTTGGTCATGGCCATGCGTGAGCTCCCTGCCAAGCAGTGCTGAGATCAGCCATCAGCCGGCCTGCAGCAATCTTCCACCGCTCTTCCTCTGGCGTCTGGCTCACGTTCACTGAGTCACACAACCTGTCCCCTGCCGTGGTCCCGAGAGATGCCCCCGGCTGTGCCTGAGAACTGTCCTAGCAAGCTGGACGGAGGGGCTGCGGACACACAGCTCATGCAGCAATGGAGAGCGCGTGGGGAACACTGGCGGGATTATTTGCGAAAAGGCCCATGTGGCGTGCCCAGCCCGCAGAGCCCGGTGTGTAGCGAGCCAGAAGCAGGGCATGCGTCTGCCCCTCCATGCGGTGCCATTTCTACTTTGCTCTTAGGCAGGCCCTAGGCAGGGCGGTGCCAGTACAAACAACCCTCTGGTGGCCGCGGAGCCCATGCCCCGCTCAGCGCGAAGTCTCCTTCAGCACAAGTGGAGCATTGAGCTCCTGCCCCTTGTAGAACGGCCCTGCTAAGCTCTGGCCAGCCCAGGGTACCAGGAGCTACCCAAGTGTCCCTCCTCGCCAGCCAAGCCGCTCAGCTGAGGAATGTTCTGCTGACTTTTGGCCAGGTGGGGGTGCGCGTGTTAGCGGGGCCTGGCCCCCCCAGAGCTGTCTGACTCTAGCCACAGCCACTCCCTGCTCAGGGCCTGTTGCGTCAGGGCAACGGCGGTGCCGTGCTCTCCGTTGCACACCCTCCTTTCTGGGGGGCAACGGGCCGTTCTCTGTAACCTTCCATGTGTCCTCAGGGTTCTCCCTGCCCTTGGCAACGGTGGCACCTCTGCCTTTCCCTGCAGCCTCTTGGGTCAAAACTCCCCCAGACGCCACATGGCCACCTGAGAGCCACGGAATTCCCCCTCCCCCTTTGGCAGCCCTGCCCGATCGACCGGCTGTCTCCCCTCTTGGCTGCTTGGGCTGGTCCAGCTCCATAGGGCTGGCCTAGGTGAGACGCGTCCTCCAGCCTAGCTCTCCTGTTCCTGCTGCCCTCCCTCCAGCTCTGCAGGGGCTCACGGGCCTCCCTAATGCCTTTTACTGTCTTACAGGAGAAGGAAGAAGAAGCTCGCTTGGCCACCATGCCAGCCTGGAGGCGAGAGATCCTGCGGAAGAAGATGGAAGAGGAAAGGTGAGTTGTCCCCGAGCTGGGCCATGACGGTGGCTGCCCGATAGCTGTGCCGCTGGGAGCTAATTGTATTTTCTTTCTCCTTGTTTTCACAGAGAGCAAAAACGGTGAGTCCTGCTTCTCCATTTACCTCTCAAGTAGCCTAAGAACCCAGTCCGTTCACTCCTGGCCAGGCCTCTGTACCCCGGCAGGGCCAGACGAAGCAGGCTTGTGTGCTTTGCTTTGCTTATACCCTCGCTCCACACCGACCAGTTCAGGGTCAGGTGCCTGAGCTTTGCAACCAACATCCCCATGTTTGTTTTGTTTCTAAACAGAAAAGAGCAAGAAAAATTGAAGCGCGAAGAGGAGGCGAAGGAGAAAGCGCAGTCAGAAAAGCTAAGGACTCTTGGGTACGATGAAACAAAACTAGCCCCCTGGCAAAGGCAAATTATTCTCAAGAAAGGGGATATAGCAAAGCATTAGGCGCTCCATATTCCCGCTCTCCTCTTGGGAATGTAAGAACTTTCTTCCTTAACGTGAGCTGTTCAGTAGGTCAAGGAGGGGCAGCTGCTCTTTCCCACTGCAGACACTACCAGCTGAAAAGTCATTTACTACTGAATGGCCTAGCTAGTGTCCATCCCTCTAATGAAACAAATGCAACGCGTGTAACCACTAACATCACAGAGAACGCTGTCCCTGTCTAGCAACGCCCCGGTGGTCCGCATCCATAAACAACTTAGCTTGAAAGAGTTTTAGGGCATGGGAAAGGTTTTCAAAAGTGGAACTCACAAGTGAAACTAAGTCAGTGAGTAGCGGTGTATGGGATCAAAAGAAACTCCTCCGTGACTGTAAATATGGTCGACTCTGTAGACGGTTCTGTTCCACATAAAACCTTCCCTCCACCTTAATACTGAACAGCATTCCTTTAAGTGTCTCCTTGCCCAGCCTTTCCACTCCCTGTCAGTCATTTGTTTACCATAAACTATACTTTTACCAGGAATAGTGGAGATCCTACAAGGCTATGCAGACAAGCTGAATGTGGGTTTATGAATGTTGTGTATATAGAGAGTCAGTTGCTACTAGTATCTGTTCCGTTGGTGCCCTGTAGATGCTGGCATATAGACCATGCTTGGGTGTCATTTTCATTTTGCAAAATGGACATTTTAAAAGAAAATTTATGGTTAAAAACAGTTCTGTGCCCCTGTCGGGCTGATGCGAGCCGTTTCTTCAGCTGCCATATTACGTCTAGCCCCTGCTCCTGCATTGGCACCATTGCCAGTAGAGCAGGGGGGGGTCGTTCTGTTTTCTATACGTTTTTGTCACGTGTTTCCTGGAGCTTCTAGAGGGAGATTTTCAGCTTGTTTCTGACCTAGAACTTCTATGTCTTCACCAATAAAACACTAACCACCTCCAGGCGTTTCCTGTTCCTGTCTGTGGTCCCCCCTCGCCCCTACACACAAGGAGCTCTGTCCACTTGGCCCCGGGCCCTGCTCCCCGAGCGCCTGCCGGGTGTGCACTGGGTGCCCTGTGCGCTTAACACCAGCCCCCAGCTGGCTGGACCTCGCTCCCGGTGCCAGAGCATCAGTGCAGGCAGTGTGCCCTCCCCACCACCCTGGGGCCCTGCGCCTGGGGCAGCCTCTCCCCCTGCTGGGAAGGGGGGAGGCCTGTTGTGAAGCCCTGGGGGCTCCCTTGCATCCATGCTGGGCCTGCCTGGGTGCTGCCCTCTGCGGTCTCAGAGCACAGCCCAGACGCAGTCGCAGGCTAAAGCGTGGGCAAGAGGCTGCAGAGGGTGGCCAGGAAATTGCTTCTCCCACCTCACTCCAAGGCTTCCTGGCTGGGCCCAGCTCTCCTCCAGCCACCGCCTCCCCGACATCCACTCTACTGGCCCCTGCCCAACCCCCCCCCCCCCCCCCAGGGCTCTGCCCCCCCAACTCTCTCCTTCCCCCACTGGGCTCTGGCCCCTTCCCAA
>NW_020665065.1:1523015-1535280 GCF_002925995.2 Terrapene triunguis | reverse complement strand
ACTCTCTCCTTCCCCCACTGGGCTCTGGCCCCTTCCCAAACCCTCCCTCCCCCACCACTGGGATCTGCCCCCCCTCCCTTCCCCCCACTCCTCTGGCTTTCCAGGCCTATGCCAACCAAACTTCACCCCCCCCCACTCACTGTGGGTCCGGGCCCTGCCTTCCAAGCCCTGGGCTCCAGTCAGTGGGTCTGTGCTTAGTCTGGCACCCTGGGCAGGGTGGGGAGCCCCCGCTAGCTGGTAACCCTGCAGCCAGCCTGAGCGTGGGTGCCACGGGGACTTTCCATGCCCAGTGCGGGGCTGGCTGAGCAACCTGCCCAGTGAGTCACAGTCTGTCACGGCCCCTGCCGGATGGGCATTGGTTTGTTTTCAGGAAGAAGGCACCAGACATCCATTAATAAAATTAAATAAATTAAATAAAATAAATAATACCCTTCCCCCTCCAGTCCCCGGGCCTGGGCAGCTTCCAGCGGGTCACTTCCAGGACCAAGGTGAGCACACAGGGCCCCAGCTGCAGGGGATGCCCACCCTTACTCCACCCGGGGAAAGCACACACCAGCAAACCAGACCAGAGCCCGGTGGGGGGGGGCGTCAGCTCTGCTTTCAATTTGGTCACATCCAAGACTTAAGTCAGCCCCCAATATTCATTCCATGGCGAGGGCAGGAGCAAGCAGCCGGGGCAGGACTCTTCCAGGCCTGCTCCTTCTCCAGGGAATTGCCTGGGCACAGGACACCCCCTGACAGCTTCTGCCCAGTTCCTTGATTTTACCTCCTGTTGATGTGGATTTGCTTTGGCTATGAACGTGCAGTGCTGGGTGCAGATTCCCAGCGCCAGCCTGCTCCCAACGGACTGGACAATGCCTCTTCAGAACAACAGACCTGCAAAGGCCGATCCCACCAGCTGTAAAACAGGTGTTATCTAAATACAGACTCTGGGAGAGGCGACAAGGGCCAGGACTTTGCTCTGCTACACACACAACCTCGAGTCAGCTCCCACGGGGGTACCCGACCTTCTGGTTCCGATTGCATCTGCCCCTGCCACGGACTCCTTCCAGCAGGCACCCTCCTTTCCCTCCCGTCCCGTGGCAGGGCAGCTGGGCCCTTGGCATTCCTGCCTCTATCCAAAAGCCAAGCGAGGGGGAGAGAGCAGGACCTAGGCAACCCCAGGAAGGGGGTTTGAATTGCCCTGAGCCAGCTTGCTAAATTCATTAAGAGCAGCCCAGAGATGAGTCTAGTTCATTTAACAGTAATTAGTTAACAAATATTATCATTAGTTAACCACTAACAAAATTAGCCACATGCATTAACATCAGCCCAGCCCTCTGGATTGCATCTCAAGTGCCCCCCAGCGTCCGCTTGGTGCCTTAGGCCATGAGGTATTTGGGACTGGATTGGGAGCAGCTGGTTCTCCCCAAGCTCAGGGACTGGGGATTTCCCAGCCTCCAGCCCCTCCCAGAAGAAAAGCCACTCCTGAGGCTGAGCAACACCACAGTGATTTATTGTCAGTTACCGACAGGGGAAGAGCCCTGTCCCCCGTCCCAGTCACCCCAGAAACAGCTCGGCCGTTCCTTGCGTGCGCATTCCAGAGCCCCCGTCAACACGCAGCCGCAGCCTGCGGCAAGGCGCCTGTGCTCCCAGGCCCAGCTGGAGCAGAGATACTTGCTCAGGAAGGTGCTGGCTGCTCCTCCCTCTCCGTACATTGAGACAGGGATCACTGAAGCCCCTAGCACTAGGAGCCGGGGCACCAACGGTCTGACCTCAGTGACGCTGGGGCTCAGCACGACCTGCCCCACCACAAACACCTGTTGTTAGGGGCACACCCGCCCCAGCAGAGAACCAGGCAGGGCTTCCCCGCAGGAGGGCTGAGCCCCCTTTTCGGTCACGAAGCAGCGGCAGTGGGTGTGACATGTAACCGATTCGGATCAGTTTCCTCAAGGCAACATGGGGTATAAATAAGGTACGAACCCGCCACCTCTCCTCAGCTCGCTGGGGGAGCCCCCAGCTCCGAAGAGGCCCTGTCCTCTTGCAGCACGAGAACAGAACGGGTCTGCCCCTGCTACTGCAGGACAGAACCAGCAATACAAATAATTGACATAAAATGTCTACCGAAGATAAGTAACAATACTTACTGGTACAGTGCTCCCATCCCCCCAAGCAGCGCTGCCCCAGCCCTCCCCAGGGGGCTGCTGGACTAAGCCACTCTCAGCTGAGCTGGCCACCGGGGGATTGGCAAACCTGCCCCCACCTGGGGCCAGCAGAGGCCCCAGGTGGCAGTAATGGAGCCAGGCTGCTTTTAAAGGCTCCCACATGATGGGTGAATCCTGTAGCTAGCCAGCAAGGCAGGTCTCCTGGGCCGTGCCACCCAGCCTCCCTTCCCTTTAAGGCTCTGTGCCAGAGGCATGTTGTTTCCGGGGTGGGGGGCAGCATTTTTGGTTGCTAGACTTTTCTTCCTGAGTTTGGCCACACAGGCACATACACAAAGTGCTTTTTCAGCAGAGATGGCGAGCCCTGGAGCGAGGCCCACTAGAACAGCTCCCAGATGGGGCAAGCTGCCATCTCCCTGGGGTCGCTAAGCAGGCTGGGGCCAGGCGAGGGACCCCGGTGCGGGCAGTGTGGAGCCCCAGGGGACTCTGAGCCCAGAGGGAGCCCTAGCGGAGTCACCCCTCTGCTTCAGGTGCTAGTGTTGTCGAGTCAGCGCTGGGCACAGGACGAGGCCAGCTCAGCACCGGGGCTCCAGGATCCCCCTCAGCTCAACTCTGATCTGGCTTGGTCCTGAGCCCCCCTCCTCCGGAGGAGCCTGGACCTGACACTAGAACCAGCCCTTTGCTGGCAGCGCCTCCCGCCCCCGGGGCTCCGTGTGCTCCCGCTGCCCGACAGGTTAGCAGCATCCCGCACGGGGAAATGGGGCCAGAACGGTGAGCTGACTGGCCCAAGGTCCTGCCCTGACTCAGTGGCAGGGCCCAGGGGACACGCTCCCTTCCTGAGCCAAGGGGATCTAGGAAGCTGCCCACACGACCAGCCTCAGCTGTGAGAGTTAGCACCAAGCTGCCGGCAGGGGCTCCAGCCCCAGCCCTGCGCTGCTCCGGGGTGCTCAGTCTAGCTAGGGCTGGGGACGCTCCATGCCCTGCGCCTGGAGCCTGCTGAGCAGGGTTTGCTTTGTAAACCTAGCAGGATGGGGGGGATTTTCCACAAGAACCCCGATTCCCCCTTCAGAGGGAAAGCTGGGGTTGTGGAGAGGTGCCTGGGGCACAGCCGGGGAGGGCTCTCCAGGGCCTGCGTCCTGTGGGGCGGGGGTTCTGCCCCCCAGCCCTTGCAGTGTCTGTGCCCCTGGAGAGGCCCGTTTGGAAATGGAGCCCAGCTGGGGCTGAGGGCCGGGCGAGGGAAGCATGACTCAGCAGCAGCACAGCGGCAATGATGCTGAGATCGTCCCTCTGCCTGCCTTGGTCTGCTGCCACCACCAAGTCTGTTGCTCCGGGAGTGCATTGCTTCCCCCGCTGCCATCCGCACACCCGGCTCCTCGCGGGCTGAGATGCAGACTTTCCTTACAAGGGGAGGGAGCGGTGATGCCTGCTGTGTGTCCCCTCTCGTCCCAGTGCCGCCATTGTGCAGAGGAGCAGCGTGCGCCTTCGCTGGCCCCGGGCACAGCATTGCTCAGGGCGTTCATAGATCTGCCCTCCCTCACTAGGGTCCTGGTTGTAGAGCAGCAGCCAGATCTGCTGACAGGGCTCCTCCAAGCGCCAGGCCGTGGCAGGCCCTGCCCGCAGCGACAGCAGGGCTGGCTCCACTGGCCTGGGAGAGGCCTTCTCCTTCCCATCCCAAGTCAGAGCCCGTAGAGGGGAGCCAGGGAAGCCAGCCCTGGCTAGCAGCGTCAGCAGCTCGCTGCTGGGCAGGCTCATGGGCACCTCTGCAGCCGCTGCCTCAGCTCCTCCGCGCAGCCGGCCAGCTCCATGCGCTCCAGGGCTGAGAAGATGGACTCCAGCGTGGCGTTCTTCTGCTGGTACCACCTCTTCAGCATCTCGTACTGCTGGTCCCGGACGTGGGCGAACTCCAGCTCCACCACCTCGATCTCGCCGTCGTGCAGCTCCAGCACCCGCATGAACTCCTTCCAGCGCCGCACGGGCACCGTGTTGATGATGTCGTACAGCTTGCTGCCCTGCGGGAGAACGCCAGGGAGGGGCCCTGCGGGACAGCGAAACAGAGCGTCAGCCAGGCGCAAAGCAGCCTGCAGAGAAGGAGAGGCTGAGGGGGAGCCAGTGATGAGCTGCCAGCTGTCTGATGTGCCTGTGCCAGCCCCGTGCCTAGGGCGGGAGGCTGGGATGTTGGCAAGCAGCCAGGGTGGCTGCATGTGCCGCGGCACAAGGCACCTTTCTGCAGTGCGTGGCTTACTTGCTGTGTCCCGGGGCTCCGCGGGCGACTCCCAGGTGTCCTGGCTGCCAAGGGGCCTGACTGAACAGGCGTTGCCGTTCATTTGCGATGCCTCCGTGACCTGAAGGTGGAGCAAACCCTGCGACTCCGGGGGCTTTTCTACGGTGCCAGACGGACACGCTGAGGCCTGGAACAGAAAGAAGCCACCATTTGCAAGGGAAGCCCTGATCTCTTGGCCGGGGGGAGCCAGCAGCCTGGTGCAGCAGGACAGGAGAGAAGTCTGCCTAGTGGGCAGCTCCCGGCCAGGCCGGGGCAGGGGTGGGGGCGTCGGAGGAATTTCCTGGCTTCCTGGCTGGGCAGACATCCTAGGTCAAAATAAGCTGCTCTGAAATAAGAGGGAGAACCTGCCTCATCCATTCAGTCCCCAGCCCCTCTGCTGAGGCTGCCAGTGAGGGGGGTGGGCACCTGTTCACTGGGAACTAGCTGAGACCCATCAAACTCATCTCCTAGTGCCAATGACCAGCCTGCAGGGGACAACTACGGCCCTTCACCTGGATCTGAACTAGCCATAAACAGCTACAAATGCCCCAGCCTCCAGGCCGCAGCACGAGCAGGGCCAGCACCCACGGCCGCCCCAAGCAGCGTGTGTGAGCGCTGCAGGGCAGGGCCAGCCAGACCCCAGGGCGTGGGCCCTGCCGATGGCGCAGGCGAAGGGGCGCAGGCAGCGTGGGCAGTGCGTTTAGGCCCAGGCCAGGTCCCATGTGCCCGGGCTGGGCTCTCACCTGCTGCAGCGTCGAGTCTTTCACTGCTGCGGCCTCACCTGCCAGGAGAGAGACGGAGCCATTAGTCAGTGCCCCAGGGCTCTGAGCACGAGGCCTCCCTTAGCCCGGGCCAAGGGCTCTGCTGTGCAAAACGCAGAGTCGAACACGAGGGGGAGGCTAATGGCTAAGACAGCGTGGGGGTGGGTTACCGGCTGCTGGGGAATCATTCCTGATCGTCCTCCTCTTGTGGTAGATGACGAGCGCTCCTAGGAAGAGGGGCCCCATGAGGCCCAGCAGGATGTACTCCAGCCCAGAGCCTGAAACAAAGACGCAGGAGGTTCCAGCTCGGTTGCCTGCATTATGCTCCGCTCACCTCCCCACTTGCGCCAGGGACAGCCCAGGCAAGGCCCAGGGCTCTCTCCTCCTTCGGGGCCTTGCCCAGCAGGGCCGGAGTTCAGCTCACAGCACACAAGGGGCTGCCCGGCTCAGGAATCACAGGGCAGTTAGTTACCGAGCCAGCGTGACTGAGCTCAGAGCAGGCCCTGAGCCGGCGGGATGGAGCCGCTCCGAGGCAGTGAGGGTAGCTGGGGTCTGGTGACGAGCATGCGGGGCCCGGGGGCTCTGTACCACTGCTCCTGGCTAAGCAATGGTGCGAGGAGGCCGGGCCTCCCCGAGCACTGACTCCCTGCAGTACCCGCCCCAAGCCACCCCCCTCCCCCCGAGTAGACCTGCATTCGCCCTGTACGCCAGGCACAGCCCGCAGCCCTATTCCTGCAGCCCCTTGAGCACATTCTGGGCCAGCGCCCGCCCCCCTCCATGACTAGTGCCTGAGCACAGCACCAGATGCCAGCACCTCCCCATGTGCCACCCTCCCACCTACCTTGGCTACTGCCACCGCATGGCCCGCCGCACCCTTCGCCACACTTCTCGGGGATCTGGCTGCAGAGGAGACCAGTGAAGAGAAACAGAAAGTGGGCGTCTAACCTGTCCTTTCCCAGAGTAGCGGGAGAACGGGCGTCTTGGCACTAGCGCCGCTGTGGCTCTGTCAGGGTCACTGTCCCACTGCCAGCCCTGCCACGTTCCACGGGCTGCTTTGGAGAGACCTTCCCATGCCCACTGGTGCCCAACCTCAGCCAGCTGTTTGGTTTAAATAGGGGCTTGCCTACACGTGGCCGTTGTCACGGAGTGTGGGGGGACACAAGGCCCTGCACCCCCGGCTTCCTGCGATTCACCGTGACTCTCAGCCAGCCAGTAAAGCAGAAGGTTTATTTAGATGACAGGAATACAGTCCAAGACAGGTCTTGCAGGCACAGACAACAGGACCCCCCTCGGTTAGGTCCATCTTGGGCTCCCAGGGCGCCCCAGCCCCCTTGCGAGGTCAGAGCCCCGTCTGCCTCCCAGCCATCTCCCCAGCCAGCTCCTGAAACTCTCCCTTCAGCGACCCCTCCCACAGCCTTTGTTCAGTTTCCGGGGCAAAGGTGTCACCTGGCCTCTAACCCCTTCCTGGGTTCTCATGTTACATGCTCAGGTATTCTCCGTAGGTCAGTCTCCCATCCCCCAATGCAGACTATCCTAGCCAACGTCCCCTGTCAGCATTCAAAGACCACAGTAAGAACAGTCCCAGTTTGTCACAGCCGTTAATGCAGATTAAGGCAGGGGGTGAATGGCAAGTGTACTAGGTGTGCCTGACCAGCTCCATGTGTGGCCACTCCGATTCCAGACCAAGGAGTCAATCAGGAACAATGCCACACGCAGACGAGCCCTATGTTACCTGGAGCGTAGCCCTAGTCTCTGTTCTCCAGCCCATCACCCTGGTGTCTGCACCTGGCTCCATGACTTGCACACACAGGCTCTGCTGGATGGGTCACGCCGGGGGGTTTTCGAGCCCCAGGGACTGGTATTGGCTGGTGACAGTGTGTGAGTGGTCAGCCAGGACTGAACTGTGGCAGGTGAGCATCGCAGATAAGGCACTTCCCAGCCTGAGTTTGCTGTGAAATTCTGGGGCTCATAACTAGTCACAGCCAGCGGGAGCCGGGGAGAGCGCCAGGGCACAGAGCTCACCTCACTAACAGCTGTACTGGCATCGGCAGCCAGTGCGCTAAGATCTGCCGGTGCAAATCCCCTAGGAGGGTGTCATGGGGCACAGGGTGCCTCAGAGTCCAACCCAGGCCCTGCCCTGGGGCATTCACTAACCCCCTGCCTTAGCCACTGTGCTCTCGTGCCGCTCCGGCCTAGCTTTCTGGCCCGGCCAGTGGCAGGGGGCCAGGGCTGCTGGTCTCAGGGTAGCTGCAATCCCGCTCAGTGTGGGGGTGTCTAATGGGAGAGCTGGAGGGGGAAGCAAACCAAGAAATCCCAGGGTATTTACCTGGAACATGCTCGGCACTCGCTGCCCTCCAGGTAGAAGCCAGACTGGCAGTTCCCACACTGGGCATCCTCCTTCTCTGAACCTGGAAGACATTGCACACAGCTCGCGCCTGCCAGCGAGAGGGGTGTGGCCCGGGGGCAAAGGGGGTGGGCATGTCCTCGGGGGGGCGGTTCTTGGGACTGGCCTAGTCGCATGGCACGGATCTGTTGGCGGGAGCCCAGGGCAGCAGGGTGCTGACGGGGCAGGCCCAGCAGCAGTTGAGTGGCCCCAGCACGGGCAGCGGGTGTCTGGTGCGGCTCCCTCGCGACGGGGGATGTAGGGGGGGGTTAGAGCGTGTTCCCCGGCAGGCTGCACGTCAGCCCGGGCTCAGCAGCTGGCGTGCGGCGCCTGCTCCCGGGCTACACAGGGCTGGGAGCTGCTAGACACGGCTCAGACACCGCCAGGTGCTTGCCTAGGCAAAGCCTTTCCCTTGCCCCTAGCGTGGGCTACAGGCCGTGTGGGCGTCGGAGGCTGCAGTGGATGTGCTCCCACCACTGAGCCACACTCCCTCAGCCAGCTGGGCCACGGCCTGAGGCCACAGCGAGCCTGGGGGGGCGGGCACAGCGCAGCAAGACTGGGGGGCGGGGGGCAACACGGGGGGCAGCGGGGCAGGCGGGGGGCAGTGTGGAAGGCACAGCAGTGCGGGGGGCAGGTGAGGGGGCAGCGTGGGAGCAGCAGGGCGGGCAGGGGCAGCGCAGGGGGCAGCGTGGGGGGCAGCAGGACAGCGTGGGGGGCAGCGTGGAAGGCACAGCAGTGCGGGGGGCAGGTGAGGGGGCAGCGTGGGAGCAGCAGGGCGGGCAGGGGCAGCGCAGGGGGCAGCGTGGGGGGCAGCGGGACAGCGTGGGGGGCAGCGTGGAAGGCACAGCAGTGCGGGCAGCAGTGCCAGGATCCAACGGCTGCAGGCAGCGCTCTGGACACTCACAGTTCTTCTGGGTGGCCCTGCCCTTGCACCGGCGACATTCCTGGCAGGTGAAGTCTCTGCAGGCAGGGTCCGTGCACTGCATGAAGTGGCCAGCCCCACAGCCGCACTCGATGTCGCTCGTCTCGGTGCAGTTCTTCAGCACGAGCTGGGAAGCTGAACACAGGACAGGCTTCCTGAGCAGGCCTCTGTGCGGAGCGGAGGGGAAGGGGACTGCTTCCTTCTCAGAGCGGGGCCCAGGTTCCCCAGGCTTTCTCCTGCCCCCCGAGGGCCCTGGCCAGTGGGGTGGGGAAGGGCTGGCCGAGAGGCTGGCGGCTCGGGGCTGGAGTGGCTGGGCTCCTGGCCCAGCGTCTTACCTTGCGCTTGGCACTCGGAGCACTTTCGACATTCCCGCTCGAGGTTCTGGAAGGAGAGGTAGGTGCCGGGCGGGCAGCTCTTGCAGGCCGTGTCGTTGCCATGGCTCGTGCAGGGAGCCGTCATAAACTTCCCTGCAAACAACACCAGCTGGGGTGAGCGTGCGGGTTAGTCGCAGGCGCTGTGGGGATGGGAGGCCGCCCGGGATACCCAGGGGCTCAGCTAGCTGACTGGGACGGTCCCTCCAGGCCTTCTGGGCTCTCTGACCTGCGCGCCCCGTGGTTTGGAGCAATGCCCTGCCCCCCCCATTGCTTTCCTGGTAGGGGGGCCTCGTGCAGTGACTAGAGCAGGGAGCCCTGAGTCAGGTCCTAGCGCTGACCTCAGCAAATCACTGACCCAATATGTGCCTCAGTTCCCCAGCTGACAGGGCCGGACTCCGAGCGCTGAGCCAGGCAAAGCCTTGTGCAGGGCTGGGGGCACACCGAGCCTCACCTGCCGGGCACTTCTGGCAGCAGCGCTTTGGCGAGTACAAGGGGTCGTCAGGTGCACAGTTGTTTCTAGCAACGTGTCTCTGGTGCCGCTGGTGGTGGTGCAGCCCCAGTGCAGAGTCAGCCGGGCTCCTCGCCCTCCTGGGCTCGCTGCCGGTCCCGGCCGCTCGTGGCTTCGGGGTGCCCAACAACGGGAACCCGCTGCCAGTCAGCAGCAGTGCAGCCAGAAAGCCCTAGGGGAAAGAGGGGAACGTTGCCAGGGACTGGAGCAGGCTCACAGCTGCTGCACCCGCCAGCCCCGGGACCTCTGGGAGCCCAGAGCTAAAACCGAGGGGCTGCCACAGGTCAGCCTCAGCAGCCAGGCCTTAGCGCGCGCGCGAGGAGCCTTCAGCCAATGCTCCCTTAGCTGGCACTGGTGCGACGTTTGTAGCTAGCGCCCAGCCCTGCACGAGCGCCGAGGGTGGGACAGGCTGACCGGCGCCCACTGCCTCGTCCCACCCGGGCTCCAGCGGAGTCCAGAGCAGCAGGTGCTGCAATCACTGCCCTCCGGGTGGCCCCTGTCGCACCGGAGCCTGGGGGAGGTTTAACCAGAAGGAACCTCGGCGCATCCCCCACTGCAGTGCAGGAGTCAGATGCACTCTTCACTCTCCCAACGGGGCCACATAGTCCAGTGAGGAGGGAGGGGCCTGGGACTGCGGGGGCCTAGGCACTAGTCTTGGCCCTGCCACACCTGCTGGGTGACCTTGGGCAAGTCACCTTGGGACTGTCTGCACCTGTGCCTCAGTTTCCCTCCCCCAACCTTTGTCTGCCTCGGCTCTTTGGGGCAGGGACTCTCTCTCACTAAGGGTCAGTGCATGGCCTGCTATAATGGGGAGGGGGGCAGGGGGCTGATCGCACCTGGTGCTATTGTACCAGTAGTAAGTGATCAGCCCTTGAAACCAAACCGACTTGGCTTAGGTGAGGGGGCCCCAGCCCCTCCGCTAGAGGAGCCAGTGACTGCGAATCCAATGGGCCTGTGCCCAGGAACAAACATGGGCCTGAACCTCTGTGTGAGGAGCGGTGGGAAAACCCTGTGCCCGGGCCTGGGGCTATCACGGTGCATGCCCCACCCCCAGGCTTGCCCTGCCTGTCAGCCTGCAGGCTGTCAAACGCTGCAGATGGAGCCCCGCTGACGCTGACGTAAGAGCAGGGTTAGCTGTCTGCGGTGTAGCGGGCGTGCCAAGTACCCCACTGGGGACCACTCAGAAGAGAAAGGTCAGAAGAGAAAGCCGGGCTGGGGCCATGGATGACACAAAAGCCCAGCTGGATTCGTGGCCTGAGTTTGATTGAAACGTGCCTATGTCAAGGCCCAGTCGCTGCAGCTGTGGACTGCATTTGGGGCTTGTTTCCAGGCGCTGCCCCACACCCAGCAGGGCAGGACACTTGCTGGGTTTGTTAATGAAAGGCAAGCGGCTGAGCAGTCACTTGACTCCAGGAGCTGGAGCTTTAAGAACACACCAAATACCATGAGGCTCGCACTAAAATCACCCAAGTTGGCAACACTGCAGGGCCAGCACCTGCATGAGCAACGCAGCGGCCCTAGAACATGTTCTCAGGCAGTGCTGCCCTCCCTCCTCCCCCCCTGCAAGTGCCACGGGCAGAGCCAGGCTGGCCAGGGCTGCAGAGCCCCACTAGGAGCCAAGCTGTCACCGAGGAGCATTACCCGGAGCCCTTCCCGGCAGGGCGGCTGTGGTGCGCACTGCGTGACTAACCCACTGGAGCACTCAGCCCCCTCCCCCTGGGAATGCCCCCTGCCAGCCCCTGCTGGGTATTTTCCCCTGCCTGTGTCAGCCGCTGGGTGTGTGGCATTTGCACAGCGCAGCCTCTGGAGGCCTCTGGCTCACGGCGCCACTGCAGGGAACACTGGGTGCGGAGGTGCATGGCCGGAAGCAGGGGCGACCTCAGGCCAGGCTCCTGCCATGGGTACTGCTTCTGGTAAAGGAGGAGAACCGAGGCGTGTGGTTAACACTGAAAAGGCACCGAAAAGTGTTGCATAAGCAGCCTGGTGCAGTTGTTCCTGTAAGTGGCTCTGAACTAACCACTTTCCTAGGAATCGGCGGGCACAGTGCTTGTGGCAGCCGACTGCTCAGCAGAGCGGAAGTGGGGCTCCCAGCCCAGCTAGCGTGCTCAGGCTGTCGGCAGGGCCCCGCCCCCCACTGCCATGGCTCCAAGGAGGACGCCGGGCAGGCGTGATGCTACCGCCCTTCTGGGCCTCCAGTGCTCCCCCATGGCTGCCCCACAGAGCCGAACTCAGTACCGGGGTGGGACCAGACCCACCTCTGTGGGGGTGTGATATGGAGCAGCGGGGCAGGGGAGGACACAGGCAGGGCTGGGCTGGCAGCGGCCAGGCCAGGACATGAGCAGCCTGCTTTCCGCTGGGAGCCAGGCGGCAGCGGCGCAGGCCTCATGGGTCCCATCCCAAGAAGGACTGCGTGTGGTCTAGCAGCAGCCGGTTCCCTGGCGTGGCAGGGTACAGGCGCCCGCCCGGGGTGGGAGTCAGCCCCCTGCAGCGCCAGCCGCCCAGCCTGCAGGCCCAAGTGATGACCATGGGCAGGGGCAGCTGGCATGCCTGCTCAGGGATCCCCTCCAACGCACAGCTCGTCAGCGCCGGGGGGCCAGCCCACTGTTGCCACAGAGCCACTGCGAGAGCCCAGGGATACCCCAGCGCAGGCCCAGGGCCCAGTCCACCCCAGGTGTAGGGCAAGCCCAGGAGAGAGCAGGTGGTGGTCCCCGTCAGGCCGGCACAAAGCAGGGCCCTGCAGCCCCAGCTCAGGGGAGGTGCACCAGGGCCCCTGGGCTGAGCTCAGCACCTCAGCAGCATGAACCTGGCCCCCAGCCAGTTTGAGCTGGGCGTCTCTGGCTGCTACTTTACTTCCCGGCCACCCTGCTCTACCCAGACCTGGAGCAACCGGCCAGCGCCGGCCACGCTGCGCGGGGC
>NW_020665065.1:1391594-1518015 GCF_002925995.2 Terrapene triunguis | reverse complement strand
TCAGCCAGCTGGGCCACGGCCTGAGGCCACAGCGAGCCTGGGGGGGCGGGCACAGCGCAGCAAGACTGGGGGGCGGGGGGCAACACGGGGGGCAGCGGGGCAGGCGGGGGGCAGTGTGGAAGGCACAGCAGTGCGGGGGGCAGGTGAGGGGGCAGCGAGGGAGCAGCAGGGCGGGCAGGGGCAGCGCAGGGGGCAGCGTGGGGGGCAGCGGGACAGCGTGGGGGGCAGCGTGGAAGGCACAGCAGTGCGGGCAGCAGTGCCAGGATCCAACGGCTGCAGGCAGCGCTCTGGACACTCACAGTTCTTCAGGGTGGCCCTGCCCTTGC
This sequence comes from Terrapene triunguis, assembly GCF_002925995.2. NCBI lineage: Eukaryota > Metazoa > Chordata > Testudines > Emydidae > Terrapene > Terrapene triunguis. The sequence continues at coordinate 1,517,689 of NW_020665065.1, read as the reverse complement.
ACCGGCGACATTCCTGGCAGGTGAAGTCTCTGCAGGCAGGGTCCGTGCACTGCATGAAGTGGCCAGCCCCACAGCCGCACTCGATGTCGCTCGTCTCGGTGCAGTTCTTCAGCACGAGCTGGGAAGCTGAACACAGGACAGGCTTCCTGAGCAGGCCTCTGTGCGGAGCGGAGGGGAAGGGGACTGCTTCCTTCTCAGAGCGGGGCCCAGGTTCCCCAGGCTTTCTCCTGCCCCCCGAGGGCCCTGGCCAGTGGGGTGGGGAAGGGCTGGCCGAGAGGCTGGCGGCTCGGGGCTGGAGTGGCTGGGCTCCTGGCCCAGCGTCTTACCTTGCGCTTGGCACTCGGAGCACTTTCGACATTCCCGCTCGAGGTTCTGGAAGGAGAGGTAGGTGCCGGGCGGGCAGCTCTTGCAGGCCGTGTCGTTGCCACGGCTCGTGCAGGGAGCTGTCATAAACTTCCCTGCAAACAACACCAGCTGGGGTGAGCGTGCGGGTTAGTCGCAGGCGCTGTGGGGATGGGAGGCCGCCCGGGATACCCAGGGGCTCAGCTAGCTGACTGGGACGGTCCCTCCAGGCCTTCTGGGCTCTCTGACCTGCGCGCCCCATGGATTGGAGCAATGCCCTGCCCCCCCCCATTGCTTTCCTGGTAGGGGGGCCTCGTGCAGTGACTAGAGCAGGGAGCCCTGAGTCAGGTCCTAGCGCTGACCTCAGCAAATCACTGACCCAATATGTGCCTCAGTTCCCCAGCTGACAGGGCCGGACTCCGAGCGCTGAGCCAGGCAAAGCCTTGTGCAGGGCTGGGGGCACACCGAGCCTCACCTGCCGGGCACTTCTGGCAGCAGCGCTTTGGCGAGTACAAGGGGTCGTCAGGTGCACAGTTGTTTCTAGCAACGTGTCTCTGGTGCCGCTGGTGATGGTGCAGCCCCAGTGCAGAGTCAGCCGGGCTCCTCGCCCTCCTGGGCTCGCTGCCAGTCCCGGCCGCTCGTGGCTTCGGGGTGCCCAACAACGGGAACCCGCTGCCAGTCAGCAGCAGTGCAGCCAGAAAGCCCTAGGGGAGAGAGGGGAACGTTGCCAGGGACTGGAGCAGGCTCACAGCTGCTGCACCCGCCAGCCCCGGGACCTCTGGGAGCCCAGAGCTAAAACCGAGGGGCTGCCACAGGTCAGCCTCAGCAGCCAGGCCTTAGTGCGCGCGAGGAGCCTTCAGCCAATGCTCCCTTAGCTGGCACTGGTGCGACGTTTGTAGCTAGCGCCCAGCCCTGCACGAGCGCCGAGGGTGGGACAGGCTGACCGGCGCCCACTGCCTCGTCCCACCTGGGCTCCAGCGGAGTCCAGAGCAGCAGGTGCTGCAATCACTGCCCTCCGGGTGGCCCCTGTCGCACCGGAGCCTGGGGGAGGTTTAACCAGAAGGAACCTCGGCGCATCCCCCACTGCAGTGCAGGAGTCAGATGCACTCTTCACTCTCCCAAGGGGGCCACATAGTCCAGTGGGGAGGGAGGGGCCTGGGACTGCGGGGGCCTAGGCACTAGTCTTGGCCCTGCCACACCTGCTGGGTGACCTTGGGCAAGTCACCTTGGGACTGTCTGCACCTGTGCCTCAGTTTCCCTTCCCCACCCTTTGTCTGCCTCGGCTCTTTGGGGCAGGGACTCTCTCTCACTAAGGGTCAGTGCATGGCCTGCTATAATGGGGAGGGGGGCAGGGGGCTGATCGCAGCTGGTGCTATTGTACCAGTAGTAAGTGATCAGCCCTTGAAACCAAACCGACTTGGCTTAGGTGAGGGGGCCCCAGCCCCTCCGCTAGAGGAGCCAGTGACTGCGAATCCAATGGGCCTGTGCCCAGGAACAAACATGGGCCTGAACCTCTGTGTGAGGAGCGGTGGGAAAACCCTGTGCCCGGGCCTCGGGCTATCACGGTGCATGCCCCACCCCCAGGCTTGCCCTGCCTGTCAGCCTGCAGGCTGTCAAACGCTGCAGATGGAGCCCCGCTGACGTAAGAGCAGGGTTAGCTGTCTGCGGCGTAGCGGGCGTGCCAAGTACCCCAGTGGGGACCACTCGGGGTCAGGAGAGAAAGCCGGGCTGGGGCCATGGATGACACAAGAGCCCAGCTAGATTCGCGGCCTGAGTTTGATTGAAACGTGCCTACGTCAAGGCCCAGTCGCTGCAGCTGTGGACTGCATTTGGGGCTTGTTTCCAGGCGCTGCCCCACACCCAGCAGGGCAGGACACTTGCTGGGTTTGTTAATGAAAGGCAAGCGGCTGAGCAGTCACTTGACTCCAGGAGCTGGAGCTTTAAGAACACACCAAATACCATGAGGCTCGCACTAAAATCACCCAAGTTGGCAACACTGCAGGGCCAGCACCTGCATGAGCAACGCAGCGGCCCTAGAACATGTTCTCAGGCAGTGCTGCCCGCCCTCCTCCCGCCCTGCAAGTGCCACGGGCAGAGCCAGGCTGGCCAGGGCTGCAGAGCCCCACTAGGAGCCAAGCTGTCACCTAGGAGCATTACCCGGAGCCCTTCCCGGCAGGGCGGCTGTGGTGCGCATTGCGTGACTAACCCACCGGAGCACTCAGCCCCCTCCCCCTGGGAATGCCCCCTGCCAGCCCCTGCTGGGTATTTTCCCCTGCCTGTGTCAGCCGCTGGGTGTGTGGCATTTGCACAGCGCAGCCTCTGGAGGCCTCTGGCTCACGGCGCCACTGCAGGGAACACTGGGTGCGGAGGTGCATGGCCGGAAGCAGGGGCGACCTCAGGCCAGGCTCCTGCCGTGGGTACTGCTTCTGGTAAAGGAGGAGAACCGAGGCGTGTGGTTAACACTGAAAAGGCACCGAAAAGTGTTGCATAAGCAGCCTGGTGCAGTTGTTCCTGTAAGTGGCTCTGAACTAACCACTTTCCTAGGAATCGGCGGGCACAGTGCTTGTGGCAGCCGACTGCTCAGCAGAGCGGAAGTGGGGCTCCCAGCCCAGCTAGCGTGCTCAGGCTGTCGGCAGGGCCCCGCCCCCCACTGCCATGGCTCCAAGGAGGACGCCGGGCAGGCGTGATGCTACCGCCCTTCTGGGCCTCCAGTGCTCCCCCATGGCTGCCCCACAGAGCCGAACTCAGTACCGGGGTGGGACCAGACCCACCTCCGTGGGGGTGTGATATGGAGCAGCGGGGCAGGGGAGGGCACAGGCAGGGCTGGGCTGGCAGCGGCCAGGCCAGGACACGAGCAGCCTGCTTTCCGCTGGGAGCCAGGCGGCAGCGGCGCAGGCCTCATGGGTCCCATCCCAAGAAGGACTGCGTGTGGTCTAGCAGCAGCCGGTTCCCTGGCGTGGCAGGGTACAGGCGCCCGCCCGGGGTGGGAGTCAGCCCCCTGCAGCGCCAGCCGCCCCGCCTGCAGGCCCAAGTGATGACCATGGGCAGGGGCAGCTGGCATGCCTGCTCAGGGATCCCCTCCAACGCACAGCTCGTCAGCGCCAGGGGGGCCAGCCCACTGTTGCCACACAGCCACTGCGAGAGCCCGGGGATACCCCAGCGCAGGCCCAGGGCCCAGCCCACCCCAGGTGTAGGGCAAGCCCAGGAGAGAGCAGGTGGTGGTCCCCGTCAGGCCGGCACAAAGCAGGGCCCTGCAGCCCCAGCTCAGGGGAGGTGCACCAGGGCCCCTGGGCTGAGCTCAGCACCTCAGCAGCATGAACCTGGTCCCCAGCCAGTCTGAGCTGGGCGTCTCTGGCTGCTACTTTACTTCCCGGCCACCCTGCTCTACCCAGACCTGGAGCAACCGGCCAGCGCCGGCCACGCTGCGCGGGGCACTCCTGAGACAGCCTCAGCGAGTGTGAACCAGGCCCCACGGCTCTGCTTTAAAACGAGAACTAGAGAAGTTCATGGAGAATAGGTCCATCAATGGCTGTTAGCCAGGATGGGCAGGGATGGTGTCCCTGGCCTCTGTTTGCCAGAAGCAGGGAATGGGCGACGGGGGATGGATCACTTGATGATCACCTGTTCTGTTCATTCCCTCTGGGGCACCTGCCATTGGCCACTGTCGGACGACAGGATACTGGGTAGATGGACCCTTGGCCTGACCCAGTCTGGCCGTTCTTATGTTCTTTCATGAGCAATGTGGTGCCATGCAGGATGGTGCCCAGGCCCCCACCCCTGTGGCACCATGGGCAGCTTCTGGGGCTTCCAGACTGCTCTCACCTGTGCCCAGTGTGCGCCACGCAGCCACAAGCAAAGCCCCGCCTTGGCCCCCCTCACCCCCCCGGGACAGGGCGGGGATGTGTGTGCTGCTGCCCTGGGTAGCATCATGGTCAGGTCCTGCCCCAGAGCTGCTCTGCTGGGTTACGCTGAGACCACAGCCAGGGGAGGGGGCCGCGCTGGGGCGGGCTGGGCCGCAGAGGGTTAATGTCAGTCTCCTGTGTAATCTCTGCCTTGGTGCTGAGGTGATTTCCTCCCTTAGAGGAAGCCGGGCCCAGCTCCCCCTCGCCTCTGATGGTATCGCAGTGAGTACGTGCCGCCCAAGTAGGTCAGCACTGCACAGCCAGCTCCAGAGCCGCCGGGCCAGGCTGAAGCGGGGAGCACCACACCCCGACAGCCCCACAGCGACACGGCCACTGGGCTGGGCTGGCCCCTCCGCGGGGCACCAGGGCCTGGTACTGCTCAGTGGTTAGTGCCCAGGGGCCACACTGCGGCTCAGGGCCTGTCGTGCTGGGGGCTACGCGCACCCCCTCCCCCAAGAGCTGACTGTCACCAAGCCCTCAGTGCGAGCGCGTCAGGGCAGAGGCTTGGTGCTGCATGTACAGTGCCTGGCGCAGTGGGGCCCGGGCCCTACAGATGGCAACACCCCATACGAGCCAGCTCCACTGTGCTGCCCCAGCTCCCTGAGTGGCTCCGGCGGGGCAGCCAGCCCACACTCCGGCACCGGGCGTGGGGCCAGCCCATGGGCTCTGGCCCTGGCTCCCTTCCTCCTCAGTTGCATGCCCGGCCAGGCCGCAGTCCCTCCTGCAACCCCGGCCCCTGGCCCCGGGTAGGAGGGAGCCTCCCCTAGGCGAAGGCCACACGCCCGCCTCGCAGAGCCTGGTACACGGGGTGTTGTCACACTGGGCAGGGACGCCACAGGCATGGAACAGCTGGGAGGGGCCGGCGGCCCAGGCCCTCAGGCCAGCTGGTTGGGGAGGGGGTTCCCTCCACTTCTCCACCCGCACACACCCTGCTAGTGCCTCGCTGCCGCTGGGTCCGTCCCTGGCCCTGGTGCCCAGGGGCTGTCCTGCCCCGGGCCTGGCGCAAGGATGTAACAGACCCTGCTTGCTGCCCTCCCAGCACCTGGAGATGGTGGCTGAGCACAGGCCCCGCTGGCCCTCCCCGCCCATGCACCAGGCGGGCCAGCGCCAAACCCCTGTGTACCTGCTCTCCCTCGCCCACGTGCTGAGGGGTGCACATCTCTCCAGAGCCTGGCCCCCCAGCCCCGTGCCATGGCAGGGGATGCCCTTATCCCCAGAAAGGCCCTTGGCCACTCCCCAAAGGGGCTGCTGGGCCAGGCTGGCCCCTGCCGGCCCCGCCACGTGGGTGCGGATTCCAGGAGATTCTGGCCCGTGGGTGGAGTTCCCGGTGAAGATAGCCCCGATTAAAGAGCTGCATCATTTTCTCTTAAATCTGTCACAGCTGTGCTGGAACCTGCCCATGAACTCACCCATTTGCATAGCTCCATGATCAGATCGTGGCTGGCGCCGGAAGCCTTGGAAGGAGGCCTGGGCCCCTCCTCCCACCCCCCTCACTGAGTCAGTGGTGCCTTGCTGAGTCGAGGTGTGATCTTCCCCCAGGCAGCTCCCACTGCCTTCGTGTTTCCCCGCTGGGGAACGTGCCATGTGCCCGCTCGGCGAGGGATGGGGCCGGGCCCGGGCCAGCTGCCCCAGCCAGCTGCATCCATCTCACACCCCAGGAGCCCCACGCCACATGCCATGGCCACACGCCCTCGCTGCCACAGGCTCACGCCTGCCCCCCCCCCGTGGCTGCACGGTCCCTCCCCTCAGCCCTTGTCACCCCCTCGCACTCCACACTCCGTCACCCCAAGGTGCTGCTCAAGTGAATTTCCAGCAGAGCACCCCAGCCTGAGCTCTCACCCCAATGCAGGCAGTGGCAGCCCAAGGCCCCCCACGCCCCTCCCGGCCGAGTGCCCCCCGCTCTGCCCTCCAGTTTGATAGCAGCCTTCAACTACCTGAAGGGGCGTTCCAAAGAGGATGGATCTCGGATGTTCTCAGTGGTGGCAGATGACAGAACAAGGAGCAATGGTCTCAAGTTGCAGTGGGGGAGGTTTAGGTTGGATATTAGGAAAAACTTTTTCACTCGGAGGGTGGTGAAGCACTGGAATGGGTTACCTAGGGAAGTGGTGGAATCTCCTTCCTTAGAGGTTTTTAAGGTCAGGCTTGACAAAGCCCTGGCTGGGGTGATTTAGTTGGGGTTGGTCCTGCGTTGAACAGGGGGTTGGACTAGATGACTCCTGAGGTCCCTTCCAACCCTGAGATTCTGTGATTCAGGGCTGAGAGGACGGGGACCCTCTCTCCTCAGCCTCCCTGCTGAGCTGGTGCATGATGGAGCATTTACGGCCAGATGCCGCTGGCCTTGTCCTGGCGAGACCAGCCCGTGCGTTGCCCCACAGGGTGCCAGCACGTGTCTATGAATGAGCCAAGCTGGGGTCTAGTCAGCCACCTGTCTGTCAGAGACTGGTAGAGAGACGGGTGCCTGCTCTTCTCCCCGTTCCCGTGGGGCAGAGCTGTGGAGAGGGGAGCTGGGCAGGTGCTGCCGGAGCAGGCCCAGCAGGGAGGCAGGAAAGCAACCGGGCTGGAGCAGGGCTGGGCGGAGGTGGGGAGCGGCACCCATGGAAGGGGCCTAGAGCGTCCTGCCCCGAGAACAGCCCTTCCAGGCTGGTAGCAGGGGCTGAAGTCACTGCCTTTCTGTACCCCCAGCACTAGCGAATGTGGGCCCAGTGCGCAGAGGGCTGGCTGCGGGAACAAGCAGGGAGGGGCTCCAGGCTGGGAAACGCCGCTGGTGGTCCCAGGCCCTATCGCCCAAGCAGAGGCTGGAGTCAGAAGCGCCCTGGGAAGTGAGCAGCCCCCAGCCACGTTCCTAGGCTGCTCCGACACTCAGGCAGTCAGCTGCTTCCCTCCCCAGCCCCAGGCAAGTGAGCACCGAGCGGCCCCCCGGCTCCACAGACACATGGCACCCAAGCCAGGCTGAGCACAGCCCCCTGCACCAGGTGACCCCGGTCCCACCCCGCCGAAGCTTGCTCTAAAGTGACCTTTGAGTTGGACACTTGAGGGCCTCTCGTGTCCGCGGGCCAGAGGTGGTCCAGCCGCCTGGTGAGGGTGCCAAGGGATGTAAGGCACTAAACCCCAGCGTCCTGCCGAGCCAGCCTGCTGGTTCACGTCGAGTGTGAACCCTGGCTGCAGCAGGATGCAGGACTCTGCCAGGAGCCCAGGACAGACAGCGCCCCCCAGCACAGCCCCGTTTCTTCGGCCGTAAGCGCAGGACTTGGGACTCAGCCCCTGGACTCTGACAACAGCAGCTGGGCTGCTCACGAAACACCCCACCCCGTGACCTCAATAGCTCCAACCGTCGCATTATTGCTCATGTGAACCGTGATGGCACTCAGCGGCCGGGGCAGGATGGGCTGGGTGCTGTGGGGTGGAGACACGGCCCCTGCCGCCAAGAGTTTGTTCAGCCTGACACAGTACAGCAGGCATTGCTTTCTCTGCTGGCTGACTCGGGCTGCTTGTGCACTGTTCAAATGCTGTCACATTGCAGCCCAGAGGTGGCTGCACTTTAGGGTTGGGGAAGTGATCCTAGTTTGTAAAGAGCTCCAGGGCCCTTGGCATGAATGAACGTACGATTATTGTTAACTGTGGGTGGCTCCCGCACACTTTCATTTTCTCTCCTCCCGTCTCCACTTTCCTGGAAAGCCCCTGGGGCTCTAAAGCAATGCCTGCATCACTGAATTCAGCTGTTTTCCTGTAAACTTGCCAAGGGCTCATGGGGGGCATCAGGAGTCCGCTGACTGGGTCCCTCACCCCTACAATACCAAGCAGCAGCTCAGCCACAGAAACCAGATTTTGGCCTGTAGGCAACAAACGAACCAATGCAGAGAGCTGGCCCTCATCCCCAGCCAGATCTCCTGGCCTCTCCTACTTCCCCCCAGCTCCCCAGAGCAAGTCTGCACCAGCCCTGGGTGCTTCCTCTTTCACTCTAGAGCAAGTGAGGAACATCCCGGAGTGACAGAACTTACCCCAGCCACCTTCAGGGCCCAGCTCCCCATCCTCGAGCCCTAGAGAGCCAGCTCATACCGGGCGGGGTACGGGGGTCACTCGCGGGAGCTGGTCACAGCCCAGCAGCAGAGCGAGGCAGCAGCTAATCCATGCTCTCAGTAACCCCCTGGCGACGAGTGAGCTCAAACCCGCTCAGCTGAGGCTTTTACACATAAGCCCTTGTGGGAGGAAATCCATTTCTGGAAATGAGTCCAGGGGGTGTAAAACCACGACAGCCGCCGAGGGCGGCGCGAGCGTGGGGAGGGGCCTCGCTGGCATGGAAGCAGTCGGGCGGGGTGAGGGGCAGCACTCCTGCAGAGGGCTGGTGCTCCTACCAGGAGCCAGCCTCGTCCAACATGTCCCACAGCAGGTGAGTCCCAGGCCCAGAGCCTTGACCCAGCAGGGCCGGCCTGGGGCTCTCCTGCAACCTGCCTCGCCAGGACAAGTGCTGCCAGGCGGCAGCTAAACATCTCACAGCCCAAAGCGCCCAGCTGCAGTCTGAGCTCCAGGGCAGGCGCAGCCCAGCCAGCCCCAGCACCCACACAGCGATTCCCAGAGCGCCTACGGACACCTTCCCTTGGGGCTGTGAAGGGGCAGCTCCGTCCCCAGCAGTGGGCAGCGAATGCACCCGAACGCTACCCCTCAGCCCAGGGCTCCAGCCTGCAGCCCTGGCCAAGACCCTCCCCCTGGTTCCCTGCGCCCCAACCCAAGGTGGGGCCAGGGCCCAGCCATCTCCCACCTGTGGCTTTGCTCTCCAAGGCCTGGCCCGGGTCCTAGCACGCCAGCCTCTGCCTGCCTGCCCTCACCAGCGATGGCCGGGGAGGGCTCTGGGACCCATTTTTGGCTGGAAACTTGGCACTTTCTGCGGCATGGAGGAACATGTCACAAAGGGGTTGAGCTGAAACCCCAATTTTCAGGTGGGGGATGGGGCCTCACATGAGGGCTGGGAGCTTTCCCAGGAAGCCATTAAGCCCCCCAGGCCAGCACAACCACAGCTGCCCTGCCACTGCCCTGGCAAGGGGCTCATGCTGCCACGAAGCCAGGGAAGGGGAGACTCTACCAAAGGACCCGGCCGTTTTATCAGCCTGCCTTGTTTCCTAGTCCGTCAGCCCAGAGCCCTGGCCCCGGGCTACCATGCGGACTGGAGAGAAGCAGCCGCCATGCGTTCACACCTAGCCTCTTGCCATGGACGCTGGCACCATGGGTGTAGTTTGGGGGGCAGGGGCATTGCCCCTCCCCCCCACGGCAAGCCTTGGGCAGGCTGGAATTCCCCCCCCCCACGCACGGCCCAGTTGGCCTGGGTGGTGCTGCTGCCCCCACCCCAAGTATAGAAGTCAAATCACACCTGAGGCTGGCACCTGGGAGCAGAGCAGTGAGGGGCTTTCTCCTACAGCAGGTGAGCCAGGCTGACCCCCAGCATCACAGGCCAAGCTGGTACTACCTACAAGCCGCCCCACCCCCGTTTCTGCTCCTTGGGCCTAGCACCAGGGAAAAGCACAAAGGCTCATGGGAGAATGGCTGGAACTGGACCCCCCGCCTGCCTGCCTGCCCCATGGTGCCTAACCCCAGCTCTGCCACCTCCCAGCCCGCACTGGACCCAGGAAGCGCAATGCCTGCTGTTCTGGAGCCGGCGTGCCCGAAATAGCAGGGGCTGGATTCTAGCCATGCCGAGACCCTTTCTCACAGAGGGTACGGGGCTGGCACAAGACTGCACCTCACCCCATGTGAGGGGCAGGGCTGAAGGGCACATGCAATGGCTGCTCTGGTTTCCTAGGGGGCCAGGTCGGCCGCTCTGAGCTGGACTGGGGCAGTGTAGTGCTTTGCATGGCCCCAGAACACAGCCAGCCACCTGAGCCCCCGGAAGCCCAGGGACCGAGTAACTGCCAGTTCCCAACGCATTCCCACCCTTGTTAAAGGACACACGACGACTGAGCGCACACGCACGGTCTTTAATGCTTCGCCCGGGAGGCTGCGGCGGTGGGAACGGCACAGCGCAGGGATAATGTTCAAAGCACAAGATGGACTAGCCCCAGAGCCAAGAGAGAACTCCTGCCCTGCACCCCCCAGGACAGCCGGAAAAGGAGGCAGCGCTGCTTCCCTGCCGCAGGCCAGCCAGGACGCAGCTTCAGAAAATTAACACCAAGCTTAATAAATATGCAACTTTATCTACACACATCCAGGGGTGAGCGCGCGTGCCCGGGGGCTGGGACAGACGGGCAGAGCAATCTGCCACCCAGCCCCATGTCCCTTCCCACCCTCTGCTGCCGTTCTGCTGCAGCCTCCACTGCCTGCTGGCAGCCAAGTGTAACGAACTCCACCGAGGCCAGCAGTGCCCTGCCCTCTGCCATCCAGGCAGTCCTGGCCCCAGCCGCAGAGGGCCAGGGCTTAGTGCAGGGAGCCCAGCCAGGAAGGAGAAGTGGGCCCCCTCCCTGGGCTGCAGTGGGAAGCGTTGGGGTAAGAGCTGGGTGAGCGCTCGCTGCACAAGCCTCCTGCTGCCGCTCCAGAGACCAGCTCTGGGGGCCAAAGCGGTGCCCCGAGGCAGGGGTCTGAGTGAGGCCTACGCAAGGCCCCCATGGCAATGCCCCCTCCCCAGCACCGTGTGCACTGGCCAGGTCCAACGCTCCCTTCCCACCCGCGGGAACACTATTCAGCGCAGGGCCCTCCGTGGCTCCCCGTTCCCCACAGGCTCCTTTGGTCTCTCCCCACACCTCCATGCTAGCCACCCCATACACAGCCCTTCCTGCTTGCCTGGGGTTCCCTGTAACAGCCGCAGGCTGCTCGGAGGACCCAGCCCCCCAGGATGTGGGGAGCCCCACCCCTGCAGCAGCAGCGCACCCTCAGCCGAGCTGGGCAGCCAGCAGGAGCGGGACCCTGCGGCCCAGCCCCCAGGCTGCTCCCAGCCTTTCCTTCCCACCGAAAGGCGAGGCTGGGAGCAGGCAGCTGGAGCTGGGAGCTGTGGTGCTGATGGATCCAGCCATGCCCCTCCCCAGTCTGACATCACCCCCGCTCCCCGGCCTGCCCCGGCTTCCCCTGCCTTCCTAGCCCCTGCCACGCCCATGGCCAGCGGGGCGCAGCGTCTATGGTAGCGCCCCGTTGCCCGTGCCGCTCACTGTAGCCCTCGTCCCTCTTCACGCACTGCAACATTTCGATCCCTTCCTCAGTAAGCCCATCGCAACTTCCTGGTGCCAGTGCCTGAGTCACCCAGCCCACTGCCTCGGTAACAATGCCGTCCCCCGGGGCGTTAGCCTCAGGGGAAAACCACATTTGGGGGGCTTTGGTCAAGCAGGGAGAAGCAACTCACCCCAGCGGGGAGCCGACCGAGCAGCCGTGGTGGCTGGCGGTGGGCAGGGGCTGCCCTGGTCTAGCTCTTTGCTGCAGTGCAAGCGCTCGCGTTCTCGTGGGACGGTCACAGGGGATGGAATTTAAAGGGGCTTTTGCTCCTGGCTCCTGCAGCACAACCCCCTTCAGGACACAGCTGCCATCCTTGGGAGAGCTCCCAGGGCGGCCAGGCCGCAGACCGGCAATGGCATGTGAGCTTAGCGGAAGGGGAAAAGCTCTGGCTATTCCCCTCTGCCCCTTTCCTTCCGGCTGCACTGGAAATGCAGCTTACCACAACTAAAGTGCACTCAGAACCCCCTGCTCCTGGGCCTGGGGTCACCCTGCAGCCCTTGCGATAGACAGTTCACAGAGAAGTGGGAAGCTCGACAATGGGGTCCCAGCCAGGCGGGAGGCCCCGGTCTTTGCTGCAGTGTTTTGGCTTTTGCTCAACCTGACGCAATGTGGCAGCATGGGACGCAGGCTTGTGTGTCTCCCCCACTGCAACAGGCCAGCGGTGCATGGAAGGCTGCAGTCACGCCCAGCTCACAAGCCCCAGCCTGCACTGCCGGACCCTGGGGAGTGGGGTTGTCAGCAGGCCTGCGGCAGGACGGGCAAGTTCAGAAGTCCAGCAGAGCCCTCTGGACCAGGGCTCTCCGAGGACAAGGTGGCAGCATTTGGTCACTGCTCACTGACTGTCAGGAACTCTCCGAGCACCGCCCAGGCCGGCAGCCCCAACTGTGGGGCTCTGCTACAGCAAGTGACAGCTGAGAAACAGGTCCTGTAGGGGGCGCCCTCAGCCCGGCCTCGGCTCCAGAGTTCTCAGGCACAGCTGCAGGGGCTCCAATGCAGCGGCACCCGGGACTCACGGTGCAAAGGAGCAGCTCCGGGCCCGCCCCGGCCTAGGACAGGCTCCCGGGCCAGCACCAGCGCAGCCCCCTTCCACGAGGAACCCAGGCCACGGCTCCCTGGAGTCTGTCCCAGGCACAGCCACACTCCCACAGATGCACACGCACGCCCCACACGTCCCACACGCACACACGTCCCACAGACGCGCACACACGCCCCAACACGCCCCATACACACCTACACTCCCACAGACGCACACGCACAAACTCCCACAGACACACACGCCCCACACGTACACGCACAAACTCCCACAGACGCACACACACGCCCCACACGCTCATGCACACACACTCCCCACGCACACGCACAAACTCTCACAGACGCACACGCACGCCCCACATGCTCATGCACACACACTCCTCACACGCGCGCACACACCCCCCCCCACGCACACACTCCCCCCACACACACGCACATGTGCACACTCCCCACAGAGACATGCACCGGCACATGCACCCCCCGTCCCTCTGTCCACACGCCTGCGCCCTGTCTCTCTCCCACCCACACGCAGCCTTGACACGCTGCTGGCCGCTGCTTCGGGGCCTAACATCTCCCAGGGCCCTGGGCGCTCGTGCTCCACCGTCAGGGGTTGGCGGAACTGGCAGCACCGCTCCTCTCCTGGAGCCTCCTGCAGCTCTCAGACCTCCCTGCAAGAGACAGGCAGACAGACAGAGGCGCTCTTAGCCGGCTGCTCACAGCCCAGGGCACCTCCCGCCCACCACAGGGAGCTGATCTTAGATATGCTGAGCCATGGGGCTGCCACTCAGGGAAGGAGATCGATGGGAAAACCCGGACTTTGCCCCACGCCCGTGCCCTGCCACGTGGGTGAGGGAGATCTGCAGCGGCCCAGCCCCCGGGCTGCTGGCGCCAGCTGGCTGCAGCCCGGCTGAGAGAGGGGAAGCGTCCTTGTGACTGTGCAAGGAGGCCCGTGGCTCCCCCCACGCACCCGCCCTGGCTAGCCTGAGCGAGCCCCGTGACACTTACGAGGCGGTCAGCGTGGAGTTGAGGAGCAAGGTGGTCCTGATCCTGTACAGCTGAGCCAGTGTCAGCTTGCGGTGCTGGGCCGCCTGCGGGTCTGACAGTGTCTGGTGGGCAAGGGGCTCAGTCACGGCGGTGCTGGGAGCCCGGCACGGGGCAGATGCCCCCTCAGGCCCTGCTGGGGGAGCTTCCTGCCCAGGCGCAGCAGGGGACGTCACGTTGCTCTCAGCTGGGTAAGCAAAGCCCTTGGCACACATCAGCTCCTCGGGCTCGGAGAACTCTGATGAGGAGCCGCTGCTGCTGCTGCAGATGCTCAGGCCGAGGCTACTGCAGTCTGACCGGGTTTCCCCGCTCCCGGCACCCGCCCTGCTAGTCCTCTGGAAGCCAGCTGGGACCTCGCGCCGTGCAAGTCCTTGGCTGGGGCCTGCCAGGAACGTGGCCTGGCCCGGAGCTGTGAAGAGGTCACAGAGGCTCTTGCTCTGGGCGAGAGGGGGCGAGGCTGGGATCAGCTGCAGCAGGCTGGCCTCCGACTTGGACTTGAGCGCTTTCACCTTGCAGGGCAGGAGCTGCACGGGCGTCCTGCGGCGCAGCTTGGGCGAGGGGGCACGCTGCAAGTGCGGGGGCCCCCCATCCTCCGCCCCTGGCTCCAGCTGCTGCGCCTCAGCAAACTCCTGGATGGAGGTGGGGGAGAGGGTGCCATAGGCGCTGTCGATGGACGCCGATCTGCAGCCGCTGGAATCCAGCGTCAGGCAATTGGAGCTGGGGGGTGTGTGTGTCTCTGCAAGCTCCCCGCCCCCCTCCAGCAGCTCCCGGGTGGGGGTGGTGGACGAAGCGGTGGTGCTGATGGAGGTCTCGTCCGACTGCGAGCTGAATGGCCCCACTTCCAAGTCCGGGAAGGAGAGCTCCTCGCTGGCATCCACCACCACCACCGAGATGGTCTCCGTGGAGCCATCGGAGGGGCTGCAAGAGCAAGGGGAAAGTCAGCCAGGGATGGGGGCTGGGAGGGACGGCTGGCACCAGGCTGGGGCACGCTGGAGCAGGGCAGGAGCGAGGGGAGTGGCCAGCATTGGGCATGGTGAGTGCTTGGAGCCATGATGGCACGAGGTGCCAGGCTTCTCCTGCAGGGCCGTACAGCGCCTGGCACGCTGCCTCTGCCGGCTGGACAGTCTCCCCTGTCCCGCACTGCGAGCGGCCCTTGAGTCCTGGGGTGGGGGTGGGGGGGTGTTGTACCATTGCTGGGAGTCCAGGCTGTTGCAGCTCCTGCGCAGGATGGTGGGCGAGCTGGCTGCCGAGGTCCCGCTCTCCCCATCCTCGCCCTCCTCCAGGCTCTGCAGATGCTGCCGCTGGCTACGCTGCCGCTCCTGGAGACGCAGCCGCTGCAGGAGGTTCTGTGGGGAAGGGGCAGGACACAGCTTAGGAACAGGAGAACATGGCCGTCCCCAACTCACAGCTGTCAGGACAGGACAGCTCCCAGATGGGGCGCCGATCCCCATCCCAGACCAGATCAGGGGCTGTGTGCGCACCTGGCACTGCCCTGGCAGTGGGCCCGGTTCCCTGCGGCATGCACACAGCCTGAGACATGCTGCCCTCGCCCACACGGGTCTGCGGGCTGAGGAGCAGAGACACAGCACTGCCATTGGCAGCCCCGGGGTGGGGAAGGGAGATTCCCTGCAGGGCACGACAACATGTGGCACTGATCCTAGCGGTGAGATTACAGCGAGATAACGGATGCCCGGGAGTGACGGCACTTCGAATGCTCCTGGGGACGATGTCACCCTGGGGGCAGAGAGGTGACACCTTGGCAGTGGTCGGGCTGCCTGTGTCCCGTGTGCACCCAGTCGCTCTGCAGCTCTGCACAGGGCAGGCCTTTGTCTGGCCCCATCTCAGAGAAGGGCACGTGCTCCGAGCTGCTGTTGGAAACCCCACGCTGGTGCCTGCACCAGATGAAACGCCCACAGCCTCTCAGGTCAGGGAGGCTGCAGTGGCTCAGCTCAGACACTGGATCCCAAGGCCTGTTTGCTCCAGACTCACCTGTGCATTGTACAGTGCCTCGATCCAGCCGCGGCACAGGGATTGCCCGCTGGCCTGGAAGGTGTAGGCTCCCACAGCGCTGCGAAGCTCGTTGAGATAGATCAGGAGGAAGGAGCCTGCAAGGGGGACCAAACATGAGCAAAAGCACCTCCCACCGGCCCGGGCGAGTTCCCGCAGACACGGTGAGTGTCCAGCGCAGGGAAGCAAGGAGACACGCCAGCTCTCCAGACAAGGCTGGGATGGCACCAGAGCTGCAGAGTGAGCAGGGGCTCAGGGCTCGGCCATGCGTAGTCAGAAGGGGCCTAGTGCCCAGGGACAAATCACGCTGCAGCATCTGTCGGCGCCAGAGCCCCCGGGGCGTCGGTGCTGTCACGCTGCAGGAGGGCAGGGCGCAGAGGTGGAGGCTAGTGGTGCTGAGGGAAACCCTGGGTGATTCCCCTGAGGAGGAGGGTGGCTGTCCCATCCGGTGATCCCCAGCCTGTAACAGCCCAGACATGAAGGGCAGGAGCTGAGCCATTCGCTCCCCACACTGTGGGTGCCACAGAGGCCCTGGGGTCCCTGGGGCTGGGAGCACTTGGGGGTCAGTCCCTGTAGGGACGCAGGGAGAGCCCTGTGCCTTGGCCGCCTCAGTCTGCCAGCTGGGAGCGAGATTCAGGGCAGGGGAAGGATAGAGAGAGGAAGCTCCTCCAGGTCGAAGGGGCTGCGAGGGGCTAGGGGAGAGGAGGGGCCGTGGGGCAGGCTCTGAGGAGAGGAGCCCAGGGGCTCTGCACAGCCAATGCCCAGCTCTCGGATCCCAGCCCTGCGTGCTCACCGGGGTCCTTGAGCTCCCGGCAGATGATCTTGTCCACGAGCAGGGGCTGCCGGATGACCTTGGTGCGCTCGGCCTTCTTCACCGGCTTGGTGATGAGGAACAGGTCCGTGAAGAGGAAGCAGTAAACGTCCATCTGGGGAGGGCGAGAGCACAGGGCCCATGGGATCCTGCCGAGCAGCCCGGCGCCGGGGCAGGGGCGCCGCCGGGAGTCCTGTTACCGAGCCATGCCCACAGAGGGCGGTTCCCAGGGCCAGCCTGCTCCTGGGCGGGGACGCGAGCAGAGCCAGGGCGGACACCCGCTGCACCCTCCACCCGCAGCTCGGCAGGCAAAGGAAGCCCTGGCTGAGGTCATTGCCAGGCCGGCCCCAGGGCTGCTTGGGAGCTCCGCTCAGGCTGCACTGCTCACCTTGCTGTCTTTACCTTCCTTCATTTTCAAGCTCCCCTCCAGGAGGAGCTGCCGCGTGTCCTCAGGGGAGGTGCCTGGGATGGGGGCCGTCAGGTCCAGGTGCAGGAACTCCTTCAGGAGCTGCCAGCAAGAGAGAAAGGACGCAGTCAGGGGGTGCGGGGCAGGGGCCAGCCCGGCCCGCACGCCCCCTGTCCACACAGCCCATACCTTATCCACCTCCTCCGTGCTGCCGTCCACCACTTCGTAGGAGTCAATCCGGCTGAGGATGGCCACCAGCCTCTGCTGCTCCTGCCGCTGGCGCATCCGCGAGTTCACATGGTTGATAAACCGCTCCACGGAACTGATCTGTCACAAGGGGAACGGTCAGAGGCGCATAGGGGAAACTGGTGGCTGGAAGCCCCTGGCGCAGCAGGCGTGACGAGGAGCCCTGCCCCATACCCTGTGCCCCATGCCCTGGTCCAGCAGGCTTGACGAGGAGCCCTGCGGAGGCAGGACGACCCTGCCAGGCACAGTCAGCACTGGCTGCAGAATGGGGACCCGGCTGCTTGGGCAAATTCACACGTTGTGCAGCATCCACCCCGGCCCTGGGGAAAGGGCACACGGGAGCCCGCTGCCAGCACCAAGGCACGGCAGTGACACAGGCTGCATGCCCTCTGCCGCTGACTTGGCCGGGGAGGCATGGCCCATCCACCCGCGCTCCCTGGCAGGTTACCATGGTGATGATGGCGTCCCGGGTGCAAGGGTCGTCCGTTTTCTTCAGCACCGACTTGAGCAGCAGCGGGTACTTGGTGAGGCGCTGGTGCGGCTTCACCAGCATGTCGCTGAGCTTCAGGCGGTTGCACTGCTTGTGCTTCTCTGCCCACTGGAAGCAGAGACACAGGTGGGTTAGCGACTCGGGGGCGGCCTGGTCTCGCCACGACGCGTGTGCCTGGCTCCAGGCCTTACCGTCACGTAGAGCCGGAAGAGGTCGTTGTCCCGCAGCAGCGTGCGCATGTACTCCATGCAGCCCTCCTCCTCCATGCAGTACTGGACGTAGGGCTTGAAGAGGGAGCCAAACTGCAAGGCAAGCCAGAGGGCCAGTCAGAGCCCAGCGCGTCTCCCTGCCAGGCGCAGCCGTGGCAGAGCGAGCGGCACCTGGGCTCTCACACCCACCATTTTGAATCCCTTTAGGAAGTCCACAGGGTCCAGCAGCGCCTTGGTCTTCCTGGCCTTCTCCAGGACAGGGGCCATGACGCCGCTCCACAGGGCCCGGTGCAGCTGGATAATCTCCTGGATGTTGCTGAACAGACGCTCAGCTTCCACCTGCAAGCACAGCAAGGGGTGCAGTGGGGCTCTGGGGATGCCCTGGCCGCAGAGGTAGGGTTTGCCAGACAGTGGCGCTGGGATCCCCGTGTCAGCGCTGGGATCCCCTGACCCGGAGGGTGAGACGGCTGCTCAGAGCAGCACAGCCCGCATTGCCCTGCCAGGCGGAGACGGGCTCGCTGCACGAGGCGCTGGGCACGCCGTCGCCCCGCGCCCCGCGGTGGGTGTGAGGCCAGGCGACAAGCGCAGCTCCAGGACTGTCCATTAGCTCGAGCAAAGCTGCTGGTCCAGGGTCCAGAGGGCCAATTCCTCCCATTAACGGGCAGGGGGGTCCCTGTGTCTCTGCTGCAGCCCCGAGAGCCTCCCATCCTCGCCACATGACACTTTCCACTCTAGGGCTCAGCCCCAGTCCGACAGCAGGGTGGGGCTGCCCAGGGAACTCCTCCCATCATGGGGCGGGGCCGCCCAGGGAGCTCCTCCCGGCCGCCTGGGGGCCCTCACTGGCCCAGAGGGAGGGGCAGAGGCTGGGGCTGGCTTATGCCTGCGAGGACCCTGCAGGCGCTGATGGACTTGCCGCCCCCCAGCCCCACGGGTAGCTGGGCCCTTACCTCACACAGCAGCCCTGACTCCTGCAGGTTCAGCAGGCAGCAGAGGAAGAGCTGCAAAGAGAGCAGAGAGCAGGCAGTGCAGAGCACGTCCGACCCTCCCTCCGCGCACGCCCATGCCCCACCAGGGTGTCCCTCCCCACTGGGGGCCGGAGGCTGCATGGCGCGCAGGCCATGACGGACGCCAGTCAGACCCAGCCTGGCTCCGGGCTGTGGCTGCAAGCTGACAGCCGGGCACGGCTCAGACCCAGCCAGCCAGGGGCTCTCAGATGCTGCACTGGTGAGCGCAGCGCACAGAATAAACTAACTGCCTTGGCTCAACCCTCTGCCCCGGAAGGGCACGTCACAGTCTCCTGCCCTCCAGGAGTCACTGGCCTAACACCCGTCGTGCCCCCCACAAGGACCTGGCAGAAGCCTGGCTCTGCCCGTTCCCAGGACCCCGGGGCGGGCAGGGCAGACTCACGTCCGTGATCACTTTCAGCTTCCGGATGTAGGTGGCTTCTGTGTGCAGCAGCTCCCAGACGGCCTCCTGCTGGTGGCACTGCCGGCGCGTCAGGGCCTGGCGAAGGGCAGAAGGGTCAGCGCCATGGGGCTGTGGGGGCCGGGGTGCTGAGACCCCTCGACACAGTGCGATGTTCCCACCGAGAGCAGGACGGACAGGGAGTGAGCCTCCGGCCTGCAATCGTCTCCCGCGCACGAGCAGCCAGGATGCGAGGAGAGGCCCCGTCTCATGGGCCCAGTGGAATCCCAGTCCCACAGGGCAACATCCCAGATGGGGGAAAGAGGCCAAGGCCCTGAAATGTGTTTGGGGGGAGATCCAGCCCCCCGCTGCCTGGCCACCTGGGAGTGTATAGGAGCAGTGGGCCCCGGCCAGTAGCCCATGGGGGTGTGTGGGGGGTATCAGGAGCAGTGGGCTCCGGCCAGCAGCCCATGGGGGGGCCGTGGGGGGTAACAGGAGCAGTGGGCCCCGGCCAGCAGCCCATGGGGGGGGTGTGGGGGGTAACAGGAGCAGTGGGCCCCGACCAGCAGCCCATGGGGGAGCGTGGGGGGTAACAGGAGCAGTGTGGCTGTGTGAGAGTTGCTCTGGGAAATCTCACCCCAGGCCCCCAGCAGGGATGTTCTGCACCAGTCAGAGCCCCCTCCCCACCACAGCCCAGCATTACCTCCGTGCCCTCGGTGATCTCCTGCCAGCTGTCTTCCAGGCACAGGCTGGTGTCATCCTCCTCTTCCTCCCAGGAGTCCTGGTCGAAGCGGAGCTGCTGGGGGAGCTTGGGGAGGCCGAAGATGCTATAGCTGTGCAGCTTGCTCTCCAGCTGCTCCATCTTGTCCATCTCCTAGCGCACAGGAGCACAGCGGTGGGCCAGGGGGTTTCTTCCAATCGGAGGGTCCCTCTCCCATTGCCAGCGCTGCCCGCTCAGGAGCTCACAGCCCCAGCTTCCCGCTCAGAGAATCCGTCCCCCCGAGGGGCTGAGAGCCTGCGCCAGCCCAGCGCCCGCCGGGCCAGGCGGGAATGGAGGCTAGCGGGCGGCGCGCTGCACAGGGGATTCCCGGCCCTTGGCCATTACTGGGCCGCGTGCCAGGACGCTCGGCAAGGAGCCCCAGGCCAGGCAGCGGCAGGCCCCTGCAGAAGACCTGAGTGACTCACAGTGGGCACTTGCGGGAGCCTCCTCAATCCAGCCCTGGGGCTGAAGGGCACAGAGAGGACAAAGGGCACGGGGAGCCGAGGCAGACGGGCGGTTGCCACTCCCTCCCCAGCTGTGCCTGGCTCAGTAGCAGCCTGTCTGCCTGCATCCAGCAGCAGCGAGCTCTCAGAGCAGTTCCTGGTGGGCTCCGGACCCCACTCCACCCCCTTTCCAAAGCCAGGCAGGTCCCGCTCTGCATAGGTCTCCTTAGCTGGGCTGAGAGCAGCCAAAGAATCCCACCAAGCGGCTTGTCCAGGTGGTGCCTGCCGCCAGCTCTGGACACTGGCAAGGACGCCTGGGTTAGGCCCATTTCTGCCAACTTCAGCAACCTCTGACCTCCTGCTCCAAACTAACCCAGCGCCCAGCAAAGTGCGTGGACACAGGCCACACCTGCACAGGAGTGGTCAGCGGCATCCCCCCAACAGCCCACGGCTCTGTCCTGCAGAACCTGGCGCCCAGGAACTCCTCCCTGGGCGAAGAACCCCCCATGGCAGCCCGCAGAGCCCATGCGGGAGGTGCTGCTCCTAATTCCAGTCAACAGCAGAAATTTGGGAGCCCAAGAGCCCCTGGGAGCAGGGACAGGCCCGAGCCTGGTGCCGAGCAGCTGACGTACCCGTCCGAAGGGGCCAGTGCTAGCGCCGGAGCCAAAGAAGCCACTGAAGCGACTGGCGGCCCGATTCTTCCACGTATCGATGCCGTTGCTGGGCAGGGAGCAGCTGAAGTGCTGCAGGGGGTCCTGGCCTGGGATGCTGGAATCGCCCAGAAACTCGTTCATGTTCTTCCGCTTCCGTCCCGGGGCCTGGAATTCCAATCAGAGAGAGACGCCGCATTGAGATCGGGGAGAATCACACCAACAGCCCCGTGCAGGGGCCAGGGCTGCCCACACCTCGGCGACCCAGGAACCCCCCAGCAGCAGGTGAAGGAGGCGGGCGGCAGCTCAGCCTGCCAGGCAGAGGGCGCAGTGCACAAAGCCCCAGGGCTGCCCCAATCCCTCCCCAACCCACAGCAGGGCCTTGCTAGTCTTGGAGCAGGACGGCTGCAGCAGGCTCCTGTGCCGTCCAGGTGCCGCCCGAGCGACACCCTGGCTGACGGTGCTCAGAGCCCACCAGCCCCGAGACAGCAGGGCTGACATGATCCCAAGGGCTCTGGGAAGGGGGTTGCAGCTGCAGCCCAGTGCCCTGGGACACTGGCTACACGTGACCAGAGCCTGCAGGAGCTGCATTCGCTAGCAGGAACCCAGTCGCCCACCGGCCAGCCCGACAGGCAGAGAAATGGGCCAGAGAAGAAAGCCAGCCCCAGAGCTCTGCTGCCATGAGGCGGTGGGAAAGGACTGGGTGGAACTGGCGGGCAGCGAGACTGCTCACAAAGCGGAGCAAGGGATGGGTGAGCAGATGGACTCAGGTCTGCGCAGTCAGCCAGTGCGAAGCTCGGCCCTCCAAGCCCCTCACAGCTCCGAGACCCCTCGGACATGGAGCGAGCAGCCCCTCACCTTGTCTGGAGCAACCCCGCGCTCATCCCAAGGGTCTCGCATGCAGGACAAAGACACCGAGCTCCTTGCAGAGCAGCAGCTGCAGCTCGGCAGGCCAGAGAGCCGGCGAGGGGGAGCCAGCCCAGGGAGCTCTGAATGCCCAGCCCCATGGCTCTGGCTGAGTGGGGAGAGGGGGAGGGCTGCTCTTGTGTCAACAGTATGCAAAGAGCCTCCAGGAGCCATTGCATTGCTGAGTGGGGAGTTTGCGATGCCCTGGCAATGAGACATTCCTCTAGCGCAGCAGCTCCTGGAAAGCCAGGGCCTGCAGCCATCTGCAGGCATAGGACAGAGGGGCTAGGAGACCCCCCCAGTGCATTCTCAGCCTGCCTCGCAAAGCTGGAGTTAGCTCAGACCAGCCCTGAGCAATCATTAGCCAGAAAAGAGCTGCCCGGGCCTGTCTGTCTCAAGCAAGGCTCCATCCTGGCTATCAACTCCTAGAGATTATCCCCAAGGAAACTGCCTGGGGCCAGCCCAGGATGCCAGGCAGCAGCCAGGCCGGGGAGTCTCAGCTGGCTTTCCAATGCCCCCAGCTGCAGGACCTGGCCACACAGCGGGTGAGCTCAGCTGGAAATCGGCCCTCGACCCCTGAAAGCTCAGCTGGTTCCTCATCCTTCAGACCCTTTGAATGCCACACTGGGGTGGACAGCAGGGCCTGCCTCCTTTGCAGAGCACACTCCATCCGCCCAGACAGACCTGGCCTCTTTCCCCTTGTCTGCTTCTGGGTCCCTCGCTCAGTAGCAGAGCAGGCAGGAGCCTACGCGCACATGGCCGGGGGCACATGTGTGTGCGCACAGAGGGCGCAGGTGTGGGGGCACGTGTGTACACCCCCCCCCCAGTGGAGCTCAGGTGGGCTGTGTCCGTTCCATGCGTTTTCTCACACACCGGCTGCTCCTGACCTACGTCCGAGGAGTCAAACACTCGTACAGGCCCTGGGCCACATTTCCAGGAGCCTCTGGCAGCTCTGTTTTGAGCAGCCCAACTCGAGCTGCCTGGGGCCTGCAGGTGCCGTGCCCGATGGCTGCACAGGGAGCTGTGGGTGCTCAGTCCCCTGGAACCAGGCCCCAGGGGCTGGAGCTGGAATGTGGGGAAGGTGGCTCCAGATGGCTGGCTGTGTGAACACCCTGGTCTAGTCTGTTGTTGTAGGCTCTCCTCCCTGGCGAGGCAGCCAGCTCTGAGACTGGGCGCTGCACCCCACGCTCCCTGGGAAGGGGGCACTGCACCTCAGCAGCGCTTGCAGAGCATGGCAGGGACTGGAGCCTGGCCTTGGCTTTCTGCTCATCAGAGGAGCACTGGGACGCCGGCAGCGTGGCGCGTGGGGGGCTGTCCTGCATTCCCCTAAAGCCCCAAGGCAGCCATGAGCTGAGCTCCCCAGAGGGCTCAGCTCCCTGCATCTGTGACAGCTCGTCTGCCCCTCCGAGTGCAGAGCAACAGCTGACAGCGAAGCACTGACTGGGGCACCAGACTCCCAGCTGCCTTCCGGGCCCGAGGGAGATACCCAGAGCTCGCCGTCACTCCCCGGGCACAGCACCGCGGAGATGGCAACGCTCTGGCAGGCTGCAGGCCAGGTGTGAGACACGGGGCCAGGGGAGTGGTCAGACAGGAAGCCCAGCTGGGCAGCCTCAGCCAGCTCAGATCAACCCAGTGCACGTCAGGCTCCTTCTGGTCCCAGCCACCTCCCTTCCAGCAGCTGGACCCCCAAGCTAGACCTGCAGCTCCCTCAAGTACACAGGCGTCTCTATCCTCCTCCAACTCTCCCTGCAAAGCCACCGTCCGCCCACCCCTCTGCTGGTTTCTTGCAGCGCCCATCTGCCTGCAGTCCCTGCCGGGCCAGCCCTGCTACGTCTGATGCTGGGAGGTGGGGGTCAGTTCACCCCTGGGGCCAGGCTGCCCATCTGTGGTAACTGCACAAGCCCTGCTGTGTGCCCCGGCCACACTCCCATTGCCCCTCACTCAGACACAGGCCCAGCCAAGCCCTAGATCCGCCCCTCACACAGACCCAGGGCAGAGCTCTGCACACGAGCCAACCCCCGCTCGGCTCGGGGCATTCAAACCATGGCCCTGCCCATTGAGGCGGCTCTCCCTGTTATGTGCCACTGCAGCCAGCCCTGCGTGTGCCTGGCCAATACACGCCCAGCAAGGGGCACCGCTCAGCAGAGCCCTGCCGCTACGCCACAGCCAGGCTCCTGCAGGGTCTCTGGGGGGCAAAGACGACAGCTGGCTGCATTTCCTCCCCTTCCTGGGGCAGACATGCACACGCTGTCCTCAGCCGGCCCCATCCCCACAACCCCGCTGGGGAGCTGAGGAAGAATTGTTTGTTTTGTGCTAAGGCTGGCGCAGGTGCGGTACACACAGAGATCCTGCCCCAAAGACCTTACAGACTAAGTAACCCAGATGTGCTGAGTCCCACTCCTGTGCCTTACCCAGGAGCCCACCCTCCCTCCTGGCAGGCCCTGAGCACAGGGCAGGGTTCCCGCTGCTTCTGCGTCTGGCTCTCCGCTGGGATCCCTGTACCCTCTGCTGAAATCCAAGCAGATACCCAGCAGCAGCTCCCTGCCCGCCTGCCGCCCCGGCCACTCACCTGGAAGCCCACGTCCATGGGGCACACAGATAGGACAGCCACGTCCCTCTCACTCCCAGAACACAGGGGGGGCCAGCTCTTCCCGGCCATGAGCCAGCCAAGGGCCATGCTGATGCTCAGGGGCTTTTCCTTCATGCCCAGTGGAGTGGGGTGGGGGCAGCCCAGTCCACGCAGAGGGCCGGGCAGCACAGGAGATAATCCCCTCCGGGGACCAGGGCTCCCTCCTGAGCACTGAGGCAGAATGGGAGAGGCCCTGAAGGGCAAATGATCCAGCCTCAGGTCCACAGCGCGAGTCTCACCAACAGCCCGACCCCACGCAGAAAGCTCCCCCCCCCCCGCTCCGAGCATGCACTGCAGGGGCCGGGGCTGCGTCTGACAGCCACACCCCGTCAATCAGCCTGCGAGCCAGGGGAGGGACACCTGCCTGGCAGGAGAAGCCTCTGCTGCAGGGAGAGCAGCCGCCCAGTGAGCGAGGTACAGGCCTGGGCCTGCAGTCGCAGCAGGCGCGGAGCTCTGTCCTGTCTTGCTCTAGAATGGCCCCTGGGCAGCCAGGCCGGGGCGCCCCGTGACCGCAGCACTCTTGGCCTAGCAGCTTCTCAGCTGCTGCAAGGACTGTGAGAGGAAGGTGGAGAGCCACACCTGGGCAGCATGCGTGGAGCAGCCCCCACTGGAATTTCCCAGCCTTCGGGACAAGCTGGACACGCCGAGGCACCCTGTCCATCCGGCCGCCCGCTGGCGGAAACCCCATGGTGCATATGACTGGCACACACAGGAACTAAGATCCAAACCCCACCCCCTCACCCAGGGATCAGGGAGGGCTGCTGCTTGCCAGTGCACAGGTCTGTCACTGGGGCAGCCGCCCGCCGCCCCCCAGCACTGGGCAGCCTGCTCCCCTCTACCCAGTGCTCTGCCCCCCGCCCACGCACATTCCCTACTAGGTGCGAGGGGAGCGCCAGTGACGTGGCAGGGGCGAGGGCAGGTGATGAGGATGCAGCAGAGGCAGGGAGAGCCCCAGCAAGGCGGCATGGGGGGGGCCTGCAGGGAGCTCGGTGCGGACTCGGGGAGCAGTGAGCTCCCTGCACATCATCTCCCATGTGTTCCATGTCAGCGACTGGCCGCTGGCTCTTGCAGGGGATCCATGCTCCCCCAGGCACCCGGCGAAGGGGGAAGGACTCAGCTGCCCGCTCAGGGTTGCACAGCGACTTGCCATGCCACAAGGAGGTCACTCACTCTCTCCACGCATCCCGGGGCCTCCAGTCCCAGGTGGCCTCCAGCTGTCCAGCAGCGCACTGGCTCTGGCCCTTGCATCTTCACCCTCCGGCCTGGCCTGGGGCTCTTGTTAGTGGCTTTGCTCTGGCGACGTTCCGGCACGGCCCCCTCTTGTCCCGCCAGCGCCTGGCGATGCCGGGCGGGATGTGGCCTGGCCATCGGCTTTGGGAGGTGAGCCTCCCCCAGCTGAGCATTGTAGTACTGGATCCTTGCAGCCACGAATCCTGGGCACACAGCCAGCTTCCTGGGTTGAGGGGTGAGCAGGGGGCTGACACGGGCAGGGCAGCTGGTCCTGGCCTTGGGAGTGAACCGAGTCTGGGGCGGAGGGCTCAACACGGAGTTAGGTGTGAGGGCGTTTTGCTCCTGCTGCCACCTGGCCCTGCAG
This sequence comes from Terrapene triunguis, assembly GCF_002925995.2. Lineage (NCBI taxonomy): Eukaryota > Metazoa > Chordata > Testudines > Emydidae > Terrapene > Terrapene triunguis. The sequence continues at coordinate 1,491,629 of NW_020665065.1, read as the reverse complement.
GAAGGGGCAGGAGAGCCCTGGCGTTGTGCCCACAGACTGATGGCTCAGGACAACGCGAGCGGCGCCGGCTCACATGCGCAGGGCTTGCCTGGGAGCAAGGTGTTTTCCAAAAACAAGCTGCAGAAACATCTTCAGGCTGAATCCACGTCCCCCGCAGCAGCAACCAACCAGCCACTTGTGTCTGGGAACGGAGGGGCAGCGCCTGGCTGGGGCATGCTCGCTCGAGGGTGGACAGCAGCAAGCCTTCTGCGCAGAGATCTCTCGCCTGCCGGGGCGAAGGGCTGGGAATACGGCTCCACAGGTGCAGCTCACCTTTGATACCGAACCCAACGTTGGGAAAGCAGGGCAGAGACCTGGAAAGCCAGTTCCTGATTGCCCTGATCTGTGTCAAGTCGCTGCAGGGACTCAAGACTCAGGGGCACACCCACTAGGGAGAAGACGCAGCACAGGCCCCCAGCAGCCCCGGCGAGGCCAAAGGGAGCTAAGCTTATCTAGCACGTGGCACACCTGCGGCAGGGAACTGCCCTGGCAGTGCACGCTCAGCTTTATGTGGCTGCACATACCCACACACAGAGGTTTGTGTAGCTGCGCACACAGGTTTGTGTAGCTGCACACAGGTTTATGGGGCTGTATGCCATGAGCCATGCAGATAAGCTGAGCCCAGCCCGCAGTAACAGTTGGGGTGATGAAAGGTGCCGAGTGACAGCGCATTACCCTGCAGGATGAACTTAGAATCTAGACAAGCCATTTACAAGACAAACTTTGCCTCTCTACAAAGGAAAAAGGACACTAAACTATCTAAACTGCTACATGTCACAAGGAGCCATAACAGTAGCTCCCTTAACCCACCCAACAATATTGTTAATCTTTCCAGCTATACTCTTAGCCCAGCAGAAGAGTCTGTCCTATCTCGGGGCCTCTCCTTTTGTCCCTCCAGACCCACGAACATGATACAGTTCTGTGGTGACCTAGAATCCTACTTTCGACGTCTCCGACTCAAAGAATATTTCCAACATACCTCTGAACAGCATACTAACCCACAGAATCCTCCCTACCAGCACGACAAAAAGAAGGATTCTGCATGGACTCCTCCGGACGATCGAAACAACAGACTGGACTTCTAAATAGATTGCTTCCGTCAACATGCAAAGGCTGAAATTGTGGAAAAGCAACATCACTTGCCCCATAATCTCAGCCACGCTGTACACAACGCCATCTACAGCCTCAGAAACAACTCTGACATCATAATCAAAAAGGCTGACAAAGGAGGTGCTGTCGTCATCATGAATAAATTGGAATATGACCAAGAGGCTGCTAGACAGCTCTCTAACACCACATTCTACAGGCCATTATCCTCTGATCCCACTGAGGATTACCTAAAGAAACTACACCATCTGCTAAAAAAACTCCCTGACAAAGCACACGAACAAATCTGTACAGACACATGCCTAGAACCCCGACCAGGGGTATTCTATTTGCTACCCTAGATCCATAAACCTGGAAATCCTGGACGCCCCATCATCTCTGGCATTGGCACCCTAACATCAGGATTGTCTGGTTATGTGGACTCTCTCCTCAGACCCTACGCTACCAGCACTCCCAGCTATCTTCGAGACACCACTGACTTCCTGAGGAAACTATAATCCATCGGTGATCTTCCAGAAAACACCATCCTGGCCACTATGGATGTAGAAGCCCTCTACACCAATATTCCACACAAAGATGGACTACAAGCTATCAGGAACAGTATCCCCGATAATGTCACAGCTAACCTGGTGGCTGAACTTTGTGACTTTGTCCTCACCCACAACTACTTCACATTTGGGGACAATATATACCTTCAAGTCAGTGGCACTGCTATGGGTACCTGCATGGCCCCACAGTATGCCAACATTTTTATGGCTGACTTAGAACAACGCTTCCTTAGCTCTCGTCCCCTAACGCCCCTACTCTACTTGCGCTACATTGATGCCATCTTCATCATCTGGACCCATGGAAAAGAAGCCCTTGAGGAATTCCACCATGATTTCAATAATTTCCATCCCACCATCAACCTCAGCCTAGATCAATCCACACAAGCGGTCCATTTCCTGGACACTACTTTGCTAATAAGCGATGGTCACATAAATACCACCCTGTACCGGAAACCTACTGACCGCTACACTTACCTACATGCCTCCAGCTTCCATCCAGGACACACAATACGATCCATTGTCTACAGCCAAGCTCTAAGATACAACTGCATTTGCTCCAATCCCTCAGACAGAGACAAGCACCTACAAGATTTCTATCAAGCATTCTTAAAACTACAATACCCACCTGCTGAAGTGACAAAACAGATTGACAGAGCCAGACGAGTACCCAGAAGTCACCTCCTACAAGACAGGCCCAACAAAGGAAATAACAGAACACCACTAGCCATCACATTCAGCCCCCAACTAAAACCTCTCCAGCGCATCATCAAAGATCTACAACCTATCCTGAAAGATGATCCCTCACTCTCACAGATCTTGGGAGACAGACCTGTCCTCGCTTACAGACAACCCCCCAACCTGAAGCAAATACTCACCAGCAACCACACCTCACTGAACAAAAACACTGACCCAGGAACCTATCCTTGCAACAAAGCCGGATGCCAACTCTGTCCACATATCTATTCAAGTGACATCATCATAGGACCTAATCACATCAGCCATACCATCAGGGGCTCGTTCACCTGCACATCTACCAATGTGATATATGCCATCATGTGCCAGCAATGCCCCTCTGCCATGTACATTGGCCAAACCGGACAGTCTCTACGCAAAAGAATTAATGGACACAAATCTGACATCAGGAATTATAACATTCAAAAACCAGTAGGAGAACACTTTAACCTGTCTGGTCATTCAATGACAGACCTGCGGGTGGTAACAGAAAAGCTTCAAAAACAGACTCCAACGAGAAACTGCTGAGTTGGAATTGATATGCAAACTAGATACAATCAATTTAGGCTTGAATAGAGACTGGGAATGGCTGAGCCATTACAAACATTGAATCTATCTCCCCATGTAAGTATTCTCACACTTCTTATCAAACTGTCTGTACTGGGCTATCTTGATTATCACTTCAAAAGTTTTTTTTCTCTTACTTAATTGGCCTCTCAGAGTTGGTAAGACAACTCCCACCTTTTCATGCTCTCTGTATGTGTATATATATCTCCTCAATATATGTTCCATTCTATGCATCCAAAGAAGTGGGTTTTAGCCCATGAAAGCTTATGCTCAAATAAATTTGTTAGTCTCTAAGGTGCCACAAGTACTCCTGTTCTTTTTACGGATACAGACTAACATGGCTGTGTGACAGAGCAGGGAGCGGAGCAGGGAGTGGGGCAGATTTGACCTGGGAATGTTGCAGGGGGGTTGCATTGGGGATGGGGGACTTCCCTTGAAGGAAGCTACCTGAGCTGTAACCTGAGCCAGGAAGGGAGTTGGGAGAAGTGACACCTTCTGGCCGGGAGCCTGGACAAAGGAGAGGAGGAGCAGAGGGGAGGGGGTGAGAAAGCTGCTGGAGGAGTTTTGGTTTGGTTTCAGTTTGGGCTGGGTGGTGCAACGCAGGGAACCCCAAGCTGGGGTCTAAGCTCCCTAAACCCCCCAGAAGGACTTGATTGAGGGGTTCTGGTTGTACCTACACACTCTGCTTGGGACTATGTTCCTGTCATCTAATAAACCTTCTGTTTTACTGGCTGGCTGAGAGTCACGGTGAATCCCAGGAAGAGGGGTGCAGGACCTTGACTCCCCCACACTCCGTGACAGGCTGCTACTCTGAAACCTTAGAATCAGAGAATCTCAGGGTTGGAAGGGACCTCAGGAGGTATCTAGTGCAACCCTCTGCTCAAAGCAGGACCAACCCCAACTTCCGCTACATTCCCCTGGAGGGGGCCCGGCCCTGCCATGGGGAGAGGTTTGGTAATAACTGGGCCTATCAATTTAACCTCATTGCAGCTCAGCTGTAGAAAGGGAGTGAAAGTTCCCAAGAGGGCACAATAATCTGTAACACATGTTGATGGGAAAAGGGAGACAAGGGCTGAATTAGTCGGTTGGTGGAACTCCAGGGCTGTGTTCCAATCATGCCTGGTGGTGTGCTGGGAAGGAGACCAAGCTGGTGACCACCATAGTGAGGGGATGGGCTAGTCCGCCCACCCCTCCCTTCTGGAGCTCTTCAAAGAAAAGGAAGACTTGGGGGCGGGAGGGGATTAGCCCAAGGAACTGTCTGCCGACACCCACTGCAGTGAGCTAACCCTGCCGCCGCCTCCTGGGACCACGAGATCTCCCATAACACCCTCGTCTGTGGCATCCTAATCCTGAGAAATGACTTGACCAGGCCAGACCAGAGAGGGACCCAGATGTCATCACCACCTCCACTGGCTCCCACACAATCCCAAATACCTGCTGGGATTTGAGACGGTCGTTCCCACCCCCCACCCTTGTGTGTTGTTCCTTCCCACCTTACTTTGGTTCTTTCTGTCCCTCTTCTTTTTCCTTCTGTGTAATAAGAGTCTGGCTTAGTCAGCCAAGACGACGTGTGGCACCCCCGCAGTAAACCTGGGACCAGAGAAGCAAGTAAGAGCAATGCCCTGAACAGCCTGAGCCTGGTACAAGTTTGCCTGGGCTTGGAGTGGGAGATGAGGCCGTGGGCTGGACCTGTGGTTTTCCAGCAGCCAGGCTGTGAGTGCGAATCAGCACCAGAGCCAGAAGCCGCGTTTTGTCTCTTCGCTGGGCTTTTCTCTCCTCTTTCGCGGGTTTGTCTTTTAGGAAATGGGATCAGACTTTAACAGCAGTGACGGCTCCAGCCCATCTCAACTAAAGGTCATCCCCTCTGTACTGCCATCGGAGAGACTGCCAGATGGGGCTTCCTTTAAAAGCTCGCCAGCTAACGGGACAGGGAGCAAGGGGTGTCTTCACAATGACAGTTTTATTTAACACTTAGCATGTCGAATGCTTTACCCCTTTTCCCTTCTGTATCTTTAACAAGGGCTAAAGGCTGTTCACTGGGGTTTTTGCCAGTGGAGCAAGCAGCTGAGCTCTCCGGATACCAAACGGCGACCTTGTTTAACACTGTTTCATGTTGGACAGTGACTGGGTTATGTTACCTCCTTTGACTATCTGGGCCCATTTACTCCGTCGTACGTTCTCTCATTCCTCTACACGCAGCCCTGGGAGCTCACTGCCCAATTTCTCCATGGAGCCTGCTGACCAGGGGCCCTGCCGGAGTGCGGTTGGGGCTGCACACAGAGCCAAGACCACCTCTCGTGGCAGGCTGAAGGCAGCCCCTTCCCGTCACTCCCTGCTGGCCTGGGCTGCACTGGAAGGGGCAGGCTGGGCTGCCATGCCCCACTCCCAGCCCCTCCGGGACACCCTGCCCAGAGGTCCCTCCCTTTACTTAGTACAGGCCCCTCTCCCTGCTCTATGTGACTCGTGTCAATAACACCCCAGAGGGGCACATGCCTGGCCTGCTACCTGCCGGTATTAGCTGCTTGTGAACTGACAAACCCCCTTCTCCATAGCCCCTTCAGCCTGCATCCCATTCCTGTCACTCCTGGCTCCTCCCCCACTCCCCAGCCAGCATGCACCTATCGCTGCTCCCAGGTGCAGGCTTCCCAGAGGAGGTGGCACTAGCCAGGGGGGTTGCTTTGGGCAGGGACTGGGAGAGCCAGTGTGGGGGCTGCCCCAGAGGCCTGAACCCCCATGCCCTGGGGGACACCAGGCACACAGCCGGCTGGGCTGGCACACAGAGTCCAGTCAGACATGTCCCCGTCACTGAGTCACACTCACACCTGGCAGAAATCACACACACACACAGGTCTCAGTGTGGCCAGGAAGAATGGCTGGGACTGGGTCCCCACCCCCATCTCATCCGACTCTCCCCTGAGCCCTCCCAGGTGCTCCCCCCACGGAGGCTGTGCTGGGAAGACCCACTGACCAATGGGGCGCCGGCCTGGACTGCTGTGTGCCGCAGCACCACCACCACACGGTGCCACACAGGCCCCTTCCGACACGCATGGGCCCCAGGTGAGCCAGCAGGCAGAGCCCAGCCCAGCTGCAGCATCTTGGGGGATGTGGCCACAGACACACGCTTCCTCCTCGGTTGGCAAACGCCAGCAGGCTGAGGGGGAAACCCCAGGCCTGGGTTAATGCCACGGCTGAGCCGGGCTGGCTCCTTGCTGCCCAGTGCCCCGGCTCTTGGTGTTCCGCCCGCCCCACTCCCAGGCCTGCCCTCACCCTCAGGACTTGGGAACCCCCACTGGCACTCCCACTGGCCCCCCTCAGCCGCTCCCCAGCAGCGCCCCAGACACCGCAGGGGGAACAGGTGCAGGCGCCTGCCCCAGGCCCCACAGCTCCTCTCAGCAGACCCTTCGCTCAGCAGCCTGGTTCCTCCTGAGACTGTAACTCTGGCAGTAACTTGGGCACTTGCCTCTCGGGGCTGCAGGGAGAGGAAGCTGTTCCAGCCCAGCTCTACCCCATATTCCTAGCAGAAGTCCCAAGCACCTCACATAAACCCAAACCCATGGCTGTCGGCTGGAGCAATTATCCTGCCCCAGCAGGAATCTCTTGCATAGTGTTACTGCTGTATCCCAGCCCAGAGGCAGCCGCATTTCAGGGCTCAGTAGGCACAGATGCAGTAGGGTCTGTTAATGGCTGGAAAACAAGCCGATATTATGGAGGTGTCTGCACCCTGGAAACCATGAGCTGATCCACGGGAGCATCAGCCAGCCTGAGCAGACCGGGCAGATCCACCTGAGCAGGTGTGAGCCCAGGTAAGTGGTGCCTGAGCAGCACACACCTAGAATTACAGCTGGGCGGGAGTTTTTCCCCAGAAGAAGCTGATTTTCCTGGATCGGGTTGGGTTTGATGAGTTGACAAGGTTTTGAAATTGCTGAAACACCCTGTTCCTATGTTTTCAAATTGAAAAGTTCTGGTTTTCGGTTCAAACTGACGTCCCGTTTCGAAATGCAAGTTCATTCAGAATTTTTAAAGTGTTCAAAAAATGAAAAAGGTCAAACCCCTAGGAAACCATTTCCACTGACAGGAGCCACAGCCACGTTCGCAATGGGAACCTTTTCTGAAATCTCAAATTCTTCCGGGAGGGGAGAACCATTTCCTGCCCAGCTCCACCTGGAACCCTGGGCCTTTCCCTGTGCCGGGCAGGGCCAGCTCTCCCCAGTCCACATGCAGCCCCCGGGGGCCAGGCAGGTGGGGGACAAATGCTGCTGATTGCTGGATGGAGGAGCTGTTTGTTGACTGAGATTCCCCTTATCCGGCAGAGGGCTTTGGATAAGCTGAAACCTTTGCTTGCCAAACAAACAATTGCCCATCAACAGCTCCATTTATTGGCTCTATCTTGATCTTATCAGTTTGCTCCCTGATAGGGAGAGACATCCCTGAGACCCAGCCACAGTGCTCAAGGTTCAACGGAGAGGAGACAGCACCCCGGGCCCTGGGGGGGGGGGGGGGACACACACACAGAGGGCCCACCGCGATGACCTGCCGAGCACCCGCCTCTCCGAGCTGCGGGCTGGGCCACTCCGGTGTTTCACAGCAAGAACCAAACTGCTCTCCAGAGAAGCCACATCGTCCACAGAGAGGTGAGCACTGCCTGCAGCGTCAGCTCCTAGAATTCAGCTGCCCGCTGCTCAGTACATCGGATGGATTTGTCTCAGCAAAATGCTTGATATGGGGCCACCATAGTCACCTCCCCACCCTACCCAGGTCCCAACAGCTCTGCTGAGCCCCCAGCCCCGCTGCCGCCCGGGTGCCACGCTGGCATTCCCTCCCAACTCACCAGGATGTCCATGCTCTCCCGGCGGAAGGGCGGCTGGTCCGGTCTCTCCCCGGTGGGGGTGAAGAGGAAGGTGGAGGCGGAGCCTGAGGAGCGCATGATGGGCAGACTCAGCGATTTGAAGTCTTTCACGGCCTGCTCCACCTTGAGCTCATCGCCGGGTTTGGCTGTGAGGGAGCGCAGGGCAGGGGGTCAGCCGACGGGCACTAGCCTCAGCACCCAAGCGATTGCTATGGGTAGCAGTGCGAGCCCCGTGGCTCCTGGCCCAAGGGCAGCATGACTCACCCAGCGTCCGTGGGACGGGCCAGACGCGCACACCCTGGGCACACACCTCTGCAGACTGCAATGGCTGCCCAGTCTCAGCGGGTCCCCACCATGGCTGGGCGTGGCAGACACTCCTACCTCCCCAGGGCTGGACTAAGCCCAGGTCTGTCCCAGGTCCGCTAGCCTGAAGCCCAGCCCCGACCCAACTGCCCACGCCGCCGACAGGAGCCCGCCGGGCACAGCTCAGCCTCGCCCTCGCTGCCACACGCGCAGAGTGCACTGGAGGGGGGCTTCATCCTCTCCAGGTGCAGACGCTGCTGCACTGCTCAGATGGTGACCCCTGCTGGACACTGCAGGAATAACATGGGGCCCTGCCTTCCTCCCCTGGCTCCCCCAGGGGATATGGAATGGGACGTGCAGCTGGGAGTCACTCTGAGCGAGGCCTGGCCCCCTCCCCCAGGTGCAAACTCAGCCGCCCCCATCCTGCAGGCTGGAAAGGCTGCCCGCGCTGGCCCAAGGGAGCTCAGCACACTGAGTCCTTCTCTCGCTCCCTGGGCAGAGGCTGGATTTGAACCACGCCAGCCCTGACCTGGGCTGAATGGGCACTTGCGTCCCGAGAGGGGAAGGTCCCAAACCCCATTCCCTATGCAGCCCGGGACACCACGGACCTAGAGCCTAGAGGGCAGCAGCTGAACATCCCCCCAGAGCCACTTCCTGCAGCACGTGAGCTCTGCGCTGGGGGCATCCCCGCTCCCGCCGAGCCATGGGACACGCGGGGCCGGACGGGACGCACCTTTCACCCTCAGGTAGTGTCCCCCGAAGCGGTACGCTTCAAAGCTGAGTGACAGAGGCGTGTTGGACTGATCCAGATAAATATCCACCTTCGCCAGCTCGATGCCTTTCCTCTCGAACACCGGCAGCAGCACCTCCCTGGGGGGCAGAGAAAGAGACGTCGGCACAAGTTCCTCCCTGCCAGGGGCTGGGCTCAGGGAAGAGGGTCCCGCGCCCATTCGGAACAGGAACACTGGCCGGGCACACTGCGCTGGGCAGGAGCTCGGCGGGCAGCGCTGGGGACACGTACAGGGCTCCTGCTGCTGCCGCCACTTGCCACCCTGCTGGCCTGGGAGCTCCGTGACACTCTCCCCAAAGCAACCTGCCCGCGAGCAGGCTGGGCCAAACACGCTTAGCTGGTGGCTGGGGCGGGCACCGCTCCCGGCTCTGGCCAGCAGCTACTCGGCCTCGGCAGCTGGCGAGAGCCACGGACACATGGGAGGAGAAGCTGGCAGGGGACTCTGCAGGGTAACCCGTCACTGCTCCCGGGAGAGGGGGCTGTGGAGATGGCTCTGAGAGGTGACGCCCGTGGGGAACAGAAGGGGGCACAGAGCAGGTTTCTCCACAAGTGCGAGGCAGAGTCAAACACAGCAGCCTCCTGGGCACCCCAGACAGGCACAGTGGGTGACAAGTCCCTGATGCAGCTCCAGGACACCCCCCAGCAAAGCACCACGATGGGCAGTGCCGGTCCTGGGGCCCCTCCAGTGCTTCAGTGCAGGGTGAGCCAGCGGGCCCTGGCAGGGCACCTATGCGCTCACTAGTCAGCAGCATCCGCCTGAGCCCAGGGAAGCCAGGGCAAGGGGCCAAAGCGTGCAGGGAGCTTGGGAGAGGCGAGGAGCACTGGGAAGTGCCAAGGGCACATCAGCTCCTGGATCGGGGTTAGAGTCCACAGCTGACCATGCCGGGACTCCGGGTCTCCACACGGCACCGGGTGTCACACCCCAGAGCAGTGCCAGGGTCCCAGCCAGTGTCTAGCTAGGTGGCCACGACTCACCCCAGGGACTTCTTCTTCATGGCCGGGACGATCTCTGTTTCTATGTCCACGTTCAAGTCGAACTTCAGGGTGAAGCACTCTTTACTGGGGTCCTGCAGGAGGGGGCAGGAGTTAGCCCAGCCATTGCCCAAGCAGCCCTACACCCTGCAGGGTCGGCGCCCCCGACTTCCACCTGCCTGACCATCACCCCCCCGAATCTGGGCAACTCCCTGGCCCCCTCCCAAGTCCCGGCCTGTCTCCTTGCACAGCCGTGCCAGAGCTGGCTGGGAACCCAGCCCGGGGGGTCCCGCTCGCCCGCACCCTGCAGACGGCACGGTTGGCACAGGCCGAGCTACGCAGCGAGAGCCGCTCCAGCAGGAAGCCGGGGATGGATTCCTCGCTCGAATTGGGGATGGGGCCTGTCACTGGTAGGCTCCCCTGCTGCCCTTCAAACCAGAGCTGCTGAGCGCCGGAACCTCACGGCATCCCAAACGGCTCTGGGCAGCAGCCAAGCGAGGCCCCCCAGTCCCAGCACAAGACACTTGCTCCAAGGCTCTGGTTCCACGCCCAGAGCCAGCTGCCAGGGCCCCGTGAGGCACAAGCCAAGAGACGACGCTGGGCTCCTTACATCCGTGTGTCTGCGCCGGGCTTTCTTCTTGGGGAGCTTCAGCGCCGAGCTCTTCTTGTCCCTGCACGGCACAAACACATGGTTACAGGGATCGCCTGGCACACAGAGCCTGGGCCTGGCAAGAGCGATGGCGGTCAGAGAGCCTCATCCCCCACCACACGCCGGGACCCAGGTGCTGAGTGACCCCCTGCACAGAGCAAGCCAGTGCTCTACAGTGGCTTGTTCAGTCTTTCAGACAAGCCCCCGGCCCTGGAGTGGCATCGGCGCACCCAGAACATACTCTGCAGCCTTAGACCTTGTGTCTTGATTGTTAAGTGTAGCTGTCCTCTGGACCCCAGCGTCCCGCTGCCCCAGGAACCCGCTGCCCCGGCGTCCCGCTGCCCCAGGAACCCACTGCCCCGGCGTCCCGCTGCCCCATCTTGTCTGCTGCCAAGGTGATGGAAGCACCTCCCCAGCCCTTCACATGAACATACTCACCCTTTCCCATCCACTAGCCCTTCGTCCTCCTCCTCCACGTCGGAGGCAGGGCTGGTGCGTGGGGGGCATGAGCGCGTGGATACGTTCCGGGCCAGAATGGAACCTGCAACCAGGAAAGATGGACGAGTCACCCAGGAGACCGAGCCCCATCAGGCCCTGGGCACAGATCGAGGCTCAGCACCTCTGCCCAGCAGCTCGAGGGCCGGGAGACTGGGGCCTTTACAGCCACCTGGGGAAGCCTCTCCTGCTGCCTCCGATGGCAGCAAACCCCTCTGCCAACAGGCCCATCACTGCTCCCTCCGCTGACAGGCCGCGCCATCCATGAGGATCCGTTCCCCTGCCTGCCTGGTGCTCTGCCGGCGAGATGCCCTGCTGAGGGGCATCTGGCGTGGGGGGGCTCCAGAGGGGAGGATTTGGGAAGGCTGAGCCCTTGGGAACAGGCCCCCAGGATGAGAACAGGGCAAATCCCCACAGCGGGGAGGAGGAGCCCAAGGGACGGGGCTCGCTGAGGCGGGAGCACCATCGCTGGCAGTGCCCTGCAGGGGAGGAGGGTCATGTCCACCAGGCCCCAGCCCCCGCTGCCCCCAGCTCTCACCTTGGGGGGGCAGGTCGAAGCGGATGTGCCCGTCGAAGTGCATGGTGCCGTGGAACTTGCGGTCACAGGCCTCACACAGGTTCAAGGGATTGCTGTGGTTCAGCTGCTGGCACTCGGCGTGGTGACATACCTGCGAGAGGAGAGAGGCCATTGGGCAGTGCTCTGACCCGCTACAGAGCCAGCGGCCGGAGGTGCAGGGTGAGCCAGAGACCAGGCCGCCTGCTGGTTTGCTGGGGTCCCTTCACTGCTCCCCGCGGTAAAGGGAGCTGCAGTGCCAGCGGATCCAGCCACTGGGATTTCCCTGGCAGGCAGAGAGCCACCCCCTCCCCCGGCCTACCCCCCCATGCCACCCCCTTACGGGCCCAGGCCATGACTAGAAAGCCACTGTGCTCCAGCTACTCCCCATGCCCGGGGCAGGGCCGCCAGGCACAGCCCGGAAGCGGTTCTAGCCCACAGAGATGGTGCTGGGACAGCGCCCGGGCCTGGCAATGAGAGTGGAGCCCAAAGGCCCCTCTGACGGGCACCTACCATCACGCCAAGGGAAGGAGCATCACTTGCCTGGGGCCGGCCAGCCCTGGGTACTAGGAGCCACCCCTGGGAGAGCTCAGGTGATTTCCCGACAAAGCGGGGCAGGAAGCTGCAGTGAAGGGGGAGTGTGCAGGGAGAAAGCCAGCGCTAGCCGAGTCTCCTGGGAGCTAGGATAGATGCCAGCCAGGCAGGGCCTGGGAGTGGCCTGCCAAAGCAGGAAGGGTCCCGAGAGACACCTTGTTTGGGGTGGGCTGTTGGACGGACCTGGTTCTGGGATTTGGAGTCAGGTTTGGGGTTTATTTTATATTAATTAACCCAGCCCCCAAGGACGGGTATTTTTGACCACAAAAGCCTGGGTGAAGTTTTATTTGATGAGTCCAAGGGGGAAACTGAGGCCGGCTGCCTGTAGCATGGCCCGAGGGGACGCTCAGGAGGCCCATTTACACCAAGCTACAGGAGCTTTCTGAGCATCCACAATTAGTCGTCTCAGCTCTGTCTGCCCCTGCAGCCTACACTCACACGAAGCCTCCCCCAAGGGCAGTTCAGGTCGGGCTGGGCCAGGCCAGGCCAGGCCCCTGCAGCCAGCGTGGGAGATCAGGGCACAGGCCAGCAGGGACCACAGGCAAAGGGAACTTTTCTCTCCCGCACAGTCAGATCTCTCGAGCCGTTAGAAACTGCCCGGCCATACGGCACCAAGCAAAGGCCCGGGATGTCCCCAGGGCTCTGAGCCTGAGACAGGGAGACAGACAGAGGAGCAGGGTGTGGGCTGTCCCTCTGCAGAGGCTACTGCCTCCTGTAGCCACTGGGCTAGGAAGCGACGGTGCCTGGTTTCTGCTCTCGCTCAGTGCTGCAGCGTGAGACCAAGGAGCCATCCCCACGGCTGTGTCCCTGCTTGGAGACACTCCCCAGGGGAGGAGACATGTGATCAGAGGACGGGACTCGGGAAGCAGACGGACCCTTGCTGGGAAAAGATGTGCTGACCCACCGCACTCCTGTACTACCCATCTCACCCCTCGGCATAGACCCCAGCCCCCCTCCCTGCCTCCAGCTCAGCACACTCCTGCTACCCGCCCCACCATACTCACGGCCATGGCAGGAGAGCGCTCCCAGCTGCTGGGCCAGGCACCCCCCGCGCTGCCGGCCGGACTAAGCCCTAGATCACCAGCCTGGCTTTCCTGGGCCGAGAGCTATTGTATCCCAAACGCCCGGCGTGCAGAAGCAGCGGCCGGCTCGCTCTGGAAGCTGCTTTGTGTTTGAAATATCAGTGTCCCCATAGCAGGACTAAGGAAACAAGTGTCTGCAGCGAAACAATGCTTGCGAGCCGATCCATTTCCTCCGATTGTGCGCTGGGCCCGAGCCTCCTTTGGGTCACTACACGTCACAGCGAGAGGGGTTATTTTTAAACACAGCTGAGGCCTGAACATGCCACGCAGTCCGGGACCCTCGGGGCAAGCGCTTGCTTGTCTGTCAGCTTCGGAGCAGAGGTTTTCCCTGAGCTCCAGGAGTCACTGCAGACCCGCTCTGCTCCTGAGCCCAGCGGATGGCACCTAACATGCTTAACATGCACGTGGGCTCAGACCCAGAGACTCCTCTGTGCAAGGACCCTCCTGCCAGGTGCTGTCCAGCGGGCGCCCAGCCCTCCTTGGGGAAGCACCCCCTAGCCCCTAGTCAGGACTGGCCCAGCCCTACTGTCACCCCCATGACTCTCAGCCAGCCAGTAAAGCAGAAGGTTTATTTAGACGACAGGAATACAGTCCAAGACAGGTCTTGCAGGCACAGACAACAGGACACCCCTCAGTTAGGTCCATCTTGGGGTCCTCGGGCACCCCAGCCCCCTTGGGAGGTCAGAGCCCTCCCTGCCTCCCAGCCACCTCACCCGCCAGCTCTTGAGACTCTGCCTTCAGCGACCCCTCCCACAGCCTTTGTCAGTTTCCCGGGCAAAGGTGTCACCTCGCCTCTCACTCCTTCCTGGGTTCTCATGTTACATGCTCAGGTATTCTCCGTTGGTCAGTCTCCCATCCCCCGATGCAGACTATCCTAGCCAACGTCCCCTGTCAGCATTCAAAGACCACTTTAAGAACAGTCCCAGTTCGTCACACAGATCCACCCCAAGAGGCACTGCACCTCCAGAGAGCAACAGGTCTAAGGAGGGAGGTGGAGGGGGGTGCAGAGCTCTGCCCTGCACCCACTAGCCCACTGAGCCAGAGGCTGAGCCAGGGTGAGTGGTCCCGCAGCACATGGGCCTGGTTCCCGATGCCACACTGGGGCTCTGGGGTGGGGCATGTCTCCCCTCTCAGAGGCAGGCAGTGCAGCAGGATCTCTGAGCACAGCTCATTTAGCCCCTCCCAGCCACCACCGCACAGGAGCTCCCCGCCTTGGCAGCTCACATGACTGGTGAGAGACTATCCGAGCAGCTCTGCACGTCTCCTGAGACAAGCCAGTCAGATGGCCTCTGCGGCCAAGGGCCTCCTCCCTTGCAAGCACACCTGCACTGCTGGCTCCTATGCACAGCACCGCCTGTGCGGGGACTGGGAGCGCCTCTCCAGGATAACTCCAGCGACCACAGGCGCCCAAACCGGCATCTGCCTCGCTCCCAGATGCACCCACAGCCTGAAGTCAATGGCCCCAGAGTCAGACTGCGAGTCACTTAAACCTCAGCCCTGGTAGTTTCAGATAAAAAGACCAAGCTACACACTGTGGGGACCAACTCTGAGCCGTGGGCAGGTCTCCGATGCTAAAGCCAGAGAAAAGCAGCATCAGAGAAAGAGATCACAGAACAGGGGCCTGCAACCAAATGTTCAACACAAGTACGTGTTCCAGCTGAGTCCACCCGAAAGCCACACAGCTCAATGTAAACGTGTGCATCTAGAACACCGAATGCAGGCCAGACTTCCAGGATGGGGGACTCTATCCTGGGAAGCAGCGACTCTGAAAAGATTGGGGAGGAGGGATAATCAACTGAACATGAGCTCCCAGCATGAGGCTGTGGCCAAAAGAGCTAATGTGATCCTGGGCTGCAGAAACGGGAATCTCAAGTAGGAGGAGAGAGGTTATTTTACTCTGTACTTGGCACTGGTGCGACACTGCTGGAATAGTGAGTCCAGGTCTGGGACCCACAATTCAAGAAGGATGTTGATAAATTGGAGAGGGGTCAGAGAAAAGCTACCAGTCTGATTAGAGGATTACAAACCCTGTCTGGCAGTGACAGACTCAAGGAGCTCCAGCTATATCGCTTAACAAAGAGAGGGTTGAGGGGTGACTTTGATCACAGTCTATACCTATCTCCCGTGGGAAACAGACATTTGATAATGGGCTCTTCAATCTAGCAGAGAAGCTCTAGCACAGCCCAGTGGCTGGAGGTTAAAACTAGACACATTCAGACTGGAAATAAGGTGCAATTTTTTTACCAGTGAGAGCAATTAATCAGTGGAACAGCTTCCCAAGGGCCATGGTGGATTCCCCATCACTGGCCATTTTTAACTCAAGACTGGATGTTTTTCTAAATGATCTGCTCTAGGAATTGTGTTGGGGCAGGTCTCTGGCGGTGCTAGCCAGGAGGTCAGACTAGAGGGTCACAATGGTCCCTTCTGGCCTTGGAATCTAGGACATCTCAGAAGCATCGGAGCCTGGAGTTAGCCTCCTGGGCCACAAACGCAGCTCCCAGCAGGAGGTGCTGCATGCAAACACCCCTCTGGGATGGTCTGCACACGGTGTTTGCACCGATTTGGGGGAGGAAACCGTTAAGTTGATGCAAAAGCTGTGTGTAGACCAGGCCTTGGTCCCTAGGAGACGGGCTGGAAAGGAAGTAAGCTAGGCCAGCGCTAGTCAGTCAACGGCATGCAATACAGAGCTTAGGTGCAAGAAGAGCTCCCACTCCGGGTCCCTACATATTCAAAGCAATAAGGGTTTGGCAGCTCTTCCTTATTGAACTGATCTGTGCTTATGCTGAAACTTTGCAAAGGACTTGTCTCAGGAGCTCATCACATGCTGTCTGGTGCGGGGCTGGGTTGTGAGCACATCAGCACAATGGAAACCACAAGCACAGAGGCCCAGCTGGGCTGCTGATCCAGTGGCTGCATTTTATACTTCAGAATGTAACGTTTCATTCATTAAAAATGCAGACTCAAGCCCTCACAGTTGTGTAGAAAACCTTCAAAATGTGAACTGAATGCAAACTGACCCAGCCATATCTGCAGAAAGCCTGCTATGAGAACTGCCTGTTTGCCTCCGTGTTCACTCTGAAGACTAATGATGGCTATTCTAATGTCAACATTGTTAACTCTTTCTCTGCTGATTGAAGCAAGAAAGGACAATCACTGTAAGATCTACACAGTGAAGATCTACATGATTTTGGCATCATGAATGGGTGGAGCTTGGATAGTGGGCAGAGCCTGGGAAAGTACCACCATTTACCTTATTCCTAATCTGATGCCAGGGTCACTGTCTTGTGAATGTGCACACCAGGGCCCCTCTGGAGTTACCTCCCCATACACACAGTGTTACACCGGGGGCTGATGCACACACCCATACACACACAGCTCACCTGGAGGTCACCTGGTGATACACACAGGGATTTATACACACACACACACACACACACACACACACTTACTGGTGTGCATGCCCAGGGATCTCCTGCCCCTGTAGCCTGCTCAGGGAAGCACTGGGGGTTTGCAGTAGCAAGAGGAAACCTGGACATGGAGAAAGCACAGGACTCCTGGGTGATATTCCAGGCTCTGCCACAAATATCTTGTGTGCCCCTAGGGAAGTCATTTAAACATTCTGTCAAAAGGGGACCATCCCCACAGCACCCCCTGCCCACGGCAGCTTCATTCATGACTGCTCAGAGCAGAGACTGGCAGAAGCTTCTCCTTATTTAACTCCCCTCTTCCATCCCCAGCTCAAAGCCCAGGTGCAGCCCAGGAGGTAGTTTAGCTATTGTAGATCTGTGCCTGCCCCTGCCACGACTTTCCACAACCCAAAGTCCCCCAGACACAGCCAGGCTCTCTGCCATGCAGCCACATGGTTCTCAGAGTGGACCAAAAAAAAAAAAAAATCTGTCTGCCAGATGTGAGACCTGGGCTGCGCCTGCAGCTGCTGCCGAGTTCCCAACACAACACAATCTCCATGCTCCAGGATGGCACCAAGAGCCAGGCCAGGCATCTGGCTGGGGTCATCAGAGTCAAGGGGAGTCAGCCCAGCGAGCAGCTAGGAAGCCACAGTTGACTGGCTGACAGTTTGGTGGCCAGGGAACATGCAGTATTTGCAGCATCGAACATCTCCACTCAGATGGAAAGGAGCCAGGGAGGGGGACGGCCTGCTGTAGGAAGTGAATGTGAGTCTGAGTGCAGCTGGGATGTCTGCAGGGGGGCCAGACACAGAGGAGGTGATGGGCGCACACAGGTGTCACCTCCAGCCAAGAGGGTGGAGAGCACAGATCCGGCAGAATTCACGGCAAGTCAAAGTCCTCTGAAACACAGAGGCAAGCACAAACCCCGCCTGGCTGAAGCAGGGGGAATGAGACAGCAGCAGCTCTAGTTCCTTGTTGAATTTTTAAAGCTCACAGCAACGAGGAAACTTAATGCCAGTTGCCCATGGCCCGAGCAGCAGAAGCGACCGAGTATCCTTTGCCAAGGCGGACTCAGGACCCGTGGAAAGACAAACCACTAATCCCCCTGGCTCCAGACTCACCTCTGGCCACAGCAGCCAACAACAAAGGCAGCACCTTCAGCTCAGCCAGCAGTGACCACCCCACAGGGCCGCCTGTCTCTTCCCGAGCCGGAGACTTCCCCGCAGTCCCCCGAGCGAGCCAGACAGCCTGTGTCCTCGGCGCAAACCCCACTGACTCATCTCTCCGGGAGGGTTGGGTGGAATCTCAGCCATGACAGCATGGTGACTAAGCAGGTGAGGCACCTCTTGGGTTTGAAATGAGTAAGATTTGCAACATGCTCTCCATCTGCTCTTCCTTGTTTGCCCAGACAGGCTTCAATTCCCAGGCCCACAGCACAGCCGAGGGACGGTACTCTAGCTGCATGTGGGGGTGTCTGTCTCTCTCCCCCACCCCCTCCGCTGCTCCAGCTCTTCCCTCCCTCTCACCCCTGTCAGCCTGCACTCACAGCTGGAACTGAAGCCTCCCAGGCTCCTGCAAAGCTACACCTCCTCTGAGGAGAGCATCCGGTTTCTGACACACTCATCTGCATACTATGGTCTAACCCGCAGCACATTCGCATGCACGGCAAGTGTCTGGTTCGCTCTGCAGTCTGAATGTGGCACCGGGTCCTAGACTCCACTGAGTGGGATCTGGTTACTCCTCGGTTCATGGCCTCTGTGTACATACACCCGGCGTATTCATGCCCCAGAGAACTGACAGCCTCACCAACGACCCCAAGGGGAGCGATTTCGCCGGAGGAAGTTGAGGTTGCCTCACTCCGCACTGGCCCTGAGCCTGTTGGGGGAAACAAAGCTGGTGCTGTCCTGGGGTGCTCTACACCCTGCAGCCCTGCTCCGAGCCGGCTGCAGGCGCACGGCCCAAAGGAAGCGGTTCCAGCCTGACTGAACCCTGCACACCGACTGATGCTCTCACTCCGCTACGCAGAAGGGCTGGACAAGCGGCTGCAGGGAGCTCGCTGGGCACCCCCGGGGTATAGATCCCAGCACACCGCCAGGTACCTCGAACCAACCCGAGAGGGGAAAACGTCAACGGAGCCCATTTTGTGATGCTTGTACTCACCTTTGCACAGTCCATTCATCTAAGTGACCTGGAGCCCCCAGTCATTAGTGAGGGGTTGGTTATGGGAGCAAGGACTTGCATGTCCATTTGATTCAGGCCATGGTCTCCTAACGGCAGACATGAGCCTCACTGCTAATGCACCCACTGCTCCTTTTACTGACACCTTGGCAGAGGAGAGCGCAGAGTTAGACAGACACACGTGGCGACAATCAGCTCTTGTTGCTGGGCTTTCTAGGACTGAGTTAGTAAAGGACAAACAGCTGAATTTTAAAGACCACCAATATGGGGAAGGCGCCAGAGAAATAAAAATCTATGGGGTAGAGGTAATGGATTTTTGACAAAACTATGTCACCTGCAGCCTCTCTGCGCCTGGTAGGTGCTGGGCATTCCCCCTTCAGCCCCTCTTTGCAGTTCGATTTAGCTGCTCAACAAACGCATCACACAATGACACCGATCACCAAAGCACTGCCACTGCTAACACTCCGCTCCCCGTGGTCGTTACACAATGGGATCTGTATGGGAAGTCCCCACAGGTGGTACTGGAGACCACATCAATACACCCCAGCCAGAAGGAAGCCACACACCAGCGTACCCCGGCCCCCAGCAGCCAGACCCTCAGCCCCACCCAGCACAGAGCTCACCCAGCTCCTGGGGCCCTTGCAAAGCAAACCCTGAATTGTATAATGCAAATGTGCAAAGCCAGTGGGAGCCACCAGCACCTTCACGTGAACTCTCCCGTTCGGCTCGCAGACCTCGCCCGACAGAGCTCGTCCGTCTCCTCTCCCAGGAACCCAGTTCTCTCTCTGCTGTGCAGGATCCCTGCCCTCACCCTTGCCCCCGGCTGCGGCACCCAGCTTGCCCCAGGAACCGCTCTCCCTCCAGTCAGCACACTGCCTCCGCGTGCTGGGAGCACAGTAGGGTCCATGGGATGCCAGGCTGGGGAGACATTATTCCAGCTGTGGCATCCCTGGGCGCTGGGGAGTCACCTGAACTCACTAAGCACTGACCTTTTTCTACGAGGGAAGGGAAGTCGGACGTGAAACCCACCCTGCCCTCCCTTACCTCCAGTCACTCACCCTGCTCTGCAGGACACCCCGAGCCCACATACGGGGCATTAACTTCCAGACGCCAGCACGCCAGGTGCAGGGAGCTGGGCCCCACCAGAGGCTCCCGCTCGCCCTCCCACCCCGTTCTCTGAGCTGCACCAAGCAGAGCCCAGGACTCAAACGTTCCCGCTCCCTGAGCCAGCCTGGCTGCTGGAAGAGAGTGAACCCTTCTGAAGCACTCAAAGGTCCTGACTTACCCCTATTATTCATTGGGTGCATTCCGGCAGCAGCCAGGTCAGGGCCCCGTGCTGGGTACGGTGCATGGCGAGGAACAGTCTGGCCCCGAAGGGCTTACACTCTGAACAGAAGGGGGAGAGGAACCGAGGCCCATGGAGGGAAAGTGACTTGCCCAAGGCCACTGGCAGAGTTGGGAACAGACCCCAAGCCTGCATCCCCGGCCAGTGCCCTCCCGCTGGGCCAGTCTGCCTCCCAGCAGCTTCTCAGGCGTGCCAGCTCCCCAGTGCTCAGGGAGCCCTCCTGAAACTCTCCAGCCAGAGGTGAACACTTGGTCTGCTCTCTGGGGGCACAGCCAGCGGGGCTGGTGCATGGTACCTGCACCAACATACCCAGCAGAGGGATTAGGAAACGTCGGCTGGCACGTCTCTCTTGCCGAGGCCTTTAACGATTCTCCTTTCTGTCCACAGAGCAGCTTGGCAGCCCTGAATGCAGCCCAGCACAATGGCCGGGAATCCTTGTGGAGCAGCTCCCCCCCCCCCCCAAGCGATGCCCCCGGAGGCCAGGCCCCATCGCAATGCCTAGACCTCCCCTCCAGCAACTAACCAGCCATTGGAATTCAGCCTTTCACTCCCCAGCAGGTGCCTCACAATAGCCATTGCCAGGGAGATGCTGCACAGGGTGCTAAGGGCTGGGCCAGCCCTTGTGGGACCAGCCAGATAGGGCCAGCAGGAACCGCCTCCCCCCGCAGCAAAGCCAAAGCCCAGCTGTGCCCCACAGCCAGGGCCTCAGCGCGGCCCAGTGGTTCGGAGTGGGAGCCAGGACTCCGGGGTTCTGTGTAAGCTCTGGGAGGAGTGTGCTTTGGTGGTTACAGCAGGGGGCTGGGACATGGGCACGTGGGCTCAGGGCCTACACGGGGCACTCCCCTGCCTCCGCCCCCCCAGGGCTCAGCATCCCCAGCTGTAAGATGTGGGTGATTTCACACCCCTGGGCTGGAGGCTTCGCTAATTAACACCCACGGCGCTCACCCAGCTGCTGGAGAGTGCGGACACGTCTGCCCCTTACGCAGCAGCACCCCCGGCTGGAGCTCTGCAGGTTCCTCTGGGACTCGAGGGTAGAAGCAGGGCCATCTGGTTTCACCCCCAGCCCAATCCCCTCGCCCCCCATCAGTGCTGCCCCCAGAGTTGCTCCCGCGGGGCTGCTGCAGGGACACAGAGAGAAAGTTCACGTGAGTCGGGGGCCTGTGCCCTGCTGAGCTCTGCAGCCCTCTACCCTCCTGGTACCTGCGTCACTGTCTCCCATGTGGCTAGACAGAGACAAGGCTACAGGCTTGGGAGCGCCTGGATTCTTGCCATGGGCAGCCTGCTCTGCTAGTACGTCACGGCCTCCTGGCGTGCCAGGGCCTATTCCCACCGCCAGTCATCCGGAGAGCGGAGGGGGTGGTGGCTGTGGCAGGGAGCAGCAGCCCCTCCCCGGCCCTCAGGGGCTGTGCTGTGGGGAGAGAAACATGCCCCCGTAAGCAAAGCCAGGTTCCCAGAGGGGGCCTCTCCCCAGGGACAAGCCCCTCTGGCCGGGAGCATCAGGAGGGGAGCCTGTGCTGGGAGCTACCCTGGTTATGGAGCAGGGACGCGGCAAGCCTGCAGCTGCCTAGACACTCGACGTTCGCCCCGGCCACTCCACGCCCACAGATCAGCACCCCCGTTGCTGGGCATGCTCAGGCCTCTGTGCCTAGCCAGCCTTGGACACGGGCCTCTGAGAGAGCCCCGCAAAGCAAGGACCCTGGGCCCCAGGTGAGATCTGACACCACAGGCCCGCCCCAGAGCCCCGGCAGAGCCCAGACACGCTCCTTAGTCCCTGCTCTCTGAGTCACCACTGGCGTGTTGGAACCAAGACTGCAGACCAGCCGGCTCAAGCTGAATTATAAACCCGCAGCAGGAAGGCTGAGGCTGGGCAGCACCACCCCAAGAGGCGCTCAGCTCCGGCCTCAGGAGACTCCCCCACTGCTCCGTGTGGCCCGAGCTGCTCTGGGGAGGAGCGCCACTCTCTGCTGACATGGGGCAGCTGCCCAGGCCTGTCTGTGCCAGGCTGCTGAGGAAGAGCAGCTGGCCCCACCTCCGCTAGCACTGACCCCCGTCCTGCCCTGCCGAAGGGCTCAGCCTCCCGGGGGTGCAGCAGCTGGGCAGGTGGGCACTTGTCTGGCTCTCTTCCGGAGCAGCCTCTGAGGCAGAAAGAACGAGCCCCAGATAGGTTATAACTGACCCCAGGGCTCAGCCAGGCCCCTGCTCAGGAGCGACTCAGCCCTCCTCCTCCCTGCCCCAAGGAGAGGCCAGACACAGCCTGAGGATGGCTGCAAGGCGGCCCCGGATAGCAGCAGTTATGTTCCGAGCTACAGCACCCCGCTGTGGCACGCCTGCCCCCAGGCACCCCCCTTCTCTACGGGCCAACTGGGCTTTGCACGGGCAAGGACGATGCAAATCCTCCAACTTCTCTCCCCTCCCCCTCCGTCTGGACTCACTGATGGAGCCAAGCTGAGCTCTGCTGGTGCCTCCTTTCATAGGCTGCGCTCGGAGCTCCCAGCTGCCGGGGCGTTTGCCCTCCCATCCCTGGGGGCGCCTGGGGAGGGATGTACAGGCCTGATGGGGGAGCCCAGGCTGGGCCTTGCAGAGCCCACGCTCCCCAGCCTCGAACCAGCATGTGCTCCCGCGGGGCTCCCGTCCCTGATGGCTGGACGCACTTGGCCTGGCTGGCTGAAGGCAGCCCTGTGTCCCTCCACCAGCGCCCCTTTGCTGCACTCCAGGGAAGTGCCCCGGGTGGTCAGTAGGGATCCCCTGCATGGCCACTCCCTCCCCGTCGCTCCGGCCCAGCAGTCCCTGGCCTGCCGCACCCAAGCACATGGACACTTTCATCCCAGCGCCAAGTTCACGAGTTACGCAGAGCGCCCCAGCCAGCCAGGGCCGGGGGCACCGCTACCCAGCGCTCTGTATGCAGCACTGCCAAGGCCCCAAGCAGAGCTGCTGCCTGCTCAGCCAGGCGCCTGGGTGTCGGGAGCACCACTCCTGCTCCTGCCAGCCACCTGCAGCTTGGGCTGGCTCGGCGGCCAGCAAGCCCCAGTGCCAGGGCAGCTCCCAGCAAGGCACCAGCTCCGCTCCTGCAGCTCTCAGGAGCCCGGCAAAGCGAGAAGCCAGAGGTGGGTGTAGCAGGCAGCCCCCGGGGCAGTGAGAACACACAGGGAGTGTAGAGAGACACCAGCCACTGTGGCCTCAAGGGCATGGGGTCCAGCTGGACAAGTAACCGCTGCTCCAGCCTAGGCTGGGAATATCCAGCCCGGAGGATAGCTGCAAAATGGGTCAGGCTCTAGAGCCCCCCAGCAGGCTGCTCTGCTGTGCGGGTGGCAGCTACCCACTGTGCTCACCATCAACAGAGCCAATCGGGCCCTGCCGCGCAGGGGGGCTGGACGCCTAGCCTCATTCACTCGGGCCAGCTGGGAATTAGAGATCGCAGCGCCAGCCTGCCCTCCGAGTGCCCACATCAGCAGCTGGCACACTGTGTGCACAAATGACCCAGCACGCAGGAGGAGCTAAGGGGCCCAAGCGATGGCCCCAGGGGTAAACTGGCAGAGGGGCACATACATGCCAAGGCCAAACCAATGGGCCAGGGATGGATGGGAAATAATCCCACTGGGGGTGGGCG
Organism: Terrapene triunguis; assembly: GCF_002925995.2. Classification (NCBI taxonomy): domain Eukaryota; kingdom Metazoa; phylum Chordata; order Testudines; family Emydidae; genus Terrapene; species Terrapene triunguis. The sequence goes on along the minus strand of NW_020665065.1, from coordinate 1,467,815 downwards.
GCTCATACCATAGCCGGTGATGGAAAGGCACGTGCAGATCCGTGCTACACGGAGACAGAGGCATGCATGTCCCGCAGTGTCCCTCAGCACTGCTCTGCTCTGGCCATGGGTCCCCTCAATCCCTCCCCTCTGACATGCGGACAAGACACCATCTCCAGCTTCTGCGCCAGTGAAGGAGAGACGTGGATCCTCTCGGCGCACAGTCCCTCCCCACACCGCCGGTCACAGCTGGAAGGAAGCTGCTCTGGAGCTTTGTCCGTGTGCAGGAAGTGCGGGGGAGGGATCCCCCATCCAGTCCCAGAACAGGGCTCGTCCCAGTGACGACAGATGCTGGGGGTTAGGAATGTCCCAGCAGCAGTAATCTGTTGTGACTCCTGATGTTCTCCCAGGGATTAAACACGCCGTGGGTGGGCTGCATGGACAGTTATGTAACCCCAGGGACTGATGTTGGGCATTCAGCACGATCCCCTTGGGAGGGGTGCAGTGCACGGGCCAGGCGCCTGTGGGGAGGGGGCCCACCTCCGGCTGTTTACCAGTAGCCTGCATTCTGGGCATGCCCAGGGAGGCAGTGGGCTGGAGAGCACACTCCCACCTGGATCCCGGCCTGATGCTTTGCTGCAGAGCTGCACGGCCTGGAAAATCTGCACCGGCAAGGTCTGCACGGTGGGGCTCAGCACACCAGGCACCCATGCAGAGAGCAGCAGGCAGCTCGGCGCTGCGTGAGCAGCAGAATGGCGAGGCCTTCAGAGGCCAGTCTGGGCACAGTATGGGTACCTGGAGCCTCTGGCAGCAGCATGCAGCAACCCCCATCCCTCCCCTCCCCCAGCCGTTACTGTAGGAGGGGCTGTTGGCAAGGGTGACCCATCAGCCTCCAGTAATGCTTCCGTGTGCATTGTGGGCTGTACTGTGCGAACGCCCCTGAGGCAGCGGCGAAGCCTGAAATCTTGCATGAACCTGGGGGAAAACACTCCTGGCAGCTTTGCAGTAGAGGCCGGCTGGGCTAAGCTGGGTTCCAGCAGAGGCTGTGGGCTCAGTGCCCTGCTTGTGGGAAGCGCGCTCCCTGTAGCTCCATAAACATTGCCTTGCTTTACCCTAGTGCTGCTGCGTCTGCTACCCACACGCAACCGGCACCAGTGGGTCAGAGCAACTTAGAAACCAACAGCTCCGGCCCCAAATTCCACCCACCTCCAGAATATCCCAACAATCCGGTCAGAAATGATCCCGAAGAAACCAAACGCAGCTGGTCATCCGAACTGATCCAGACACCCCCTGCCCTCTCCAGCACGCCCACTCGCTAGGCTCGCTCATGCAGCCCGGCTCTGCATCAAGGCACTTCCCTCCTGAAGCCAGCACAAAACACACCTTACTAATTCCAGAGCTTCCTGAGAACCACTGAACACGCCACTGCTGCGTGGCAAGAGCCAGGCATTGTGTTTGCACCTTGAAACAAAACCTGTAAGGGAAAACCATTGGCGCTGGCCTTGGGAGCCAGGGTCTGGTCCGAAGAGCACGAGTGCCTTGCAAAGACTGGTTCGTTCACAGTTAACCAGTCTCTGCATCAGATTTTTCCAGTGATAATGAGATTTATAAAAACATCCCTGGTGCTAAGGTAGTGGACCCAGTAGAGGGGGATCCAACCCAGGCCTGTATAACAGATGCAGATATCCACTGGGGGTGGGGGTGGCAGTAGATGCAGCTGTGTGTCTGAGCTGTATGACTTGTCTCAGCCTGCAAGCTCCGCAGTGCTACAGCCAGCCCAGCTGTGACACTCACCAGCCCAACAGTCACATCTCATCTCTAAGAACAGTCTGGAAAATGCCCCTGAACATCCAGCCGACCTGCCCAAGGTGCCTTGTGCCACAACATGCCAAGACTGCTGGAGGTGACCTGCCTGATAAACCCAAGCACGGCCCAGGGAAGCTTTGTCCACAACAGGCTAGAAAAATAAGGAGTCAGCTGTTGCCAAAGGTTCTGAGTCCAGCTGGAGCCAGCTGCAGCTTGTCATGTAAATCAATTGTGCACTTGGAACCAGACCCCGTTGTTGCTAATGAGGCGGGAGGATTTGCTGAAAGGAAGGTGGAGAAGGGAAGGGGCAGTCTGGGGACCAGGGAGAACCCTACGGAAATGCAGCGTTTTAAAGCCATCCTGCTTTCCCACTTGCTCGGAGTTTGCTGTCACCGGCTGCTGGCAGGAAGCGGCACATTGTTTTCATTCTCTGCAGAGGCTGGATTTCCAGTCACTGGGCTAAGGCAGGAGAATCCACAGCTCAGCCGTGATGGCAGCTCATCTGGCGGTTGCCCTGAATCCGCTGGACTGAACATATGTTTCACCCACCTTTAAAGTCCCTCCCAGCCCCAGCTTCCAGTGTTAACGTTCCCTGAGCCGGGGCTCCGTGCCCAGCGGTGGAGGCGTTCAGCCCCATGGCTCTTGGGCTCCCCAGGCATTGAATCTAGCTGGTAACATTTTCTCAGCCCCAGCTTTGTGGCGTTAGCCAAGCCCCAGCGTACCCACCTGCCGGGGGAGGACAAGGACCCAGTGCCTAAGCCACGGCTGCTGCATGTGTCAGAGAAGCCGGAGAGCTCCCTCCTGCATGGTGCACCTTGACGCTGGAGCTGACCCAGGGATCGGCTGTGTTAGGAACGCCCACAGCTCCAAGGACCCACTCTCTGCCCTTCCCACATGCCAGCCGCTTGGGAACCCCCCAGAAAGCCCCATGCTCCAGCCCCGAGATGGCTGACTAACACTGGCCATTCAGAGACTCACCAGTCCACTGGGATCCCTCGGGGGGAGCCCCTCACTTCTGCCCCCTGCGCAGGCCCTTGCATCACTCGCTCGCTGCCTCATCACAGCTCTGCTTTGCAGCGTCTGGCAGGCAGCACTCCGCTCGCTGCCGCCTCCGCCGTCCCAGTGCAGCTGAGCCTGGCTCTCAGCCCAGGGGACAGTGCGGGCAGGAGCGGGGCTGAGTCTGGAGCGCCTGGCGTCCCTGCATCCCCTCCCTCATTCGCACCCGGGCGTGTGTGCAAGGGAAATCAGCGGACACAAAGCCATGCTAAAGCTGGCAGCCGGATAATTAGGGCGGTCGGAATCTACCACCCCCTCCCAGGAAGAGGCAGACAGCTGGAATGTACCATTCGTCCACCGGCATCTGCCTGCGGTACAATGACAGGGCAGGAAAGAGACACAGGCCCGTGTCACACAGTGAAGTCAAGTCCACCAAGCGGAGCAGCCGGGAGCAGCCCTGGGGCCCCGGGCCTGGGAGACACAAAAATGCACAAAGCCCAGTGTGCATTGCCCAGAACCCCCACCCCCACCACCACCTCCGGCTGCAGGCAGGGGGCTGGGGGGGGCTGGATTCAGAACCCAAGTCCCTGGGCCAGGGAAGAGCAGCCACAGCCCTCTGGCGGGATCCGCCCAGCAGAGCGAGCGCCTTGGCTGGAGTCGGGGCAGGGGGCAGCAGGATGGGACAGCCAGGCTTCCCCCAGCCCGTTGCTGTTTGTGTGGCAGCAACACCCAAAGGCCACAGCACGCTGGGCACGGTGCACAGTGCTGAACGCCTATAGCTTCCATCGGTCACTGGGGACGAATCTCAAATCCAGCCCCAAAGCTTTGCCCCGGGCTCACAGCCAGCCACAGAGTTTCCAGCCACCCCCGGGGTCAAAAGTCACCTGTTGTCCCAAACCCACCCAAGGTTGGCTTGGAAATCAGGAGATTATCTTTAAAAACAGATGCTGGGGTTAATCACATGACTCCAGGAGCTGGAACTTCAAGGAAACCACCACCGACTATCGAGCAACTCGTGCTGCAATCGAGACCTGCGCGCCGCCCTCCCCCCCACCGCACGCTGCCTGACGTTATGACACGTTGATTACCTGGCTTCACGTTCCCAGGCCAGCCATGAGCGGCTGAGCCCGTGTTTGCCAGAGCCCCCCTCCCAGCCAGAACGGCGGCCCCGAGTAGCCTGACGGGGACACAGCCCATCTGCTGCACTTCTCACTGCCTGAGCCCTTCACAGGTCCCTGCCACCTAATGCTCCCTGCCCCTGCGGCACAGCGGCCTTATCATGAGGAGGCAGCCAAAGCCCCCTGTTCCCAGCCCTGTGCTCAGCCACGAGGCTGGGGCTCTCCCCTCTCCATACCACGGCCCCTGTCCCAGATGGGCCTCCCAGGTCCCCTGCCATCCAGACAGGACCCCCCACCCCACTTAGCAGTCTGGGATGGGCAGGAGAGCTGCACCCCCAAGGCAGAAAGCCCCTGCACTGCACCTTCCTCTGAGTGTAGCTGCTCCCTGGAGATGCTGCCGTGCCCATCACTACAAGGAGTAGGAAGCAGCTGGGGCTGGTGTGGTCAGAGGGCCTGGCCTGGCGCAGGCCGTGCTACAGTGAGTCCTGGGAGACCCTGGGATTTTACAAGGGCACCAGAAGCAGCATCCAGGCTCACGCCCCGTCACACTGCAGGCGCCATCTGGGGGGGAAGCAACCTGTCAGCAGGGGGCTCCCCGCAGCTGGGCTGGGAGATCCCCGCCCTCACGGCTCACTGGAAGGGTGTGAAAAACCAGGCACACAGAGGAGAGACACCAGCCCGTGCTAACTACCTGGCCAAGCACCCCACTCCCTGGGGTGCAGGAGTCAGCCTCGTGCTGTGGGCAGGCAGCCCACAGGGTTCGCCCCAAGCACCCCGTGCTCCGGGAGGATAAACAGCCTGAAGTCAGGATGCCTGTCAGAGCTTCTGAGCTGAAAATCCACCAGAAGCCATTCCCGTGGGAATTCCCGAAGTGCCTGCTCCTGGAACAGCCCTTCTCCCAGTAGGACAGGCAGCTCCTTGTCCCCGAGGCCCACTGTATCTGCCCCCTGCCCCAAGAGAAATAAACAGAGACGATCCGCTGAGCTTCCCCTGCAGCGTGGGGGCAGCAGAGGCGGGTTATGGTTTTGTGGGGCCCTGGGCAGGAGTAAATGGGGGCCCCTCCCCACCCCTTCCACCTGCAGTCTCCCCTGCTCCCCCTGTGCTCCTGCCGGAGAGCAGGTGGAGGTGCAGGAGCGCCCATTTTTCATGGGCCCCACTGGCCCAGTAGCTAACCTATCACTGGGGGGCAAGCACGCTGGGTCCATGGCCGCTTTGGGATCCGATTGCAGAGAAAACAGCTTCCCCGGTGCCCAGAGCACAGCATTCCCCATTAGACGCTGCACTCATTCCAGGCTCCTCCAGCCAGCGGTGCTTCCCGGGGGAGAGTCTCAAAGCAAGGGAGGTTCTGCCATCCCGTACCGCTGCCTCGCTCAGCTCCCCACCACTGCCACAGAGATTTTACAGCAGCCAGGGGCCCTGCTGCTACCGCACTGGCTGACTGGGACTAGCAGGCAAAGAACCTGCTGGTGAGTGGGAAGAAGTGACCCCACCGTCACCCCAGTTTCTCCCCCTCACCAGCGTGCCCTTCCCAGCTCCGCCCCCCCCTTCTCGACCATGTCGCTTCCCCTCTATGCCAGGGATGCCAATGCAAGTTCTTCCATGTTACTCCCGCTCGTGGAACTAACCCACTCCCCTCTGCCAGTCCCCTGTCGGCCCCTTTCCCCAGGACACTGCTGGCAGAAGGGGCTGCAGCGTGTCACTGAGGACATTTTGGTTTGCAGACTAAACGGAAGTCATGTCTAGTTACGTACATAGCAAACGAACTCCCGCCCCAGTTTCTCCCTCGACAGGAAGCTGTCTGCAGCAGGAAGTGCATTTTCCGAGGGTTGTCAGTGCCTCGCACAATGGGGTGTGGATGCTGATTAGGGGCTTGGGGCACTACTGCAACACAAGCAATCTCCAGGCTCCTGGACACGTAGGCCAAGCCCTGCCTAACCCCTGCAGGAGTTTCTGGTGCTGTCCAAGCTATGGGAGAAACATGGACGTGAAAGAGAGAAGGATTCTAGTCATGTCCCTGGAGCAATGCAGGATTGATCCCTACAACCGGCTGGGCTGCAGCGTGAGAATGCCCCATTGCAGCCTGCCCACCAACAGCCAGGAACTGGCCCCAGGCAGTAGGGAAATCAAACCACCTTGGGTACCAGCGCAATGGGGTTTCTGCCACGGGAGAGGCGGGAACTCAGCTCTGGCAGCACCGAGATGGGGTCAGAGTGAGACAAGCCCAACCTCCACCCGCCAGAAGCACAAATGAGAGCGTGCGAGCCATGGCGTTTCAGACTAACACAGACAAACTCCAGTGCCAGCAAAACCCTTCCCTGAGCTCCCTGCGCCTCCCTGCAACCAGCCCAACCTGGGACAAGAAAACGAGGGAGGCCATGGCACCGGGGCTCCTCTCAGATGGGACAGCACAAGTCAGTGCCCTGCGTGCCAGCTGCTAGCGAGCGCTGCCACCTGCTGGGATGCTGCTGGAAATTCATTCACGGAACTGCAACAGGCCTCAGGCTGCATCACGTAGAGCAGGAGGGGACTCCAAATCCTGCCGGAAAGTCCTGTCAACCAGCACAGAACCACCCCTCTGCTGCACGGGGTTTGCAAGCCGCACTGCAGAGGGGAAGCAGCCCTGCCCCGTGTTTCTGGTCACTGCTCTGTTATTTCCAGCCCGACAGACCGACCCTGGCCTGAAAGACGACAGATGGTGGGAGGGGGAGGGTTTTTCTGCTACATCCTCTTGGTTCTCATCTGGTGTTGGGGTGACTCCTGGCCCTTTGCCTCTGTTCTGTGAGCTTGGCTAATCTGCCTTTTCTCTTGTTCCTTGTCTCTCACGTGTGCTCCCCTCTCTCTGCGTATCTCTGTGCACCAATCCTGACGTCTGTGATTATCCGCACAGCAGCTCCACTTCACAGCAGCCCTGGGCAGGAAGTGGCAACCTCTCTCTATTAACATAAGTAACGCACTGACCCTACTAGGGCGAGTCTGGCTCTGCCAGCCCACATACCAATGTGTCCCATCCCCCCAGATACCCAACCCCCGGAAGGTTTACAGCCCTTCTATTCTCTCCTCCCAAAGGTAACCAGGGCCGTTCTTGCGAACCACATTCACGGCTGGTCCTTTCTCGAATCTTGCAATGAGTTCCGCTGGGCAGTTAGGTCCTGCCAAAAAGGTCTGTTCATTGATCAGTCTTACATTTATTGGTTCTCCATTTCAGCAGCTAGCAGGGAGATACGTGCCAGGAGCAGCATGCATCGGGCACCAGCTGCACTGACAGAAAACATTCCCTCCCCGCAGAATGAGCAGGCTGTGCTCGGAAAAATGCGATGGACTGATGGGTGCTGCTCCCGCCACGGCACAGCAGGTCTGTGCATCATGCACGACACGGCCCTTCCAGGCTGCAGCGTGGATACCTCCCCTGGGAGGGGCTGCCAGGCCAGGAGGGGGCTCTAGTTTCTAACTGCTTAGCTAGGGCAGATGGGAAACTTTCCCTGTAACCCTCCCCAAGGCCGCTCAAGCCAAGTGCACAGCGACAATGCAGGGAATTCGGGAGCCTTTAATCTCCATCACTCCAATTTGAGCTGGAGCCCAGGACATGTCAAGCCGAGTTCTGTAACCTCCACTGAGCCCTTTCTGCCTCTCTCGGCCCCCAGCACACAACCACCCTGGAAGAGAGGGGCTGGCGGACAGCTCCTTGCGTAACCACTCTGAGAACGAGTTCACCGTCCCTGTTGCTGGCTCACCCTGGGTACAGTGCCCCATTGCACAGCCACCAGGCCAGGCTTGCTCCAGGTGCTGCTGTCCTAAGGAGTCCAGGCAGGCGACGCGGCGCACACAGCAGCCAGCGTAGTCTGAGTTCTGTCTCTGTTCTCGTCTGGTGCCGCATCTCCTGCCTCCACCCCAGGGTACCCAGAGCAGCACAGGGCTCCCACCCTGTGTCCACTATAGCCTCCAGTAACGAAACCCTGCCCCCCCCCCGTCTCCTTTACTGCCCTCCGCAGGAGAGGAGCTTGACTCCAGCATGGTCACCAGGCTTGGCTCACACCGTGGCAGTTACAGGGGCATGGGACAGTCCTGTCAGCCCTGGAATGGCCCCTTCCTAGAGCCTGTCACCTGTGGCTCCACACCCCATCCTGGTTAACTGAACGTGCCCCGGTCACCCAGTGAGTCTGATCTGGAGTCAGGGCTCCCAGGCCCTGTCCTAACCATAAGAAAGGCTGGGTTAGGTCACCAAGGTCATGGAAGTCACAGAATCTTTCAGCCCCAGGGGCTGCGGGACGCCAACTCGCAGTCAGTGGGGCCCTGGCAGGATTCCAGCGACAGGCAACAAGGGGCCCCCCGCAAGGTTCCAGTGACAGGTGACAGACTCCTGAGGGGGCCCTCCTCAGGGTCCCAGAGATGGGGGGACGCCTCGGGTGAGTGGCTGGGGGTGTCCCATTTTCTCTTTGGGAAATATAGTTACCCTGCAGCTCCCAGCCGCCGTGGGCCGAGGGCTCCCCACCCCCAAGCTTCCAGCTGCTGTGGGCGGAGGGGGAACCCCACAGCTCCCAGCCACCATGGTGGCAGGGGAAAACCATGGAGCTGCAGCAGCAGCAAGTCACAGAGAGGTCACAGTGTCCATGAATTTTTGTTTATTGCCTGTGACCTGTCCGTGACTTTTACTAAAAACAACCATGACAAAATCTTAGCCTTATGAGACACCCAGCCTCCCATTAGGAGAAATGTCCAGGTTGCACAGTGACCCCTGAGCTCTATCCTGTCTGTGGAGTTCACAAGCGCATGCCACCTGTGCAGAACACACGTTCCCTCCCTCCTGGCAAAGAAGACAGGACTCTCAGGAGGTTCTCAGTGCAAATTCTGTACATCAGATGGGGACCTTGGACCATCCTTCCCACCCCTAGGCTCTCCAGGGCTGCCAAGTTCACATCACAGATAATTCCTTCGGGTCCCGCCTCACTACAGCTCTCGGCTCCTTATCCCTGACAAGTGACACAGAGAATTTCCCTGCACACTCTGCAGCCTATGCCCAGCGCCATCTGGAAAAGCCCCCCAGTGTGATCCTCCCCGACTTATTTACATCTCCACACCAGCAATATAAATAATGGCCATCACATGCCCCTCTGGAGCGAGAGCATTCTGGAAACTCGCCCTTCACACTCCACAAACACAAGCGATATATGTTATCTGGGTGCCCAAATTAAACAGTGGATACTCCTGCAAACCCTTAATTACCAACTCTCATAACAACCTTGTTCAGCACAGCGGGTGAAAAACGATGACAGGTCTGCAAGCAAATTCTTGTGTTAAATAAACAATGACTTGGGTCAGCATTCTTCGGGCAGATTAATTCTTAGCCAGAGATTTGGGGCTACAAATCATGTTCTACTAGTGCTACTTGATCAAGTAACTGTGGGATTAGTAATAAAGGGGCAGGGTTATTTCACTTATCCTGGTGTTAGCTCCCGGAGAATAGCAGGAGGCTATTGGAGTACCCTCTCCTGAGAAAGGAGCATGCCCAGCGGCCTGAGGTGGCACCAGAGGCTGGTCTCATCAGGTTTCTGGCACCAGCACCTGTTCTCCAAACCAAAGAACCTCAGCCTGGGCTGGCACAGGCTCTAGCCTCGCGGCAGAGCTGGCCCAGGGAGACGGGAGCAGAGCCCTGCCAGGTTAGTAACTAACGGTGCTTCTGTAGCCGAGTTCCCTGGCAAGGCTGGCAAGGAGCCCTGCTGCAATCTGCTCTGCACGGAAGGGCAGCACTTCACACAGAGCAGCTTGCAGTGTTACTTCCCATACGTCCCGTCTCCAGAAATGTCCAGCACTTCCATGCGGGTATAAACAGAGCCCTGTCGCAACCTTCAGGCGGGCTGCTCGCTCGGCCCCTGCACGCTGCATCACACTGCGCCCGGCTGGAGATGCACAGAGAGTCTGGAAAGGGGCAGATACAGAGTCATTCGGGGGAGCCTTTTACACGTCTGTGGCAACTAGTCAGCTGTAAATCCAACTGCCAGGAGCAGCCTCCTCCCAGGCTAGGGCAGGCGTGAACACCGGCAGCCGCTCGCTGAGGCTCTTGGTCTCAATTGCTGAACGCAGCAGAGTGCAACAGCCTAACTCAGCTGACTGCGGTGCCAGCGGCCCACACCTCCTGCATTATCCTTCGAGCGCTGCCTGCTGGGGACAGAGCGGATCAGCCCAGATCTCAGATCTCTAATCCCATCCGAACCGTAGGTTCGCTGCACGCTCCCAGCCCAGGGTCGCCATGGACCCAGGCAGGTGCAGGTCAACCAGTGCCTCCAGTGAACTGCAGCAGGATTTGGTGGGTCTTGGTCTATTCTGAAGCCTAGCCTCCAAGCCTAGAGGTGCAGAACTCGCTCTGTGGTGGTGACAGCACAGTGCCGGGCCAGCCCTTCCACGCTACTCCTGCCAGACTGACACAGTCAAGTTATGCATGGACTGACGAGCCGGGAAGAACGACTCACATACCGTGGAATCCCCAAGGACTGGAAACCCCCTCTGCTCCCCTCCCCTTGCCCATCATTCCCCTCCTGGCACTTTCTCTGGGGTCATGGCATGCCCAGGAAACCTAGGGCACTCACGGGGGCGAGGCACAGAGCAGTGGAACGGGTACAGAGAAGGGCCACTAGGATGATCCGAGGAATGGAAAACCTTTCCTATGAAAGGAGACTCGAGGAGCTTGGTTTGTTTAGCCTAACCAAAAGAAGGCTGAGAGGGGATATGATTGCTCTCTTTAAATATATCAGAGGGATAAATACCAGGGAGGGAGAGGAATTATTTCAGCTCAGTGCTAATGTGGACACGAGAACGAATGGATATAAACTGGCCGTGGGGAAATTTAGGCTTGAAATTAGACGAAGGTTTCTAACCGTCAGAGGGGTGAAATTTTGGAACAGCCTTCCAAGGGAAACAGTGGGGGCGAAAGACCTCTCTGGCTTCAAGATTAGGCTAGATAAGTTTATGGAGGGAATGGTTTGATGGGATAATGTGATTTTAATCAATTAGGCAATAACGGCCATCGCTGGTAAAATGAGGGTCTGGCTAGAGAATCTTGCCTGTATGCTCGGGGTTCTGCTGATCGCCATATTTGGGGTCGGGAAGGAATTTTCCTCCAGGGTAGATTGGCAGTAGCCCTGGAGGTTTTTCGCCTTCCTCCGCAGCATAGGGCAGGGGTCGCAAGCTGGAAGATTCTCTGCAACTTGAAGTCTTTAGATCACAATCTGGAGACTTCAACAGCAGAGTTAAGGGAAAGTGGGGGGGTCAGCTTTTGTGGCCTGCATCATGCGGGAGGTCAGACTAGATGACCATATTGGTCCCTTCTGACCTTAAAGTCTATGAGTCTATAAGAGGGAGCTGCAGCTGGCAGTCGTGCGAAACCACAGGGCAGCCCAACCAGACCTTTCATTTCCCCCAGTGACAGCACTCTGACTGCTCCGGGGCTGCCAGCACCTCACCCGCCCATCTCACATAGCACACCCTGTCCTCATCCTCAGCCGAACGCCCTTCCAGCGCCCTGGCCGCCTGTCACTCAGGCCAACACCTGATCTCAGGTCTGAATCGTAAGGAGACACGACAAAAGAGACACTGAAAAGCTGCAAAATCCAACCCAGGTCCCCAGTCTGGAGCTCAAATCCCCTAGAACTGCACAGCCACCTAGGACAGCATCGCAGCCCACGACAACGCCAGCTCCCCCCTGGAGCCCTGCCTCCCCCCACATCCCACACTGACAATTAACAGTCCACCAGACAGAGCGGGACATGTGCCCCAGAAGCCCTTTCCATTGCTGCTGGTGCATGTGCCAGAACGCATCCCTGACAGCCTGACCGGCACACACAGGAGCTGTGCAGGGGTCTTGATGCTGCTTTGCTGACACAGCCCAGCCCGGCAGCATCTTGCCTGTCTGTCTATCCCGATACGTCTAATGCTCCCATCGCCATCGTGTCCAGGTGCCGCATACAGAAGAAGATCCACTTGCTACCTGTAGATGGCCTCAGTCAGGTCCTGCTTTTGGGGGGTTGTTTTGGAACCCACCTTTCTGGCAAAGGACAACGCTGCGGATTGTGCGGCAGAGCGAGGCCCGTGCAAAGGGGCGCGTCCTGCATTGCTCCCTGACCACCAGACACAATCGTGGAGGGCAGTTGGTTTCCTAGCAGAGAAGTCCAAGCATCCCCTGCTAGTCTGGTCATGCCTACATCCCCTTTCTGAGCTCTGCCAATACAGCACCCATCTGGCTCTGCTAGCCTAGCTTAGGTACTCCCATGGCCCTCATTACGGAGGGCCTGAGCACCTCACAATCCCACTGTAGAGCTATGGAAGGACGTACTGATATCCCCATTACGCAGATGGGAAACTGAGGCACAGACAAACTGATCTGCATGAAGTCTGTGGCGGAGCACAGAATTAAACACGGGTCTCCAAGTCCTAGATTCATCCCGTAACCATTAGGCCATCCAGTCTCTCGTGAGTAGAAACAGCCAGTCCTGCCAGGCTGTGACGAGGAAAGAGGATCAGCATGGGGAAAGTTGTGATCTTCATGCTCGTTCCACTCCTCAAAGCTGGCTCTGAAGTGAATGCTGCCCGGGTGAAAGGCCAGGACCCCCCCTGAGCCCTTGCCCAAATGCTGCTTTACTAACGTAACTAACTTCCCCCTTTAAATTCATCCTTAAAAATAGCTGGGGAGTGAAAATCCTCAGAAATCTGTGCCAAGAGCAGCTCCCTTTAAAGGTCTATTCGTCTTGCTCCTCTCAAAATCCAGCACCTAATTCCAACAAACAGAGCAGCCCCACACGTCTGCTTAGAACAAAAGTTCCTAGTGGTGTTGCCAAGGTTTTAAGACTAAACAACAATCTCTCTTGTGGCTTTAAGAATTTCCACATCTCGCCCTTCCAGCGAAGGGCAGGAGCCATTGCAGTGAACCGCAAGCCTGAGTGACAACAGATTCTAGGCCCCTTGGAAAACCTGGGTGCTAATTGCCAGGGAATGTTCTGAGCGGTGAACTGTCCCGTCACCTTCAGGGAGACGTCATCCCATAAATCATCCGAGAATCCAGGCAATTTAGGATGTAGGGGGCGGGAAGTGGAGCCCTCGGCTCCAGTGCTCCTGCCCAACAGCACATCAGTAGCAAACTGCTACCTGTTCAAGTGAAGCGCTAGCCAGGGCTTCCTAGAATGCATTTATAAAAACCTGCCACACTTACCTGGAATAAAAAAGTCACCAGGAAATAGCCAATGTCTGAAAAGCCAGCAGAAATTTAGCTGCCTGTAGGTTCAGTGCAGAGGGGGAGCAGAACATTCCCAGAGCAAGCTCCTGAACCAACAGAGCTGGTTGATCAGCAAGAGATAAGATGCCCTAAATCCACTCAAGCTTTACATTAATGATCAATTAGATTAGGAGGAGAGATGCTCAATAGAACTATTTCTGTGCATGGGCATGTGGAGAGACGCATTGACTGGGCCAGTCACCGTCCCAGACCCACTTGGATGCGGGATCAGTAACTCACGTGTTCCAAAAGCTGATGATGAGAGCAAGTTAAACATTTAAATGTGTAGCACAAACTCCCAGTGGAGAGAGAGAGACTCTCCCTCTCTGCAGCACAGTGACACACAGTCAAGGAGACATGGCTGTGCTGTCCAAGGCTGAGAATTTTTACCATAAGCTGAAAGAAGAATGCAGAGCTGCAAAATCATAAACCCTCTTGTGCTGCATGCGCTGTATCAAACGCACCCAGTTAGCGGTGACTCTAGGTCCCAGCATGCACCAGCCCCATTCACGCAGTTGGGAAACGCTCATGGAGTGATGATGATTACGTGTATAAGACACACCGGGATAAGTTTAATGGTGAAGACACTTCCACAGGTAGCACCAGCTGTTACGCTCAGCCTCAGCTCTGCACTGCACACAGGCAAGAGCAGTTTGCCTGTAAACTTCCAGGAAGCTATTCCTAGACGTGCAGCTATACCAGAGGTTGGCAGCCTTTCAGAAGTGCTGTGCCGAGTCCTCATTTATTCACTCTGATTTAAGGTTTCGCGTGCCAGTAATACATTTTAACGTTTTTAGAAGGTCTCTTTCTATAAGTCTATAATATATAACTAAACTATTGTTGTATGTAAAGTAAATAAGGTTTTAAAATGTTTAAGAAGCTTCATTTAAAATTAAATTAAAATGCAGAGCCCCCCGGACCAGTGGCCAGGACCCGGGCAGTGTGAGTGCCACTGAAAATCAGCTCACGTGCCACCTTCAGCATGCGTGCCATAGGTTGCCTACCCCTGAGCTATACAATTCCCCTGGCCAACAGCCTATCAGGGCCTTGCCTCTGTGAGAGGTGGCTCTGAGGAATCATGAGATGTAGAGAGGTTAAAGTCCTGGCCGCTCAGTGTGGCTGTGCGTGTCTCAGGTTTGGACTGAGAATTCCTTGAGACTTTCTGGGGTGCCTTAGGGAAGTGTGACAGGCCCCTGGGGTATGGTCGCCATGGCGGATGGGGATGGCTGGGAGGTTGGTAATGGGCTTTGGAGCTTTTCACTCCCAGTTCCTCCTCTGTTCCTAAGGACACATCTTGCTGGTGAATACCTAATAACGCAATCTTCACTTCTCCCCACTGTCTGGGAAAAATCACTGGCACATTCAGAAAGAATTTTGCAACTTGCCCAAATAAACCCAAGAACTAAACACAAATGGGGAAAGCAACAAGCCTCAACATATCATATAGATCTGCTGCTGACAGACCCCTGCCCCATCAGCAGTTCTCTCCCACGCTCCCAAACCGGGACTCTACCATCTCAACAGAGCCTGGCAGCCCCACGCCAGCTCCGCTCTGACACGCCTGGCCACTGCAGCCCTTACCCCATTTGCACACAGACGTAGAGCCTATCTAGACAGACGCCTGTGATGTCACAGACATGGGGCTGCATTTCTGCTAACTCCAGACCCCTTGCATGATTCCAGACTCCTGCTGCCAGTGACTGTAACACTCCTGTGAATGGGTGTCAGCTGGCAGCAGCCCAGCCGGGTGGCCAGGGGGCTGGAACAATTTGTATAGTCGGGGTGCTGCTGATGGAAACCATGTATTTGGTGTTTGTTACTATGACTTCACACCAGGGTCTGCGGCAGCACCCCTACTTCCAGCACCACTGGAAGTGGCATGGCACCATGCAAGGCAGACTCCTGCACCTTGCACCCCCTGTTTTTAGTTTGCCAGGGGCACCACCCTCCCAGAGGTCCCTCCTTTGCAGGCTGTGTCAACATGCAAACTAATTCCTTCCCTGCAACTAAACAGGATGAACAGGCTCAATTAGATTAGCCTGAATTATATCGGATCAGGAGCAGCTGCGCTGGTGAAGTTAAATCCCGGCTGGACTCTCCTTGGGCTGCTGGAAATCACTGAAGAGCAAGCACAGCCCTCCATTCCCTCCAGGGACTGCTGCCTAGGCATCCCCACTGGACTCTGGGGTGGCAGCATTAAACCAGAACTCCCAGCCTGTCCCTAGAACTGAGCGCCTCCCTCCCGGCCAGGCTCACGGGTGGAACGTCCTGTGCAGAGAGCAGCATGACCTCATCTCACATACTGTGCCTTTGATTGCTGCCCTTTCCTTTGCTCTTTGGTTCAAACTCGCACACTGTGCTGAGCAGACAGTCTGTGGATAAACGGAGATTTCCTGTGCATGCTTGAAAGAAGCATTAGCTCATTTTCCAGTCTCTTCTTTAGCACTGCTGTAAGTGCCAGAGCAGAAGCAGCAGCCTTCTGTGAAAGCTCCACCTAGCCCCGAGGAAGGGGCCCTGGCTCTTACAATAACCCCATTGTGTAGGGTAGCCTGTGACCTAGAGGGCTCTGCTCCCCGTATGGGGGGCTGGGCAGAGAGCTCGGCACACCTGGAGCTTTCCCGGCACCTCTATGGGGACTTGGGAACAAGCGCCATTCTGTGCTGATTTCCATGGTAGACATGGAGCCGGAGGACCATGTGCCATATTAACAACCCACCGGGAGCCCAAGAACTAAGGAATGGGAAAAAAATCATGATAATTCTGCTATGGAAAGTAGGTTAAAAATAGGCTTCGCTCCCATGCCCACTGCTCACCCAAGACAAACAATCGCCCCACCCTGCCGACAACAGAGACAACCCTGCCCATCCCCTGACACTGCTGCCCACAAGCCCCGCAGTGCTGGGGGCCTGAACTCACCAGAGCAGGAAATCCACTTCCTGACACATTGCCATCCCCACTGCATGCGCCAGGCTGGCATCTGTCAGAGCTACTGGAAAGCTCCTACTGCCAAGCCGCAGGAAATCACAGTCATTGGTACTCGTGGGTTAACACCCCGTCTGCCCTGCAAACTGCACCTAGGGAGGGACACATTGGCCCCAGATCTCTGAACTCTGCCACTGGCAGCCGCCCCCCTCCCTTCCTCCCGCTGGGAAAGTCAGGGGCAGGGGTCTGTGGGACTGGAGGGGAGGCAGCGCTGAGCGCTCCATAGTCAGACCGCTGCTCCATGCTCTCCTGCCAGCTTACTTCCCTGCTCAGCGAGTGCTGCTTCCTCCGGGCCAGTGTGGGAGGAAGGGGTCACAAACAGCCACGGCAGAGCGCTTAGGCCTTCTCATGGCACCCTGGCCCAGTCACTAAGGGACAGAGCACTCCTGGCCTGCAGGACCACCAGACAGACAGACAGTGCAGCAGCTGAGATTTCCACCTCAGGGCTCCAGGGAGGAGAGCAGGAGCTGCAGTGTGACCCCTGGCAGGCAACGGTCCCTGCGCACTCAACGTCCAACATCTGACTGTTGGAGTCTCCCATCCTGGGGCAATGCTACAAGGGACATGAGCTGAGCTCTTGGCTCACAAGTAGTTGATTGTAACAGAGGGGTAGCCATGTTAGTCTGAATCCGTAAAAAGCAACAGAGAGTCCTGTGGCACCTTTAAGACTAACAGAAGTATTGGAGCATAAGCTTTCGTGGGTGAATGCCACGCCAGGCGTCTGACGAAGTGGGCATTCACCCATGAAAGCTTATGCTCCAATACTTCTGTTAGTCTTAAAGGTGCCACAGGACCCTCTGTTACTTTTTAAGTAGTTGATTGTGTACAGCATTCAGCAGCATTAGCAGGGAGCTTGGCAGGGGATTGATACGGGAGCTGCTGACACTGAACTGAATCTGCACCCCCAGATTGCTTTCAGGTTCCAGTGAGAACATGCTCAAAGCTCCTGGCAGATGGAGTGTCAGAGCTGGAAGGCCAGTGGCTGACTGCGTCGTGCTCCTCGCTGAGAGGGTAAAATTAGCAGCCTGGCTGATGTTCCCTGTCTGGAACACCATTTGTTTCCAAGGTAAGTAACGTAAAGGCAGTCTGTGGTCTCAGCAGCCCCAGATCCCCAGCCAATGGCCTGGCTTTATGCTTTCAACTAAATGACTAATTTATAAAGAGTCGGCTGCTAGCTGTGAAATGGCCTCTGGCCAGTCAGCTTTACTCACCAACTTTACTAGCATAGTGAGACTTAAAAGAGCCAAAATGAAAATGCAGGAACTGATGTCTGCCCCTCGTTGTGGAGAGGGGAGACAGACAGACAGATACAGCCTAGGCTACACTGGAGTCAGCACTACAGACCAGACAGGCTTTAAAAATTTCTCCCCTCATCATTTGCAAAACTAACCCCCCCTGAGGTGGAAAACGCCCACTCCCTGTGTACGAGCTGAACGCCCAGCGGGGGCCTGCCACAGACAGACATTTCCAGAGAGCAGGTAGCTAGCGGCAGGGAATACTTTCAGACATAAGAGCATGTGCCTGTTGCCCAAGCCCCTCTAGACCCAGATGCAACAATTAAACACAGCTAGAAACACTCCCCAGACTCCCAACTCTCACTGCCAAGAGCACAGAGTGGCGTATTCCGTAAGTACCAACCCCACGCCCCTATTATAGTCAACAAACAGAACCTTCCGTCCCGATGCCCGGAGCACTTCATGAGGCCCAGCTACTTAGATACGGTCTTGCCCCAAGGAGCTCATCTCTTCAGTGGCCAGTCCCAAGAGAGAAGAGATGGCTGAAAAGATGGGAAAAACACTGCAAAAAAATTCCAAATTGTTTCTGGTTTGCAGGGGCCATTTTTCATTTTCCACAACATTTTTCACAATATTGTAGCTGAATTTTTTATTGAAAGTTTTTGACATTGTAATGGAAATTTTTCTTTATCCATAAGTGTACGGTTTCAGTAAATGAAACATTTCCACAATAACTTGAATAAAACAGTTGATAAAAAAATGCAGAAAATTGTATGAAAAGCAATAATGTCGACAATTTTTTGTGCTAGGTTTTGCTTTAGAAAAGAGCCCATCTTTTGACAAAAAAAGTGCGTGAAAAATATCAGTCGACTCCACAAATATATTCTAATCCCGTGCGTGCAGTCTGGCTCGCTCACACACACACACACACACCCCGCTTGTCCCCACTGATCTCAGAGCAGCACAAGGGTGAGGAAGGCTGGTATCACTATCAGCATTTCGCAGATCGAGAAGGTGATTTGCCATGGGTCACACAACAAGTTAGTAGCCGAGCCAGAATTACATCAGGGTCTTCAGACCCCCAGCCAAGCTGTCTGCACTGCCTCTCTCTGTTTTATTCTGATTGCTAACCCCAGACTGGGATCCCTGCTGCAGGCAAACTGGAGAGCACATACGACCTGTCCCTGCTAACATGTGGACGCCGTGCCAGTGGCCCATACCAGAGCACTACACCAGTTTTATGATTTGAGGCAGTTTCTCTCTCATTGCAGCAGGGGCCCCAGGAGCAGAGAGACAGAGTCCAGCTGTTGCCAGACACTCAGACTGGGTTGAAGCAAGCAGTGTGACCTCATGCACCCTCCCCACCCCATTCCCCGCACACTCTGCCATGGCAGAGTGACGTGTGTCACATGAGTCAGTATCAGACAGCTGCCAGGGAGACTTGGGTCTCAGCAGGTAAGTGCAGCAGCAGATACCCTGGAGCTACTGTATTTCCCACTTTCTCGAGGATCCCTGGCTCTGCACTCAGACCCAGCTACTCACATGCTCCATCAACAATTGTAGAGAAGTATCAGAGGGGTAGCCGTGTTAGTCTGGATCTGTAAAAAGCAACAGAGAGTCCTGTGGCACTTTTAAGACTAACAGATGTATTGGAGCATAAGCTTTCGTGGGTGAATGCCCACTTCGTCAGATGCATGTGAAAATATGCTTGCATCCGACGAAGTGGGCATTCACCCACGAAAGCTTATGCTCCAATACATCTGTTAGTCTTAAAAGTGCCACAGGACTCTCTGTTGATAATTGTAGAGAAGGCACCTTAAAAGCGAAAGCAAAAGGAAAACGACAGCCGGCCCCAGTGCGAACGTTCTTGGGGCCCCTCTGGCTCCAGCCGGCGAGGATCCTCAGACAAGGAGCCAAAGAAACTCAATAGTCCATTTGAAATGACTCATTTGCCAGCTGCCAGTGCCCGGCTCCTGTGACCGTCTGGAAACGCGATTCTGTTGGCAGTGGCCACAAGGAAGAACAAAGTGACATAATGGGGCTCACATAAAACTCGCTGATACCTTGGTTTGCAAGGCAGGAGAGGGGGTGGGAAAGGAAAGACCCTGCAGTTGGGCCTGGGCTTCTCTTTCCTCCCGAGGGCGGCAATCCTTTGGTAAGTGCTGTCTCCTAGACTCCTCTGTGCACTCACTGGCTCTAGAGACAGACACTTCCCTCTGTCACGCTGCCAAGAACACTTAAGCTCCGTAAGAATCGACTGAATGATCTGGCAGCCCTAAATCTCCGTGGAGAAACCTCTTGTTGATAAGATAGCTGGGCTCTGCTAGCTCCTGGGAGCCATTCAGCCAGACGGAACCGGCGGTGTCGTCACCATCTCTGGGAACGGGAACGCTGGCCGCACACGTAGGTGCCCACCTCAAATCCAACCGCTCCTATGGCCTGTGACTCAACCTCGGCCCACCTCGCCCAGGAGGGGCAGAAACAGCCCTTATGCTGGGGACCGGAGATGAGGCGAGATGGCCAGCTGTGTCCTTAGCACCCACTCTGATAGTGATGGAGCATTGAGGCAGCTCTGAGCTAGAAATACCTCCCAGGGACACCCCCTGAATCCCCAATAGCACCCACACCCCGCAGCCACACACCCCCACCCACACACTCCCAGCCACAGTACCTTGAGAGCCCTCCTCTGGTCAATGCAGGTGGGGTTTTGGCAGCACAGAACCTTGTCCTCTGTTAGAGTCCGATCATCTGGAGGAGGAGAAGGATGAAGTTAGCCATCACAGAGCGGGGCGGAAGGGACAGCCAATGGGCAGCGCTGTGCAGTCACACCCAGTCTGGATAAGAGCTGGTGACCCCCAAGGTCACGTCCCTGGAGCCAGCCAGCCCCAAGGGTCACACTGCTCCCATGGGGACAGCAGATCTCTGCTGGAGAGAGACTGTGCTGGGAAGCTCAGCTCCTGTGGCTCTGTGCTGTAATGACCAGCCTCGAGCAATGCAGGTACGTCTACACTGGGCAGAACGGCTTTAAAACTAGGCCTAGGTTAGAACACAGTTTGCAAACTGGTTCCAGCAGAGCCTGGCTCTGTTCACTTTGGCCAAACCCAGGGACCCACCCCCTCGGCACTGGGTGCGCCCACACTGGGGTGGAGTCCTGGGGGGAAGTGCTTCAGACAATGGAGCTAGAGCCCAGCATGGGAAGTGCCTTATGCTTCTCCCTTCCTCCCAGTTCTGAGCAGCGACCAACGAGCAGAAACCCACAGGGAACGTCGTCGGAAGAGCAGAGCGGCAGCAGCAAACCTCCCTGCACTGGCTGACTGTAACGGTCACACGCTTCCTAAAGGGCCCACGGCCAGAGGCACCCACACTCGTTAGAAAGTGCAGGCTTACCCGGTTTCTTTTCAAGAGGGAGGGGGCGGGGGCAGCTGGAGGAAGCGGGAGAAAAGGAACCAGACGCATGAGTACACCTGCCGGGGAGCTCTGTTCCTCACCACCAAGCAGTGTGCAAAGTGGGGCAGGAGCAACGGGAACGATTATCCTGCGTTCTGAAGTGCCACTTCCCAACCCGATACATGACACTGGAGACCCTCCAGAAACTTGAAACAACTCGGTCAGATGCTCCTGTCTTCGGAGCTCAGCGTAATGATCCTGAGCTGCCTTTAGCTACTGAGGTGGACCAGAAAGTGTCCACAAACCACAAGCGATCCCCAAACCTGGGCAGTTATAACTTCAAGGATAGATTTGTGCTAGTGGGACTGAGCCTGACTCCCAGCCGAGAGCCAACAGGCTGGGAGTTCTCAGCTAACTAGATATAACCGCAGCCTGCGCCTTCCCAAACCTTCGCCTCTGTCCGTCACTGTAGCACAGGGCACTTTCATGCCACCCATTACCCAGACGTGAGCCCAGATTGCAGCTCCCAGACTGTGCTCCAAAGGCAACTGTTGTCAATGCAGTAACCGGGGAAAAACAACCCTCCCCAAATCCATAGGGCAGAGATGAACCCATCTTTCACTCCAAGCCTCCAAGATTGGCCACATGCACAAAACTGAAGTCAAGTGACCAAATTTGATCAACATGGCGATGGGCTGACAGGCTGCTCCAGGGTCGGTCCCTCTGCAGCTGTCTTTGGTACTGGAGCATGACCCAGCTTATAACCCTCAGAATTCATTGCTGACGGACTTCAGAGACTTTACTGGCTACAATACTAAGCCCCTGATTATACAGAGACGAGATACCGTAAACCGATTACATCGGCTGCTGTCCTGCGAGGACTGACACGCCACAGCTCCTCTCCATTTACAACACTGAAGGTAGCCACACGGGCTCCCATTTAAGGAGTGAGATGAAGCATTGCCGCCTTCTCCTTTTAGCCCCATCTCTGGGCTTAGCGCTCCGCTCACCTACCTCCTCCCAGCCTTCTCCTCACACCCCACAGTCTCACTCCTTGCTCGCCCCTGCCAGCAGCTTCGCAGCCAGCTTTCCAGCGTGGAATTCCAGTTCTGGGCTGAGGTGGTGTCCAAGTGCCAGGCTGGGAGCGAAGGAGCAGCAAGTATCCTGACCAGCAACTTAAAGGGCGAAGGAGGCTCCATGCTTGTCTCTGCAGGGAAGCCCCTGAATTTGGCCTATCGTCTCTTTCTGCACATTGTCACCAATCTCTACGCAGCCGCTCACCTTTCCTCGGGGTTTGTGCTCTGCCCTCTGCCTCAGCTAGCCTCGTCCTTCTGCTCTGCCACCAGCATCTACTGCCAGACGTGCCTCCCTCTCACTCGGGTTCGCTTCTGAGTGAGGCAGGAGTTGCATCCCTGCCACCTCCCGCAAGAGGACGGTTTCTGTGCACCGGCGTGGGCAGAGACCTCATCCTTACTGTGCTCTGGTTCAGGTCAGCGTGAGTCTCTGCTCCCCCCACACCCCAGCTGCAGAGTCCCCTGTAGAAATCTGATCCTGCTGAAGGGTGCAGACCAGCAGGTAGATCCCAAGGTCAGAGGCCTTAGAAACACCCTGGACAGATCTCTGTCCCTGCCAGTCAATTAGGTCGCACAGCTGGGTGCTCCAGCCCTGTTCCAAATCTACCCCTTCCCCCAGCTACGCACCCCCTTCCCCTCTCCCAGAGCAGGGAGGGCTGGCCTCTGTGCGGGAGCAGAGGCAGAGCAGCGAGAGCAGCAGACAGGGTGCTCCGCACAGCTGCAGACGGGTCAGGACTAGGACACATGCTTAAAGGCTTCATGGGCCTCAAAAGGCCACTCTTACCAATGACACGCACTAGGTCCATCAACTCCTGGGAGAGCGGGGGGAGTCTGACCCCCCCCAAATCACACCAAGGGGCTCACCAGCAGGCACTGACCCCTACAAGCTGCAGGCTGGCGCTGTGTCAGGAACTGTGCCACCTTACAGCTGCTGGTCAGTGGTCACCCCACTGGCGCGTCTGGCAGAATTCACAGAGCTTCGCTAGAACCGACTCCCAGAATGCAACAGACTATCTATGCAATGGCACTGCCAGCGCAGTGCTCAACCCAGATCCGGGAGCTCTCTCACAACACAGCACTCTGGTACCAGGGCAAGGAGATTTCCAAACACACGACAACACTACCACCTCCCAGCTAGCAGCCTTTGCTGCTGGAAACCGCCCAGGGTAGCAGCGTGTCTTGGACTATACACGACTGGTCTCTTGTAGACAGACAGACACGCTGGGCATTTGTGACGGTCAGACATTTTCAAGTAATGACGGTTCTTCACAGATCCTCTACAGACGTTTGTCGTCTGAGATTCCAACTCCGGGTTATTACCCATGGCTAGTACCCAACTCATCCTTGGGACACTAGTTTAGAAAGCAAACACTCTCTGCTTTTATGCATAATGAATCTTTACACATAAACCAGACAGGGATGGAACTCAAGTGTAGGGTCCAGGGAAGGGTCCCCGGCTATTTTATCTTATACCATCTAGGCAGCTCTTGTGCTAAAAGCACCCCCCTGCTGCTGTAATGGCCCTGGCCTCAGTCAGAGAAGACTGCAGGGAAGTACGGACGGGCAGGGAGGCAGGCAATTCGGTCACCCACCAAGACAAAAAGAAAACAGAAACCCTCCTTTCACAAACCTTTTCCAGAAGGCGCTCCAAGCTCCAGGAGGCTGCAGCTCTCCTGCGAAGCGTCCCCGTAGCACTGAGATCATTTGGTGGGTTTTTCGAAGCCAGCAGAGAGAGAGAGACTTTTTTCAAAGCTGTTTCGGGGACTCAGTTCTGTGCCCTGAGTTTCTCTAATCGCTGTCTCTTTCCCACAGGGCCTCCCTCAGCGGAGGCTTCGCAGGGAATAAGGCAGTATCAGCATCTTAGTCAGCTTGGTTTACAGTTTGTATTGTTACACAAAAGTGGCAGAGGCAGCAGCGACGGGGAGGAGAGCTGCCACTATTCTGTCTCCAGCCCTGAGGAAGAGCCCAGCACTCACCCACTTGTGAAGGAAACCACAGGGACAGGGTCTTTCCTGCTCCGTTTGATCCAGTGCACCGAGTAGGAGCCGCAAAGGAGCAGGAGGAGAGTTTCCAAGGCGAACGCGTCAGGAAGGAGGAAGTGGAGCTGGGAGATGCAGACACAACAGTGCACTGAGGAAATGTGTTTATCTCAGACCGCGCCTGGGAACACAAGAACTCAGCAGCAGGAACTAAGCCACAGCTCCCCGTGCAGCTCTGCTGGGTGACAGGCCTGGGGAGGAAGGCAGCAAAGGGAGGTTGTGACCTCAGAAGAGACACCAAGCTCAGGCAGCCCCGAAAGGAGCCACAGAAGCATGTGTCAGAGAGGGAGAACAATGGCCAGGCTTTACTACTACTAACAATACCTTACATCCCACCTACAAGCTCCATGATCACAAGCCACAAATAAAGCCAGTCCCTGCCCCAAGGCGCTTACAGTCCCCGCTCGGATCCTGCAAACACGTCGGCTGTGCACACAATCGCCCCATGGAGCGCAGTGGGACTGCTCAAATGCATCCCCCTTTGCTAGGTCAGGGACTAGAAGACAGGCCTAGAGGAGACACGGCTCCCTGGGAGAGCCAGGGGAGGACGGGGCAGGCGGTCAAGGCAGGCGTCTGCGGAAGACGAATGGGAAACCCTTATTTCTGCGCAGAGATGGGTGTCTGGGAAGGCAATGCTGGGAGCTCTCCTGCCACCTCTGCCTCAGCGCTGTGGACCTGTCAGAGGAAGTGATGGGGTTAACGGAGGGAGAGGAGGAGTATCGAGGAGACACAGCTCAGGGGCTGGAACACTGGAGTTGCTCCTGCCTGGGGATGGGGACATAGTTGGGGTCGGGAAGGAATTTCCCTCCAGGGCAGATTGGCAGAGGCCCTGGGGGTTTTCCGCCTTCCTCTGCAGCGTGGGGCATGGGTCACTTGCTGGAGGATTCTCTGCACCTTGAAGTCTTTAAACCACGATTTGAGGACTTCAACAGCTCAGGCATAGGTCAGGGGTTTGATACAGGAGCGGGTGGGTGAGATTCTGTGGTCTGCATTGTGCAGGTCAGACTAGATGATCATAATGGTCCCTTCTGACCTTAAAGTCTATGGGCTTTCCTCGAAGAGCAGCCAGCTATTGAGGACCATTCCTCCCCGAG
This sequence comes from Terrapene triunguis, assembly GCF_002925995.2. Taxonomy (NCBI): domain Eukaryota; kingdom Metazoa; phylum Chordata; order Testudines; family Emydidae; genus Terrapene; species Terrapene triunguis. The sequence continues at coordinate 1,442,847 of NW_020665065.1, read as the reverse complement.
GAACACGGCAGCGGAGTCAGCAGTTAGAGACAGTAAAGCTGGTGACAGCAGGGCTTGCCCACCCTGGGCCCACAGCAAGCCTGAGCGCGAAGCGAGACCTACATTAAAACCTGCTTCCAGGCAGGGCTCCTGGGAACCGGGTCACAGGTGGGAAGGGCCAGATCTCTTCTGCGGACCCCGCGCTAGGCTCAGGTGAGCTGCTCCCATTTAGCTGTATCAGCAATGCATGGAGCGTCCCTGCAGAGATCAGACCTTCCTGCCAGGGGCTCCAGGAAGCGGGATTCCCATGGAACGGGCGGAGACACTGGGTCCAGACCACAGGGCTATGCCAGGCCTGCCAAGAGCTATGCGGCCACAGCTCACTCCCGCAGCCACCCCAGCCAGCTGGCATCACTGCAGAACCCAAGCAGAGGGCCCTCCCCACCCGTCTCGGACCACGAGAGCAGCAGCAGAGTGTCTGGGCTGGTTTTTGCTTCCAAGAGGCAGCCAGGCGAGTGCCCCCAGCTGTTCGACAGGGACTCTCACACCCCTCAGGCTTTGCACACCAAACCCATGGTGCTCCCCCGGGGCAGACAGGAAGATCATTGCACTGCAAATCCCAGATCAGCTCCTCGTAAGCTGCCTTCTACAAGGATTCCACTTTCAGCTCACACGGGGTGCCTGAGCACAACCGCCCCAGCGCATGGCCTGATGCTCTAGGGTTGCACCATCCCCCGGGGATGCGCCAGGCCCCCCCCCCCCCACCGGCCTACCCCACACAGCGGAAGCTGCCCTCCCATTTAGCCCCAAGCAAACTGAATGCTTAATACAAGACTGCTTGACCCCGCTGGGTCGCAGCCTGCAGGCATGTTCCTCGGCTGAGGCTGTGCAGTGACTGGTGCCTCACCTTCCCTGGCTTCTGCCCACACTGTGCCTGGCTCTAGCTAGCACCATCAGCAGCACTCACAGAGCTTCACCTTTACAAAGGCTCAAGCGCTCTCCGTGCCGAGACTGGCCACAGAGCCAATAAGCAGAGTGAGCGTCGTTCCGCTGCAGAGCTCCCAGGGGCTGGCCGGGCTGCATTGCGCTCAGCACAGCCCCAGAGTTCCTGATTTCAGACAGGCCAACTGAGAGCAGAGCTACCTGTGTTATTCTCCCGGACAAACAGGCCCCAGCCCCTTTGCTGAAGGGCCATCTCACCGGCACCTGCTGCCTTCACTTCTCCCCAGAACAGCACATGGAAAACCAAGCCTCATCCGAGCTCCCAGACTCGGGCTCTGGGGAATGCTGGCGTGCGAGGAATGATACCACAGAACCACATCCCACCATGTCCCCCTCACACCGCTGCAGCACGGACGGCCTGTGTTTAGCTGCTACACGGCGAGGCTGAGGTAGAGAAAGTCATGTCTCGTTCTTCCCTAGCACAGCACCTTGTGTGTCTCGCCTGGCGCGTGTGTGTGTGGGGGGGGGTGTCAGGGTTCCAGTTGTCAGGCAGCAGGACCTTTGGGGCGGACAGAATTACCCTGAGGTGTGAACGAAGTGCTGGAGGTTGCGACAGTGTCAGTCCGGGGGAGACGCAGTGTTGGATGCCGCTCCCCATCCTTGCCCAGCGTGGACTGGGGAAGGCAGCCAGAGCCTTCAGAGAGGAGAATTATTCAAACCCGTTGGTTGGGCTGCTCAGCACACTCTGAGAGCACACTCCCCCGGCAGACCCCTCCAGGCACTCTGTCCTTCCCCCAGTCCAACTACGGAGCTGCTGCGCTTCCACTGAAACCCACTAACCCTCCCATGGTACAACTCAGCTTCCGAGCTGCTCAGTGAGCGGCTCCTGGGAACTGGGGGCTCATTGAGTCTGGTTTTGTATTTTAGGGTCACCTGTAGGTGCCTGACTCTTCAGCTGAGGCGAGTTTCTGCAAAAATATGACTCTGCATAGGGATGTGGCAGCCAGTGGCTCTTCGCTGGTTAGCTGGATCTGGGTTTGTATCTTCCAGAGACCACTAGCTTCCTGGACGCTGTGCCTATACGTCCAGGCTCCATTTGGCTGAGAGAAAGGCCAGACGCTCCTTTGAAAGCACATTACACAGAACGGAGAGACTAGGGGACCATGTAACTCCCGAGGGAATAGTAGGGCCTCCATTCGCGTGCAATTTATCCTGTTTACGAGAGTTTTATGTACACACGGGCACGGATAATCATCACAGAAACAAACAATGTGGGAACAGTAGGAAGAGATCTAAAGGGACTCTCTGACATGGAAAGAATGGCAGTAAACGAGCAGGGAAAGGAAATGGCTGTCTGGAATCTGGTGTATCTGTTATACAGCCCTAGACTATAACGAGTACTCATACGGCTCTTCCTCATATGCATCATTTCTAAAAACTCCTCCCAGGTCTCCTGGACCTTTGACAACTCATCAGTCCACCAGCATCTCACCACCTCAAAACCACAAGATTTCCTGTGCGCTGAAACTAAGTTTTGAATATCAGCGGAGTCAGAGTCTGCAATTTACAGTACAGACTAACAACCAGAGTGACTGGAATTGGAATTCATGCTGTATTTCCATTAATCCTTTAGAGGCTGCAGAATCGAGAGATTGGCATGCTAAGGATTAATTTGCTGGCAGTCTGGGGAAAGCCAGTGATTTAAGGGTTAAGCCAGCAGTCTAAATCTAAGGTTTTACTACGGAAGGTTTAAATTGAGGTTTAAGGATTCTAAGAGGACATATCAAACGTTGATCTAATTATCCCCAGGGAGGAGCCAGTCTCAGAACAGTGACACGGACTCGAAGGGAATCCAGCTCCTGTAGAGACAGTCCCACAAGGTCTCTCTTCAGCTTATATCAAACCCAGAGATTGTGCAACTAGAAGAGAGGCATTAAGGAACACAAGGAATACAAAGGAGAAGCCGAGACAAGGACATCCTTATTGCAAAGGGATGTGGCCAGTCAGCCGGGGTCAAATGTGGCTCAGGCTGCAATGTGAAAGAGGATGCAGTGCCTTGCTCTGACCTAAATCCCTTTTCACTTCTACTGGATGCAGGAGTCTTCACAGCCTGTCACGAACCGTCACACAGAGATGTTGTGCACTGTCCAACAGCTGCTGTGTTACACACGGAGGTGACTGCAATTCAGTGGCAGATCCCTTACCTCCCTTGCAAGGGCACTGGGAGGCTCAGCTCCTCTGGGTTTGTAAAGAGCTCCGAGATCCTCAGGTGAAAAGCTCTAAAGACAAAGGCTTATCAATGAAGCTGTCCCAGTAACAGCAACAAGCTCTGCACGTGAATCCGCTTGTGTCAGCCAGGCCAGAAGCAGCAATGGAAACAGGCTGGAGCAGACAGAGAGCAGAGCAAGCACTGGGACAGGGACAGAGTTGGGGGAAGCGCTTTGCTCATTACCAAAGGCTCTGGTGGATCTCACAGGTTTCCCTGTCCCAGGGCAGAATCCCCTCCTGCCTGAGGACTAAGTGTGTTCAGGGGAGGCAGCCGGCCTAGAATTTCCATGTTCCAGTCAGATGCACAAAGCCAGCACCGGCCCATTGCAGAACGGGGCTTTCCTGAGGGTCTTCTCGACTTTACCACCTTGTATTCTATGGCCCCAAAGATGTGCTGGGCAGATGCAAAATAACAACCCCAGCTGCAAACAGTGAACGATCGAAACTCAGACAGGGGATGAAGAGGTGGGTGAGATCATCGCAGGGTTACTCAGATGGAAGGAAAACATGGAAAAAGTTAAAGTTAAGAACTGTAAAAATAATAGCTCCCGCCCCTTGTTGTGGGCACCGCACAAGGAGTTAAGTCTCACAGCTGCTCACAACAGAGAGAGCAGGGAACCAGTCTATAAGACAGTCTCATTTGGAACGACCTTCATTGAGTAATCAATACATACAATAGGCACTTTATTTGTAGCACTTTCCATTCATAGAGCTCCATGCCCATGGGGGGTTAGCACCAATAGCCCACGCACAAATGGGGAAACTGAAGCCTAGAGTGACCGGCCCAAGTCACATAGGGAGTGAAACGCGACTAAAACCTAGATCTCCTGAATCACAGTCCTGATTCCACTGGACCGTGCTGCTGCCCTACTGGCATAATTCCTTCCAGCCCAAAGGGATCCAAGAGTTTTATACTGCTGGAAAAGGGACTGTGGTTTGTGCAGTGCTGTGTGTTGCTAGGATGAAAGGCACTCTGGCACTGCAAAGCAGATACAAACGAAGTCTCGTTACTTGTCCAGACTGGGATGGGCCTGCCCTGAATACAGCTACCAAAGCAGACAGGGGTGGTGGAGCTCAGGAAATACTCAGAGGGATCTACCTGCTGCCAAAAGAATATTTAAGTAAATAATGAAACCAGCTCCTTAAGAGGGTCAGTTCACATCAGGCCTTGGCCTTCTTCCTTTCTCCATCTGTCCCTTTCATCTCCCTCCATCCCTCTTTCCTCCCAGCCCATGACCTTCGCCTGCCAGGAATGAGGAGCCACAGAGCAATTGCCCAAGAATAAACAACTGCTTGTGCCACTGTCTGGACAATGGCGATTAGCTAGTAACAAGCAAGGAAGTGGGCTGGCTAATGCTCTGGGAGAACACAGCTTTTCTGTCTGGAAGATGCAGTAGGAATCAGGGCCCCCAGCCTCTTGTGGAAATATCTTCAGCAGGTAGATTCCATGGGGGCTCCCAGCCAACTTGCTAGAATGCATTTCCCTTGGCCAAGTCCCCATCCCAGCCTATGAGCTGCTCAGGTGGCAGCCCAGGCTTTGCTGTCACATTAGTTCTGGAGGAGGAGAAGACAACAAGCTTTTACCCACTTAAAGCAGCTTGGGAGGAAGCCAAGACAAACATCAGCACAAAGAGCAGAGACCAGGCACCCTGGAGAATGCCAGCACCCAAAGGGCTAGAGAGATGAGAGAGAGGCGCACAGGCAGTGATCAGACCTGTGGCCCATCTAGTCCAGAATTCCACCTGTAAAATGGCCAACACCAGGTGCTTCAGAGGTAGGAGCAGGAAACTCCTACTCCCTAGTAGTTAGAGATTGATTGAAGCCCTGAAGCAGGAGGTTTGATCTCTAGCAACATTCATGCTTTCATCGACTCTGCTTATTCTTGTTATCCCTGGGCTGGCCCATCCCTGTCGAAGCCGTGGGGCAGGCAGTGAACTTCCCTAGAAATTTAGGTCACACAGCAACTCTTGTAATCTGAACAAGTCTAGGTCCTGTAGCGATGTCGGTGTCCCAGGGCTGGGGCTCCTCACCTGCAACTCAGACCCATCCGGGCTACGCCGGGACCAGCCTGCCGACCAACTCAGTGAATGCCCCAGCATCCGGGGGCCCAGCTATCCTCGAGATAATGGCACAGGGCCAGCACGAGATTTCTGGAGGGGGACTCGGAGACTTTCAGGCCCAGAAGAGGCCAGTCTGGCAGGCCACAGGGTTTCATGCTGAAGGGGTTGGGGTGACCTGGCATCAGTGCCCACGCACTCAGACAGGTTTCAGCATTTCAGCCCTCTCGCCCTCTCTCAGAAGGGAAGGCAGCCAGTGATGTAGAACGGTCTGCCCTCCGCGAGGGCTTGGGCATGCAAAGGACCTTTCCAAGGGGTCAGCACTATGGAGCCAGAAAGCAGGAAGCAAGCCCCTGGGGACAGCCCTGCAGCCGGGGTGGCAGGGCTCTGCCAGCAGAGACGTGGCTATCGGCACTCGGGACAAACAGGGCTGTCAGAGGGGAGCTTCGCACTATCTCTGGAAGGTGCAGGGATAAGGGAGTCGGACAGTGGAGCAGAGACCCACGCACAGTTCTGATGGGAGAATGTCACCACCAGGAATGAACCTGAGTAACACAAAGATTCCTAAATCCACCAGCAAGTGAGTCCCAGAATGGGTTTACAATCTGCTTTAATCCAAAACAGTTCAATTAGTCCTTAAGACAAATCCTATTGTGATGCTTTTCTTACGCGCCAGGTTTCATAGTTTTAAAATGGCAGCCCTTTGGTGGTTCACTCCAAATAAAGTCGTTTCAGATACTGAAGCAGGCTGCCCCTGGCTCAGCTGGTACCCAGACACTGGCCACAGGTGGGTGGGTCAGTGGGAGGGGCAGGGGGATGCACGACATTGCTCAGATCCTACTACCGTGGATCTGTGGCGAATTAAAACGACGTGTCTGTGTAATAGCAGGTCCCTGCCATGGGTACCTGTCAGCAGCAGCCTAGAGGCTGATGCTAACATGGGTTTAGGGCAGGCTGGAAGAGCAGTGGCAGTTCACAACAAGCACCTGCATGCTACCCTAGCCAGCCCCAGAGGACCTGAAAGGGCCAACCTAGGGCCACGTCACACCGCGATCGCTCCCCTCAATCCAGCCAAGCAGAGGGAATTGTGGCATCACACGGCACTGCTGCTGATGGGACAGCAGGAAAGCAGCCTAGGGCAGTTAGGGTCACTCAGTGGCCATCTGAGATGACAGGATGGTGCTGGCAGGAAAAGGAAGCCAGAGGGAGAGAGATCCCAGTGTTGACAGCCTGAACTCCGTGCTCGGCAGGCTCTGCAATGAAGAGCCGGGCTTGGCATAGCAAGAGCTACAGCAAGCCAAGATTGATGGCACCGGCGGTGGGATGCAAAGGACACGGTATTGGAACAGCAAGGTGTGCCCTAGGCCAGGCTAGCACCTACCCACAGGCCGGTGGCTCGATCTGCCCAACACTGACCGTGTTAGTGGAGGTGCAGAGGGTGCAGGCAAATCTCGCCTGCCCGTGGCAGCAGGCTCCTCAGGGCAGCAGCGTCACATAACCAGCCTTCCAGGGTCAGAGGGACCCCATTCGCTGCCACAGGGCTTTGCCCCTGGCTTCCAGCAGCAGGGGATTTCAGGGGCACGCCTTACGCCAGCGTGGAGGGGAAGGCTGGCCAGTGGCATCTCTTGGAAGGGGTCACACACTGCAGCACCGGGAGGGCTCTAGATGCTCAGACCTGTTGTCATGCGGGCCACGTGCCAGCCAGTTAGGGTTATTAGGCACAATCTAAATCTGGGCTGAGCTGATAAAGTTAAACTGCCTGCCCAGAACTAATCACCCTAAGTAACTAGCCGTGTCACTGTTACTTAGCCGGGATCACAGAGAACAGCACCGTTTAACGAGGCCTTCTGGGAACCAGGCTGCGCTGCCTGACAGGTATGGAATGGGGAGGCTCTTCCCCTGGGTCTTTCCTCCTAAGCCGCTGCCTGTGTGTGGCACTCACTGCACAGTGCCCACAAGCAGTGAGTTTGCAGTGCCAAGTTCGCAGATGATGCTTACAGAGGAAACAACAACAATGGCAATAAGTAGTAGACCAGGGAAAAGCTAAATATAACATGCCTGACTACAAAAGGTTTTTTTTCTCCGGCTGATAATAGCCCACCTTACCTGATTACTCTCGCTATAGTTAGTATGGCAACACCCATTGTTTCATGTCCTCTGTGTATATATCTCTTCCTACTGTATATTCCACTGCATGCATCCCATGAAGTGGGTTTTAGCCCACGAAAGCTTACGCCCAAATAAATGTGTTAGTGTCTAAGGTGCCACAAGGCTCCTCGTTCTTTTTGCTGATACAGACTAGCAGGGCGACCCCTCTGAAACCTGGGACCGGATATAGCCACCGCAAAGGTGGGACCCAGTCTGACTCCCACTGAAGCCAATGGGAGCTTTGCTGTCGACACGGAAAGGGAGCAGGATCATTTGAACATACCTCGCCCTGGGGGAGGCAGCGGGCAGAGGAGCCAGCAGGAAGCTCATGGGGCGGGACGAACTCTCCTATACCTCAGCAGAACGGCGCAGTGGAGAGGGCTCCCTGTGGATTTCGTTTAGGGGGGTGGGCGGGAGGCACTAGCCCTGCACGCTGCTATAGATCCCTGTTCTGTTTTGGTTGACAGGCACAAATCTGACAATTTTTCTGGGGAAAGGGCCCCGTCCAATGCTTATTCAGGTAAGTCCTGCTCCTCCGAGAGCTGGAAACCTCACACCTGTACTCCAAAAAGGTACCAGACCCTCCCACTTCACACATCCCATACCTGGAGACCTCTCCCTCTGTGCAAGCAGCTCTCTCCTCTCTAAAGGGAAGCAGCGCCCCTGAGCGCCATGGGATTAACTAGTGCGAGTTGGGAACACGGGCAGCCTGAAATTCTGCAGGAATTCCGGAAGTTTGCTGGGATTTCCCCTCTTCTCCCTACGTTGCTAAAACAAACTCCTTGTTCACCTTCATTTTCACCAATAAAACCAGGACTCTGCATGAGCCAATGAGGGAGTGGGACACGGGCCAAGACCAGGGGGAGATTTCATCAGCAGAAAAACTGCCTCTGTCCTTTCAGAATATGCAAAACAACTGCAGCCAAAGGCAGCCACCATTCCACTCTGTGTGAAGCCAGTAAAAACTGGAGACGGCCGTTTCCACTAGCAGGATCCATTCCCCCCACCCCCTTCCAATAGCTTTGAGACTTAGATAAAATAATTCATTCATCATTCAGTCCCTGAAGTGTGAACAGACAGAGGACGTGTGGCCCCAGGGCTGTCAATCCAGCACTTGTAAATTCTCTCAAGAAAGAGAAACCTCCGGCAGCTGTGCCGGGAGTTAACGGGAAATGTAACAATGAATACTCAGGAGAGACAAGCTGTGCGCCTGAGTACTGTGGAGCAGGTACCCTGCTCGCTGCGCACAGCTTCAGAAATAGTTGCTAGATATTGGTGCGGAAGAGACTTTACAGGCCTGAACCAGTCACTGATTCCAGATGGAAAAGTCAAATGGATTTCTCAAAGGGAATTTGCTGCCATGACTGGGCCTTTTCCAATGGGAACAAGTAGCCCCTTCCTATGGAGGGAGCCACACGGGAGTAACAATCATTGTCCACCTAAGCCAAAGGGCTGGCATAGGGCGGGAACCAAATGCCCTGCACAAGCATAATTTTCAGGCTTGAAAGGGACAAGAAAGCTCTGAACTCTACGGTTTCTGTGAGCAAGTTTCAGCTCATTGCTATTAGGAGCAAGTTCCTCATTTCATTGGAAGAAAATGATCCACCACCTCTGCACACCCATCTCCTTCCAGGGGTCGTTCTCTGCAGCAACAAAATATTACCTTGGCTCTTTTCCGATTGCTGCCCCTTGGCCCCAGCAGTCAGCCAATATCCTGGCCCTTGCTGGCTTGTTTCCAGTAGGAGGAGAAACAGATGATGAGTCAGATATTTCTTTGGTGCCACCCTGTTTATTTACAAACATGGACATCACGTCTTTTCCCTGGACACCGTAGGAACAAACCGCAGCAGGGAGTTTCCTGGCTCAGAATCCCATGTCTGCCTTTCCTGCGAATACTGGGCCCCAAGAATCCCAGCTTCCGTTCATCACTACTACTCTACCTCATTCTCTCTCTTTCTATCACACACATACAAGGCCCCAGCCTCTGCACTTGCAATCAGTATCCAGGGAAACCCCTTAGCTTCGTGTTCAGGCCCTGCCATGTGGGCAGTGGCTTCGATCAGCTACAAAGGGGCATTTAATTGCTCCTTCATTTAGCCTGCATCATAACATTATAAAGTTTGAGGGAATCGTTGATGCTAACGAGAGAAGAAACAAGAGAGGCAATGCTCTCCTGAAGGACTGAGGTCTCTCCAGAGGCTGCTAGGACGGAATGTGAAACTGAACACAAAAGAGGGTGACTAATTCCAGGGCCAGCAGCTCAGAATTCCTCCCACTCTCTGCAAAGGGAATCTCATCTCTCCGCCAACAATCACTCCAGGGGCCCAGAGCAGATGTGTTTATTGAGCAGACCTGAGCTCCTAGGCAGCTTTCATTGGGCTGGCGGAGGAGGAGCCATTGCGGTCAGTGATGGCATGACTGGGAGAAGAGAAGACTGGATTCAGCACAGGCTGCTGGGAGAGCCTACGAGAGTCATAGGCCATGGTCACTCCAGTGAGGGCGCTGTGGAGAGTCTGTGCCATATATGAAAATCCTGCAGCTCAGCTCCCTTTGAGTGTGGTGGTGCTTGGTGCCTATCCCGTCCCCCCAGGAGTGCTTTCTGAGTAACATCACTCAGACTGAATCCCCTGGGACCCGTTTGAGAGGCAAGGAGCAAGGCCATTTCTGGCCACACACAAGGACCCAGTTTATTCAGATTTACAGAGCCTCGTACTAAGTTTCAGGAGGGATTGGCAAGCCCAGCACATAGGGATGAGTCGGGGATGGACATGTGAGCCCGGCTCCCAGCGGGGTCCTCAGGAGGGTCAGACTAGCGTGATTACTGCTCGTCTAGAAAGGGATGGGGTTCATAACCTGGCTGATATCTAGTGAAAACCAAAGGCCTTGTCCCACATGCTGCCATGGCCCCGCTGAGGCAAGAGGGAACACGTCTCCCTGTAACATCCTGCCCAACACTGAGGCACTTACAAATACCTGAGTCAGGTGCAGGGCAGCAGACGCTTGCAGCACTAAGCCCACAATTAGCGGTAGTGTTACTGTGCTGGACGCACCTTTCCGCTTACAGGGCGAGTTGTCCTCTACAGCAATGGTTGTCAACCAGGGGTACACGCACCCCTGTGGGTATGTAGGGGTCTTCTGGGGGTACAACAACTCATCTAGAGATTTGCCTAGTTTTACAACCGGCTACAGAAAAAGCACTAGCACAGTCAGGACAATCGAAAATTTCATATGGACAATGACTTGTTTATCCTGCTCTATATGCTATACACTGAAATGTAAGTGCAATATTTATCTTCCAATTGATGACATGGTAAAAATGAAAACCTAAGCAGTTTTGCAGTAAGAGTGTGCTGTGACACTTCGGTACCTGTGAGTCTGATTTTGTAAGCAAATAGTTTTTAAGTGAGGTGAAACTTGGGGGCACGCGAGACAAATCAGACTCCTGAAAGGGGGACAGTGGCCTGGAAAGGTTGAGAGCCACTGCTCTGCAGAACTAAGCTGGCCACATCCTGATCCCAGGCTTTTGCCCAGCCAAGGCCTGCGTCTAGGACTCCAGACTCCCGTGTCCCTTTTGTCACAGTGGGAAGAGCTTGTTTACTGTTTCCAGCCTGGGGCAGCAGGGTAAAATCACAGAGCTGAGAAACCTACTTGCATCTATAAATAAGCCCAGACAATTTGCTTGCAAGGTGCAGCAGGAACTCCTCTAGCTTCGTCTCAGTTTCAGGTTCCTTCCCTCACCTGCTAGCTCCTTCAGAGAGGCTTCCTCCCCAGAGATCCCCCACGGCTGAGGGGCAGAGTGCATAAACACAGCCGAAGCACTACACTCCTCTTGTCAGAAGCAAATCCTCTTTCTGCAAAATTCAAACAGGACTCACTGGCTTCCGCCAGCGAAGGGGCACAGCACCGTGCTCAGGTCACAGACTACCAGCGTGACCTGGTAGCCTGTGGGGGCTAGAAACTGGCAGTTATGAGCCTTATAGAAACCAGAGAGGGAGGCAGTTCCCAGCTGTGGAGATGTAACTAACCAGCCTAAGGAAGAGACTACAGCAAACATAACTGGACTACGGACCATTTTCTGACAGCTCCAAGCCCCACCCCTCTCAGCGACGACCAGTAGAAAGCCTGGGCTGAAAACAGCACAGAAACAACCAAGTTCTGCAATGGAAGGACAGGCCCGAGGGACCCGAGGAAGACACTGTTCTGAAGAGGCCTAGTAGCAGGGTCGGCACAGGGAAACAAGGAGGCTGACACATCTGGATGCCAATAGGCAGGGTTTGCTTTGTGAGTGGAGAGGTTATGTGCACAGTTAAGTGGAAGTGCATCTCCAAGATGGGACTCTGTTTGGAAGAAGTAATTTAGGGCCTCTTCGCCCCTGGCCCATAGCAGTGGTTCAGCCTAAAGCTAGCCCATTCCCTACAGCGGCAGCACCAACTCCCCTCTGCACCCAGAACCTGGCCTGCTCCCTCCAGTCCCTCAAAGCTCCACCTCCTCAAACCAGAGCCCAGATCTTTGCTCTATCACAGCGGTCCGCACCATCACCCCTCGGTGGCTACTGGAGGGGAGAGGAGGGTACGGAACCCCCAGGAATGGCGACAGGAGGCTAACGGGAGTGCAGAAGTGGCCAAGAGAAGAGAGCCTTGGGACTCTGGAGTCAGGACTGAGGCCAGCAGGTGCGAAGCCCTCAGTGCCGAGCAGACGCGAGACTGCTGCTGATGGGGCCCAGTCCAATGACTCTATCTGAGAAGGATGAGAGAAATGTGCCTGTTGTGAAGCTTTGCTGCCCACACTTTGCAATCATTCCCCGGAGAACACAATAACCGCTCTGTGCACGCTGCATCTCCAGGGCCTCTGACTGCCTAGTAACAGCCTCTCCATTGGCTGGCCCACCGGAATTACCATCTCACTTGACCTATTAGGAATAATGATGGGAGCAAGGCAGGAATCCTCTTCTACGGGTAAGAGAAAGTTGCTCAAAGACCAGGGAAAACTTGCAGCCCTGGGATAAACAGGGAGACTCAGGGACCCGTTTTAACCCCTCTCTGCCTTGTGAGCAGGAGACGGGAGATTAAAGAGTTTCCTTCCTGCATCCCGGCCACCCGCTGCCCCAAGGATTTACTACTTCTGCTTTGCAGAGGAACTTTGACTATTAAACCGTTTAGAAAATGTATCTATGATCCCAAGTCAGCAGGATGCAACTAGGACAGGGAGTTACACCCTAAGTCAGCTCCCTGCTTCGTTCACGTGCCAAGTTCCAGTCAGGAGTCCTCAACAGAGAACCTCTCAGATCCCAGACAGCATCTGGAGCCCCGCTGGCTGCTCGTTTGTTGGTTACAATCACGAACTGTTTCAGAGCTTGAACAGAGAACCCCAAGCTTTGGTCTTGGCAGGAGAGGTTTTCCTGGTTCCCACTTAGAGCCCCTCACCCAGGGTGATACAGACAAGCATGGCCACTGGCTACGGGCAGCTCCCTAAACACCAACCAAGAGCAGAACGGGTCCTGAGAGCACGGTGACCTGGAAAGCATTTCACCATCATGCAACTCCTGGCCCAGGGATGATGATTTTTCACCTATTGTTTGAAAGCCTAATGGCTGTTTATTTTATCACACCACTGCTGTCTTGGTGACTCAGCAGTGAAATGATGTAGGGCCACCGAGCGCCAGGTCCTCTGCTGCCCTGGGAGGCAAAAGCATTTGTCACGACCAACTTTATTTACATCCCAGAACAACACAATAACTTACCATCAGCTAAATATTTGTTTGAACTGAACACGAACATTTATGCAACAAGTTGGACAGGCATAGAGGCCAAGAGCAATCTGTCTCTATTAGCAGTAGCCAAGTGTGGGAATGGCTGTATTTATCACTGCCTCTGGAGAGAGCTCAATGCCAACGTGGGATCGACAGTGAGAACGGGGCTGGAGGACTGAGGACACTGCAAGGTCAGGATCAGGGTGTAGGCAGCACCTGGAGGTGGGAGCTAAGAAGAGCAGCACACAGACAACCTACAGCACATCCAGGGAAAGGTGCAGTCCCAACAGCATTGGAGACTGAGGTTCCCCATCTACCAATAGAGGAGGTATTGCATGGGAACTCCAGAGCAGGTACTGCAGCTTTTCCCATGCTGTCCCCACCCACTACCAAGGGGTAATACATGCCTGTGGATTTAGACTCCTAAGTCACTTCTGAATATGGGACAAGGAAGAGTTTGAGAATTTTACCCATGGTGCTTTTGCCATGCAGGACATTTTTCCAGCTCAGACACTCCGAGTACTTTCCTATAGGCCACACAGACACTGACTTCCAGTCACTACGGACCTGGCCTGGATTCAAATCAGTAACCAGGTTAGTCCATTTTCTGATCATTCTCTTTTCCTTTGGGCTTTGCCACGTGCTCTGGAGAGAATACACTTTATTTACAGTTGAAATGTCATTTTGAAAAACCCTATAGACAAAGATCGAAATATCCAACGGTATCTATAGGGCACCTATCACAGCCGCTGCACACCGGGTTACCTTCAGCGCCAAGCTGAATCTCACGTTGAAACAATCGTAAAGAATAAAATTGTCAGACACATAGAAGAACATAAATGGTTGGGCAAAAGTCAACATGGTTTCTGTAAAGGAAAATCATGTTTTACTAATCCAGGGGTCGGCAACCTTTCAGAAGTGGTGTGCCGAGTCTTCATTTATTCACTCTAATTTGCGTGCCAGTAATACATTTTAATGTTTTTAGAAGGTCTCTTTCTATAAATCTATAATATATAACTAAACTATTGTTGTATGTAAAGTAAATAAGGTTTTAAAAGTGTTTAAGAAGCTTCATTTAAAATTAAATTAAAATGCAGAGCCCCCCAGACCGGTGGCCAGGACCCAGGCAGTGCAAGTGCCACTGAAAATCAGCTTGCGTGCTGCCTTTGGCATGCATGCCATAGGTTGCCTACTGCTGATCTAAATGGACGGTCCATATAGATTTCGCCCTTTCGGGCTCCCATCTCTCCCTGCAATATTGATCCACACAAACACCCCAGATACTTTTCAAGTTCAGAAGACAGTAGCATGTGCATTTAAGAGGAAAAGCAGCAACTGTACCAGCAACGCGGAGAGGGGGACACTGCTACCACATAAAGGAGCATTAGGAGGTTCTTTCAAATGAACCTGTGCACCGAATACTCTTATTGACACAGTGCCCAGGGGAGTTTCAGCTTCTCCCTTTCGGTGATGCCAGTGGCCCAGAGAAGCAGCTCAGCTGCAACTCCTGACATGAAACTGACACAGCAGGGGCTGGAGCTCTCACAAGCGGCCCTTAAGACCCGGGTCCCTGCTGCCCAAAAAGCTCATATGGCTGCTTCTAGGGACCACTGCGCTCCCCACTGCCTTCCCCTTTGAGATGCAGATCCCCTGCGATGCAAGACCTACCCAGATCACTCTGCAGTTTGCGCATTTTAAACCTGAACTCTCCTGGGGGCTGAAAGCTGCCCCGACGGGGGGCCACTCTCGCCCGAGCTGAAGTGCCATGGTGTTAGATGCACAGACACAGCAAGAGCCTCCCTGTCTCCATCTGCTCTTTCCAGAGGCTGCAAAACCCGTCCAACCCGACCGCTGCCCGGCTGCCTCAGGGGCGCTGGGGGCATGGCCCCCTCCTGGGCTGATGCAGTGCCAGAGAAGGGGAGAGGAGAGGAGGAGCATGAGGTGGCAGCGGGGCCATGTAAAGAGGGGGGCCAGTTGCGACTCGTGGCACCTTGCACCAGTCCAGGCTCCCCCTTTAAAGTCCAGGGGCCAGGAGAGAGTCGCACAAGCCGCTCATGCAGCATCTGGGAGCCCTAACGCAGCTGCTTCCCAGAGCCCAGTCCCCGCAGTGCTCCCCGAGCCCCGTGGGCAGAGGCTTCGGAACTCACATCCAGGATCACCAAGGTGCCTTTCCACCGCCCCGCAGGGAAGAATCCCTGGCCGGTGGCTGCCTGCCCTTCCTGGAGGAACTCCCTGTCGGAGAGCAGCGGGCTGAGTGGGCCCGGCAGCTGGGACCCCAGACCGGCAGCGGGCTGAGCTGCTCTGGGGTCCCGGCCGCCGGCCCCACTCAGCCCACTGCCGGCCTGGGGTCCCGGCCACTGGCCCCGCTCAGCCCGCTGCCGGCCTGGGATTTCTTTCACCCAGGCCGGCAGCAGGCTGAGCGGGGCCAGCGGACGGGACCTCGGCTGGCAGCAGCGTGCCATTAAAAATCAGCTTGCGTGCCACCTTTGGCACACGTGCCATAGGTTGCCGACCCCTGTACTAATCTATTAGAGTTCTTTGAAGGGGTCAACAAACATGTCGACAAGGGGGATCTAGTGGACATAGTGTACTTAGATTTCCAGAAAGCCTTTGACAAGGTCCCTCACCAAAGGCTCTTATGTAAATTAAGCTGTCATGGGATAAGAGGGAAGATCCTTTCATGGATTGAGAACTGGTTAAAAGACAGAGAACAAAGGGTAGGAATAAATGGTAAATTTTCAGAATGGAGAGGGGTAACTAGTGGTGTTCCCAAAGGGTCAGTCCTAGGACCAATCCTATTCAACTTATTCATAAATGATCTGGAGAAAGGGGTAAACAGTGAGGTGGCAAAGTTTGCAGATGATACTAAACTGCTCAAGATAGTTAAGATCAAAGCAGACTCTGAAGAACTTCAAAAAGATCTCACAAAACTAAGTGAATGGGCAACAAAATGGAAAATGAAATTTAAGTGGCTAAATGTAAAGTAATGCACATTGGGAAAAATAACCTCAACTATACATACAATATGATGGGGGCTAAGTTAGCTACAACTTATCAGGAAAGGGATCTTGGAATCATTGTGGATAGTTCTTTGAAGACGTCCACGCAGTGTACAGCGGCAGTCAAAGAAGCAAACAGGACATTAGGAATCATTAAAAAAGGGATAGAGAATAAGACGGAGAATATCTTATTGCCCTTGTATAAATCCATGGTACGCCCACATCTTGAATACTGCATACAGATGTGGTCTCCTCATCTCAAAAAAGATATACTGGCATTAGAAAAGGTTCAGAGAAGGGCAACTAAAACGATTAGGGGTTTGGAACAGGTCCCATATGAGGAGAGATTAAAGAGGCTAGGACTTTGCAGCTTGGAAAAGAGGAGACTAAGGGGGGATATGATAGAGGTGTATAAAATCATGAGTGGTGTGGAGAAAGTGAATAAGGAAAAGTTATTTACTTGTTCCATAATATAAGAACTAGGGGCCACCAAATGAAATTAATGGGCAGTTGGTTTAAAACAAATACAAAGAAGTAGTTCTTCACACAGCGCACAGTCAACCTATGGAACTCCTTGCCTGAGGAGGTTGTGAAGGCTAGGACTATAACAGGGTTTAAAAGAGAACTGGATAAATTCATGGTGGTTAAGTCCATTAATGGCTATTAACCAGGATGGGTAAGGAATGGTGTCCCTAGCCTCTGTTTGTCAGAGGGTGGAGCTGGATGGCAGGAGAGCGATCACTTGATCATCACCTGTTCTGTTCATTCCCTCTGGGGCACCTGGCAGTGGCCACTGTCGGCAGACAGGATACTGGGCTGGATGGATCTTTGATCTGACCCAGTGTGGCCGTTTCTTATGTTCCAGGCAGGGGTTCCCAGAGCCCAGGCTGCCTGAACCCCAGCAATAACTCACTAACCCCAGCATGAATCTGCTGCCTCATTTCACGCTCTATCCTTCCCCCCCCCCGCCCCAAACCGAGGCAGCCTGGCTAGCTCAGCATTGCCGTTTGAGGAGACGTGATCGGAAGCATTCTGTGCCCACCGCACTGAGATGCATGAACAGCCAGGGCTGCCGCCGTGCACCAGGTAGGTGAGAGACGTTCCCCGGAGAAACCGCCTTGGGGCCAAACCCGCACCCTTCACACAAGCCACCGATCAGCCCATTAGAAGGCAGCAACTGCCTCGACCGGCCTGAGCCCAGACTGGCTTTAAAGACCTAGAGGTGAAAGGCGCCATATACCACCCTCTGCACTGGGGAGTGACCTTTGCCCTCCCCAAATTATAGCACGCCCAACCCTTCCAAAGCTTCGGGAGACGCAAGAGTTGGGAAGCAAGCTGCAGCCACATTTCTCCACCTGCAGAAAGTGATGTGAACTAACACCACTGCCCAGAGCTGGGCTGGGAACTCCCGGGCTCACCACCCCATCTCAGCTTACGGGCTCTAACAGCCTGGGTATTCCCAACGTTAGCCAGAATTCATGTTACCGGGGGAGGCAGATCCTGCTGATCACCGCAAGCATAGAATCCCTTCTCCTCTGTTTAGTAACGTGAGCCCAGCAACCAGCTTGTTTAGTTTTAGGACTTTTCACCCCACCACGACTGCACTGAGACACATCCTAGAAGGGGAAAAGCAGCGTTACTTTTCAGCCTTCCCAGTGATCATTTCATCTGTGAGCTGAAAACACGTCTGCACGGTTTCTGGCTGGCTGTGCACAATTAGAACAGCAGTGCACACACTAGCCGTGTGACCGCAGCCCCTGCCTAGCACGAGCTTTCCACACACACAGCAGATTTGACCTACCACCAAGATCCTCAGTAAGATCCAGAGTGGAGCTCCAGGAGAAACGTTCCACTGCCTCATACTCCAGCTCCCTCAGCGCAGTCGGGAGAGTTTCCAGCTCATACGCGCCCCGCTTTTTCCAGTACAGAAACATACTGAAGAGAAACCTGGAGATCTGCTGAAGCAGTCGGTATCTCTGCCTTTACTGCTTGGTGACCAGGAGGGGGTTAGCTCTCAGCTGCGTGGAACTGTGCCCGCAACATGTTTCGGCATCGTGGGACTAGCAGGAGGAGGCCAGACTTCAGCTCTGAGGAGCAGGTCCTGGTGTATGGACAAGTGCTGCATTCATCCTGAGCAATGGGAATTCCGGGGTGGTGGAGGGTGCTACTAGAAACGGACCAATGCTCTGTGCAGTGGGGCAGACAAAGGGCCTTTCTTCAGCCTCCCACAGACATTTCACAAATTTCACTTTCCATCATCTATGAAAGAAATTCAGCTGAGGAGACAAGACATATTTGTGATTATTTTAATCACTAGAAAGAACAGGGCTGTTCAGCAATTCTGCTGTTACAAAAAGTTTTCAAAGGGAAAAATGTGTCCCCCTAAAACCCTACTACGGCACCTTCCTTCCTCAAAGGAAGCTCACTCTACAAACCCAACAGTATCGTCATCAAGTGACGGGCACAAACAACGGGTGCTTTGACATCCGCTTCATTACAAAAAAAAAAAAAAAAATCATTGACAATTTGTAGCTATTTGAAAAGTTGGTCTGGTGCCAGGCTGGTGGATTGGAGGCAGTAGCTTGTATGACTAATGGAAGGATCAGTGACTGAAATGGACAGATTCCCAGCAAATGGGTTTTCCAGATGGAGGCAGCATGCTTAGCCTCGGAAGAGAGAGGAAGGGGTTCCGGCGTAACTCACCCTCTGGCTCATCCCTGAAGAATCAGCCACTAGCAGCTCCGGAGACCTGCCCCACCCTGGCTACAAGGAGGGTGCCTGGGATCAAGCAGAATCCAAACATGCAGAGAACGTGCCCTTGACCTCAGGCAGTGAGGCCATTGAACAATCAAGGGGACAGGCCTGCTTTTCCACTCCCTCTTCTGGCCGGCTGTCTCTCCACAGCTCATCTGAGCAATTAAAGCACCACAGGAAGGATCTGAGAGGGAGGCGGGAGCAGTCTCTTGCTTTTGTTTGGTTGCTGAATATTCTGCTGGACCACGAAGCTCAGCAATACACATTTCCTAAGGGCTTGGAGGTAAGGGGGGCAGAGTCAGGCTGAGTCCCGGCGCTGACTACATTCCAATTTACACCTCCTTGGGGAAAGGTAAGAAGTGTGAGGCTGCTACCCTTACAAGTGGGGCTCAGACACCAGGGAGATAAGCGTGGCAAACACACCAACACAGATCACGTCTAGTCCTTGAACTTGTCTTTTCGAGGAGAAGCAGTGAGGTCTGCGCTCTAATGGCAGCTCTGCCACTGACTCCCTGCGTGACCCTCTGACAACTCATTTCAACTCTGCGACTCAGGTACCCTCTGTAAGATGGGGGCCATACACACATGGTGTCAGGAGTGCACTAAGATTCACCTCACGAGGCTCAGACTTTCCAGACAAGCAATTACGGAGTTCCATGTACAATACATTAGGGTAAATAAAACTGGATATTCCAGAATCTTATTGCAAACTACAGACTATTTGCATTTTTAAAAGAACAATTCAGTTGTAAGGTACCTTTTAAATATATATTTACATTGGTTCCAATTAAATAAGCGTATAGAAATTTCCCGTTTTATAGAAGCTGTATTCCGTAAAGAGGTGCAGATCTAAAATGAAATGGAAGGTCAGATGATCCCTGGTGCAGGAGTTGCAGAGGAGAAAGCTCTTGCATCGAAGTCAGAATGTGCAGAGGGACAGATAGCAGGACAGTACTGGACCAGCAGAGACAAGAGCTGAGAGATCTGCTGGAACAAGTGCATGGAGGGTCTGAAAAGTGAGGAGAGCAGTTTTGAAATGGATCCTGAAATGAACCAGGAGGCAGCGGGGATATCTAAAAAAAGAGGGTGACGTGCTCCCATTCCTTTGAACATTCAGTAAGGTAAGGCAGGCAGCAATATGTGCACACGCTGGAGGCTACTGAGAAGGGAGTTTGAAAAGTCAAGAAAGAAGAGGCTCCTGTCAACAGAGCCGGAAGATTCCTACTCCCAAGGAAAGGGAAGAGCTAGGAGACTCTCGGACACAAGGCAATTCAATTCATAGCTAGACTATAGTGCACACACACTGTAGAGTGAGAAACAAGCCAAGCTGCCATATGATTCAATTTGAAACAGCTGAGTCCTAAATCCCCCAAACACGGGTTCATGGTGGAAAAAACTGACAATCCTTAAGTCATAACTGCCCAAGTAGGCGCCACGGCATTGGAAGAGCTCATGGCAACGCGAAGATGCCCCAAGAAAAACATTGGATGGACGATCCAGTGGGTGCGGTTATTTCAAATAACCACTTTCAGCCGTGAGGACGGAAAGGCAGTGGCAGGCACAGCCTGGCACCGGGCAGAGACGTGTGGGTTTGCGAGTCACTGCCAATGGGGAGAACCCGGAAGAACAATGGTTAAACCAGAGGCTTTGGGAGCTAGCAAATCAAATCAAGTTACAAGTCAAGTATTAAGACTGTGGCAAAAATTTGTTCCAGTTCACCCTGATGCACACAGTGGAATTCTGCCATCCCCACCCAAGCAAACAGGAGTGGTTTGTGCAGGGTTTAAAAACTGCAGCAGCAAAGAGAAAAAGACTTGGGTCCACAGACTGCACCTTTCTGCAGGGAGACCCCCTGGAAAGCGACAAGGCAAGGCAATAAGAATCCCAAGTCACAGTCATTTATCTGAAGATGCTCAAATGGAAATTGAGACGAGGAGACATTTTCACACTTAAGAATCCTTGACTGCCCCTTAGATCTCTGGAGTGCCTGAAGTTTGTACCCTTCCCTTCCCACCTAAGAGTATTGTGTGCTACTCAATGCTCCAGAAACATCTCGGAAAAGCAATTAAAGAAACTCTAGAGAGAGCCCCTCTGGGCATGTGACGGGGTGGAGCAGAGCTGGGAGGACAGCACAGCGCCAAGAAGCCAGCAGAATACCTTTCAAAATACAGTCCCCATGTGACAGGTTCACTCCCTTACACTGCCCGTACCCAGCTCTGGCTCTGAGCCTCTCTCGGGGACCTGTGCGTCATTTGCATTGCACTGTCCTGTACCTGCTGCTCCGTTAGACTGTACCGTCCTCCTAGCTGGGACCTGTAACACAGGCTGTTTGGCTCACTTCGCCCATTGTATAGCAGCCTGCTCACCAACTGTCACAGACCTGGGTGTGAGCGATCAGACAGCACCGAGGGCCAGAGTCAGGAACCAAGCAGGGGACCAGGGCTGGAGCCAGGTTTGGAACAAGCCAAGCACAGGAGCAGTCGTAGCTGTGGGCACAAGCGTTGAGCAGCCAGCGACCTGGTTGAGTCTGCACATCTGCATTAGCCAGCGCTAATGCAGATGTGCAGACTCCTTGCAGCCAACTGGCAAGCCAGCCAATCAGGTGATTCTGTCACAGCCCTGCTGGCCCCAAGCTCAGCTGAGGGAACTCAGGCCCATAGTACCTGACACCAATAGGGCCCGCAAACAGCACTGGTCTCAGTCTGATAACATCAAACGCTGACAAAGATTAAGAGCACTTTTCACTGCAAAATTCACCCTGCAAAAAAGGAACTCCATGTACAGCCCCCTCCTAGTGATGCAGTGATGGGAATAGCTGGTCAGTGCAATGACCAGTTCAGTATGTTCCAGACATCAGTAGCTCCCTCCTAGTTGGGTGTGAACAAGGAACCCGTAATCGGACAGCGCACTTGGCTTGCACCTACCCTTTCACAGTAGCCATGCCCTATGTCCGGCATCTGGCGCACACACTCAGCAGGGCTGTTGCTGGGCATGCTGGATGTCCCCCGGTTTTGCTGTCAATGCAGATTTTCAGTGTTGCCAGGAGGTGGTTTGGGAGGCATCACTGCTAGGGTCAGAGAGTGGCTGGGCCCTCGGGAAGATGCCACACCAGTACAGAGGGAACGGGCTCCACAGGGCTGCAGGGGGTTGGAGGAGGCAGTGTATTTTGCAGTTGATTCACTCAGCTTCCTTCTCATGCACAGGGTCAGCCTGGGAATTAGGGCAGAAGAGGCTCCAGTCAATGGAGCCAGAAGACTCCTGCTCCCAAGGAAAGGGAAGAGCTAGGAGACTCAGACACAATATCAGCTGGGTGCATTGTCTGTGAAGGGCATCTGGGCATCTGACAACAGGGCTGAGCAGTTCAGCAGAGCTCAGCACCCACTGCCACGCCGCTAGGACTCCAGCCAGGGCTTTACTGAAAGACACCTACCCGCCTTCAGCTCCACACTGCAAGGCGTACGAAGGGTCACGAGAAAGTCCTAGTGCAACGGAAAGCAACCGAGCAATGTGTGTGCTCGCTGCCTTTGCGGTACAATCGCCTGTGGGTGAGGGGCTACCAGGATACTACAAGTGCAAGGTGAACACGCTAGCTGAAGAGAATACTGTGCTGTACCACAAGAGAGAACGCGTCCTGGGTGTGCAGAGACGCCACCGAGCAAAGCTCAAAGCATTTGTGAGCATATCCAAGGCCTCCAGGACGTACGTCTAGAGTGTAATGAGCGACGACGGCCCGCTTGGTTGTGACCCACTATTGGATGGGGGCCCTCCAGGGCTCAAAGCATGAGCATCGACAGCCTGAGCAAAGGATGACAGCCTGTAGCTGGGAGCTGTAGCATACTCACATCCTCTGTGGATTGGCAGGCACGGACAGACGTGTAGCACATACTGACATCCTGCAATCACTACTGCCCTCACCCCCTCCTCTCCAGCTGCTCTGCTCTCCCAGGGGAGGCCACAGCCATGTTCAGAGATACTGTCTTGTACCAGCACCACTGCACGTTCAGGAAGGTCAGGCTGACTTGCAGCCAACCACGCAGAAACTGCTCTCTGTCATTTCAATTAGTAGTCGACCTGCAGCAGGGCCTGTTCTGAGTGCACCTTTGACAGGGAAGTTGGTGCAAAGCACATGTAACCGTCTATCAATGCTCCACTTCAGCTTCCAAGTCCCAGAAGCTCAGGCTGCAGCTGAAGAGATGCTCCAAGCCCAGGGTTACCTAAAAATGCAGCTCATGGGCCGGATGAGGCCCACAGCTGTCCCCTCCTTCTAACCACGGGGCAAATACAAGCTGATTAAGCTGCAGCTTTTCGCTGACTGGGGACTCAGCCAACAAGCAATTTCTATCCAGGAACAAGGAAGCACCACATACAAGCAAATGCCGTTATTCGCACTCAAGACTATTATGCATATACATGTAAATTAGGCACAGACCTCTGGCTTCTGGCAAGCTGCCAATCCAGCCCTCAGTGCCAAAGTCTGGGCATCTCTGCTGTGGGCCAACTGTATGAAAAGCAGGCAAAAAATACCATTTCCTGGAAGGTTTCAGGTGGGAGGAGGGGGGAAGGCCAGTTTTCCATACAGCCTTTGACCTGAGACTATCAGACCATCCTGTTACGACACCTGGGCAGAGCTCTCCCCGACCCCGTCGCCTATGGAGCTGAAATGCTTGCAGCTGAACTTAAGTCACACTTCCCTGATCATCTCTGTTTTTCTCATTGTGCTACCTGCAATGTGCCCTGGTATCTGTGCCAGCTCCAAACGTTCACCTCCGAGAAAGTGCATGAGACCACAGGTGAGACTCTGAATGCTACCAGGCAGGTGCAATGGATTTGCTTACCTTCAGCTGGAGGGAGTCAAGACACAAGATCAACCAAATGTTTAAAAAAAAGAAAAGAGCCTCCCTCCCCCCTTCCATCTTTGCACCATCCTTGTTTCGGCACACCCATCCGCTGTGCATTACACTGCTGTCCTGGCTTTGGGGGCCAGGGTATCACCAGGGTCACTCCCAGACAGCCATAGATTAGTAGCAGTTTACATAAGTCCCAAGAAAAGGACACACAAGGTGTCAGCTTCAGTGAGGAATTAATTTGGTCTCGGAGGCTAATCAGCTCAGCCGTGTTAGATTTTCCTTCACTTTTAACCCCTCCTGCATGCCCTGCACTGTGCCATCTCAGTCAAGGGCAAGGAAACTGCCTCTGACAAAGTAAGCCAGGCACAGTACTGTATGCAAGGCAAGAGCCAAGCACCAACTTGTGCAACATACAAGCCACTTTGGAAAATAGAACTGTCAGCCTAAACTTCATGCTTAAGACTCAGCTCAGTTCTGACAAGCATCCCTCCTCCCCAACCCAAGGTCTGTTCTGTCCCCACCTGGACATTTGCTAATATCCCTTCTCAGGTCTCACTAGGCCTCAGTCTAGCAGGATGGCCAGCTATGGTCTTCAGTGTTCATTCTCCTGCACTCCCACAAGGCCAGAGTTTACACTGTATTCTGGGACCCAGCCAAGCCCAAGGAAGCCTGAAAGCACAGGAGGGTCTTAATGGCCAACAGCCCACAGTGACTCAAAGGGAAGGAGAGAGGACTTACCAGACCAGAGGATGTGCCAGGGGGAGTTGGGGAGTATTGGCAAGAGATCCCCAAAAGTCTGGGGTTAGTATGGGAATTCTGGAAGGTGTGGCTCTGAGAAGCCCTGCACAGTTTACCCACACTCCTAACAAAACCTCTCCCCTTCCATTCACTGTCCCTCCCTTAAGCTTCCCACAATCCGGCTCTCTTACTTCCGCCATAGCATGGCCTGGCTGCTTCTGAGGATTTTTCTATAATCACCTTCAGATCCCTTTCCTGGTCAGCCATGCCGCATAACTGTTCCATTTAAAATGTACTTGATTTCTGGCTTATTGCCCCAGACTTCTTATTGTAGGTTTGTCTCCATCAAACCACATTTTCCATATACAGACTCAGCCACTGAAAAGAGCCAAATCCCTCTCAATTCAATCCATCTTGGCAGACTACACAAACTTTTCTTTTAGCTTGAAGTTCTCTGTTTGTTAATTGTCTAGGCCAATCTTCAGGCCTTTGGTTGGGGTGTCTCTTGCGTAAATTCAAGCATACTCAAATTCCTGGATAACACAAACTCAAGGGGTACAAATGCCCAGAAAGACGGAACCAAAGTACAAAGTGACCAGGAGGAGTTAGGCAGGAGCAGAGTAACATGGGAAGATCCTGAACTAATTAAGGTGAAGTCCTACACCCAGGAAGATGAAAAACAAAGTACAGAGGGGGTGGGAAGGAGAGGATAAGGGAGGACATGATAGCAGTCTTCAAATATTTGAAAGGCTGCCATAATAAAGATGTTGAAAAGTTGTTCTCTCTGGCCACAGAGGGCAGGACAAGGGGAAATGGGTTCAAACGGCAACATAGCAGATTTAGATGAAATCTCAATAAAAACTTCCTGACTGTAAGAACAGCAGGACAATGGAACAGACGCCTGGGGAAGTCATAGAAGCTCCTTCACTGGAGGTTTTCAAAAGGAGGCTGGGTAGCCATCTCTCTTGGATGGTTTAGACACAGCAAATCCTGCATCTTGGCAGGGGGTTAGACGAGATGATCCTTGCGGTCCCGTCTAGCCCTGTGGTTCTATGACTCTCCCCAGCAGGCACACTCACTGCATTCAATGAATTAGTGTTCAGC
This sequence comes from Terrapene triunguis, assembly GCF_002925995.2. Taxonomy (NCBI): domain Eukaryota; kingdom Metazoa; phylum Chordata; order Testudines; family Emydidae; genus Terrapene; species Terrapene triunguis. Next base: position 1,417,262 of record NW_020665065.1, on the reverse strand, counting down.
TTGTCTTCTTCTGCCCTAGCCCAATGTAAGCACGTAATAGCCCTCTGGCTACTGCTGAGAGGATGCAGGATCGGGGGGAAATGTTCACAACTGGATCTCCATTTCTAAGGTCTAGTCCAAAATATGAGTTTGATGACCACAGGTCTATGCTACTAGTGCAGGGGCACTAACCAAACGAAGGCTATTTGCCTACCAAAGAGAAGACTAATGTTAAGCAGACAGCCTGTCCTGGAGTTTGGTCCCCAATCTCACAGCTGGATACATGACAGGACAGTACTGCTCTACTTCACAGAGAACTGGCGACAGTCCAAAGAGTCTCAGATGGCCGAGAGTGGCCAATGTAAGGGCTAAGCTGTTAACTATGAAACTACAGATTAGGTGAGTTTCACAAGGAGAAACAACTAGGAAGAAGAGGGGAGGCAGAATACGTCAAACTGATCACTACTTCACAGGAATGATGCCAAAGTCCTTCTCAGGGGACAGAGCGAGAGATAAGAGTTACCCAGCTGTGAGCATGTAGGAAGAAGAAAGTACTAAATTCAAAGTGCCTAATGCAGCCACACGCCCCCTGCCCAGGAACAGCCTCCTTCTGAAGACCTTTAACTTAATTGTGAAGAATCCTACGCTCAGCAGTTTCCAATCAGAGTGACTCTGCTGAGCATGTCCTTGCTCCGTCAGCACACTGGCAGGGTGCATGAGCAAAGAAACCAAGGTGAATCACCACATTTAAGCGAGATAAGATGATGGAAGACTAAGTGCCCTTGCATGGGAGCTACAGACTAGAAACGCACACTCCTGCCCTGGCCTGTCCTTGAGGGCAGGCCTGTGAACAGAGTCAGCTACCCCAGAGATTGCAAGGGCAGAAGGGACCATGGTGAGGCTAGTCCTGGATCACAGGGTGATAGAACTTCTTCCCTAGAGCAGAGCTTCTAGAGAAACACCCCAGCTGAATCAGATCAATAATTCCGTCCCCAGTGGGCTGAACACAGTCATAATGGAGTCACCAAGAACACTGAAGTCAGCTGCACCTGGCAGACCATGTCTGAATGAAAAGGACTCTCCCAACTGCACCTCCTCCAAATAAACACCCCCAGGGGCTGTCCCATCAACGTGGCACGGAGGAGAATGGCCTAGCACAGGGAGAGGCCCTGTGCCAATCATTCAAGTTATTCCCTGTAGCAGATTCTCTGTTGGAAGCCAGATATTGTATTTCTCTGTGCTAGTCAATGCTTGTTTCTCACTCTCAAGATTATCCTTTAAAAGGCAACTGACAAACGCCTCCCTGGGCAGCCTTTATTCATATTATATCAACATGCTGACCCCCCCCAAAGCCATGCGGGACAGTCTGACTGTAAGGGCAGAATTGATCCGTTGCTATTTAACTTTCAAAGGTCACCAGGCACTGGTCCACATCAAAGACAACTTCTCCCTGAATCAGAGATTCATCTATTGCAAAAGGCCGTCCATCCCTACTAATCTCTTTTATCTGCTTCAGAACAGCCTAGGCCGAGAGCGATTCTTGGCTTAAGAGAAAGAGACCATTGCCAACAAAAAAAAAATGTGAAGGGCAGTTATCACAAGGCAACAGTTCACTCTGCCACCTACATTTTTCCCCGTGGCATTTCTTCCCTCACCACCACCAGACATCCAGCTGTGCCCCCTCCTGCTCAATCTGAGAAGCAGTGAAGGCTCGTGGTTAGAGCAGTGAACTTTAAGTCAAGATTTCTGGGTTCTAGTCACAGCTCTGCCATGTGGGATGCCTGTGAGTATACGGAGGGTTGTGAGGCTTCACTCGTTACCATTTCTAAAGTCCTTGGAGACCTCTGCCTGACAGGCCGTGCCAGAGGGTTGTGATGAGACAGCTGTGTCATCTACCACCAAACAGGCTGGGGAGTGGTGCAAAGATTGGAATCAAAGCATCAGAAGGAAACTGGATGCTCAGTGGCTGTCGGCCACCCCAACATACCTCTTCCCTTATAAAGGTGTCAAAAAGCGGAGCCCTTAGTCCCCAGGATTCTTCCCATCCGTTTTTTTCAAGCAATAAAAAATTCCAAAGAAAAGCAAAATGCTTAGTGTAGCCCCTGTACAGCTAGGCTGTGAAAACGGTCATGAAGGCTCTGGTTTATGCGTCAAGCCACAATCTGGACGAAATGTTGGATAAGGGGATTTTTTCTGAGTGAGAAAGAGAGAGAGGGGGCGTGGAGAGTTAACCAAGAACTGAGGAAGAGGACACGAGGGTGACAATAACCTTTGCAATTATATAAACACACTCCATTGGTATTTGTAATTATATAAACCATGGTTTCCTCAAGTAAGCCCTTCTCCTATCTAAACAAAATCCTCTACAATAAACAGCCAGCTTGACACCCTCAGTCTCGGAAGGGCTGCAAGGCAGGAGAAGGGAGGTACTGGTGGAAAATGCATGCAGTTCTAACAGCAGAGGTTGAGCTTACTGGGAAATGCTGCAGTGGTTTAAAAAAAAAAGTCTTTGGCCTAAATCTATTGAAATCACCCTCTAATGTAACACAAGAAACCTACTGACCGCTACACTTACCTACATGCCTCCAGCTTCCATCCAGGACACACCACACGTTCCATTGTCTACAGCCAAGCTCTAAGATATAACCGCATTTGCTCCAATCCCTCAGACAGAGACAAGCACCTACAAGATCTCTATCAAGCATTCTTAAAACTACAGTACCCACCTGCTGAAGTGAAAAAGCAGATTGACAGAGCCAGACGAGTACCCAGTAGTCACCTCCTACAAGACAGGCCCAACGAAGAAAATAACAGAACACCACTAGCTGTCACCTTCAGCCCCCAACTAAAACCTCTCCAGCGCATCATCAAAGATCTACAACCTATCCTGAAAGATGATCCCTCACTCTCACAGATCTTGGGAGACAGACCTGTCCTCGCTTACAGACAACTCCCCAACCTGAAGCAAATACTCACCAGCAACCACACATCACTGAACAAAAACACTGACTCAGGACCCTATCCTTGTAACAAAGCCCGATGCAAACTCTGTTCACATATCTATTCAAGTGACATCATCACAGGACCTAATCACATCAGCCATACCATCAGGGGCTCGTTCACCTGCACATCTACCAATGTGATATATGCCATCATGTGCCAGCAATGCCCCTCTGCCATGTACATTGGCCAAACCGGACAGTCTCTACGCAAAAGAATTAATGGACACAAATCTGACATCAGGAATCATAATACTCAAAAACCAGTGGGAGAACACTTTAATCTGTCTGGTCATTCAATGACAGACCTGCGGGTGGCTATTTTACAACAGAAAAACTTCAAAAACAGACTCCAACGAGAGACTGCTGAGCTGGAATTGATAAGCAAACTAGATACAATCAACTTAGGATTGAATAAGGACTGGGAATGGCTGAGCCATTACAAACATTGAATCTATTTCCCCTTGTAAGTATTCTCACACTTCTTATCAAACTGTCTGTACTGGGCTATCTTGATTATCACTTCAAAAGTTTTTTTTCTCTTACTTAATTGGCCTCTCAGAGTTGGTAAAACAACTCCCACCTGTTCATGCTCTCTGTATGTGTGTGTATATATATATCTCTCCTCAATATATGTTCCATTCTATATGCATCCGAAGAAGTGGGCTGTAGCCCACAAAAGCTTATGCTCTAATAAATTTGTTAGTCTCTAAGGTGCCACAAGTACTCCTGTTCTTTTTGCGGATACAGACTAACACGGCTGCTACTCTGAAACAAGTATCTTTAGTCTTCCTCCCGGTCCTTCTCGCCTAGGTTCAAGCCTGACTTAACAGAAGAGACAGTCCGCTGAACAAGGGAAAGGTGTCACCTGAACTCCCCAGGGCACACTGAAGGGGCTTGCTTCGGTGAGGGAATTCTCGGAGACACTAGCTCAGAGAACAGGGAATTCTTGTAGCTTTGTGTGTCTGCATGAAACCATATTCATTTACAGCGTCCCCCCGAGGGGGCAGAAAGGGGCTTTGTTCACTGTACATCTTACGAACTAGCACCCTAGGTCTGACTGGTGATCGGCCAAGCTGGTCAGAATTTGGGATTTCCTCTCTAGGGAAATCTCGGCATTTCAAGTTTGTTTGTGTTCTAACTGGAATAAAAACCCGGAACATTCAGAATTTCCTGCAGGGTGAAATTTAAAAAAAAAAAAAGTTAGTTTTGGGTCAGTCAAAGAGTTCTATTTCGATACAAGCCAAATGTTTCATTCTGATTTTGACTTTATTTTAATGTAGAACATAAGTTTCTAAATGAAAAGACATTTTGAAATGGAAAAAAAAAAAAAAATCAACACACTCCATTCCAGTGAAGTTCAATTGTTCCATTTTGACTTACTGAAACGCTTCAATATTTTTTCCCAAAAACAAAATTCTGTTGAAATCAACACATTCCCATGGAAAGTTTAGCTGAAACACCATTTTCCAAGGGAACGACTTTCTGTTGTGAGGTTCTGCTCGGCACTAGCGCTGGCTGTGTAAGTAGCTGTTTGGCTGAAGCAGTTTTAAAAATACTCAAGGAATCAGCAGATGTTTAGGCCGATTGGGTGGTAAGAACAGCCTCAGGCCTCGTTTACACACAGCAGCTGCACTGGTTTTAAGTCAGTTTAAGAACTAATATCGTTAAACTGGTGCAAGACCCGGTGTAGATACATTCATCAGTTTAAAACTGGATCTCTCTCTCTTGTAATTTTACAGGTACAAGCTAAACCAATATAAACCCGGCTTAAACCTATTGAAGAGCATCCACACAAAGGTCTGTACTGGTGCGACTGTGTGTGCAGCCCAGGCATTGCACTGACATTTACAAGGGCAGCTAAGGGAACTGGGCATCTGTCTCCTCTGAAAATCCCACCCAAGGCACCATTTACTTCACCAGACTAGAAGAGGTGCTGACCAGAACCTGCTTATGTATTTCCCAGGTTATCTGTCGTCATTTGCAGGGCTGCTGTAGCCATGTTGGTCCCAGGGTATTAGAAAGACAAGGTGGGGGAGATAATGGCTTTTATTGGACCCACGTCTGTTTATCCATCAGCCAGTTCACTAACACGCTGAAGCAGGCTGATTTGACAGTCAGAGTAAAAGAGACAAAGGTACTGAGACGCAGAGCTCTGCTTGGGTCACTAAGACCAGCTTTGTCTGTGCCTTTAGCCACCTTGGTCAGGTCCCCGCCTCCCGCATGGTTCAGCAAAGCGTCCCAGGCTCCGCACAGCACCTTGCGCCGGGTTAGGAAGCTGCTTTGCTGGCCTGGGGAGGGTTTTCTCAGACATGCGTTTTCCAAAAGCTTTTCTAATCACTACTGTAGAAAGTTCCTCAGCAGCCAAGAGCACCAGAGCGTAGCTTCGAATCAACACCCTGATGCAATTATAGGCTGCTGCTCACCTCACTGTGCTGGCCCACTTCCTTTCTGGTCAGCACGGAGGAAACCATTCTGTTCCTGGGGTGCTTACACCTTGGAGCTGGCCTGGAGGACTCTCTGGAATACTAGAGCCAGATGGCACACCAGCTAGTGACAGGCAAGTCCCAAAAGCTTTGATTAAGCACCCCAAAGTTCGGATGTTTACCTGAATTTCTCTAGCCTCCAAACCTTGCCAATAGCCTCCTTCAGGCTTTCAGTAGCACAATTTCCGGCCAGAACATGCAGCTCTGAACACTGAATATATGTTAAACTTCTCAAACACCAAAAAAAGAGTTCAAATCACCTGTCCGATTTCACCTGAGCTGGTGCATTCATCCCTAAAGAGATGCTTCATTTTCTAGTACCTGATGAAGGAAGCACTCTCCTAACTGCAAAGCTCAAGTGCATGAGTCAAACCTCCCTGGCCTCTTCCAAACTTCCAGAGCAGTAGCAGCGAAAACTGAACAGTACAAATGGCCCTTCAGTGTTTTGCCTTTTGCAAGAGGAATGTCTGGCTCCAGCAAGGCCAACATTACTTTTAAAATGGAAAACTTCTGAATTATGCATCTTGCAGTGCAGCCGTATCTGCTCCGAGCCTCCTCTGGCTTTAATCCGTAGGACCCCGGACAGATTTAGCGGCCCAGATTGCACAGCTTCACACAAACATGAATGATTCTCAAACGTGGAAGAACTTATTCGATATTATTTTTAAAATGTGTCCATTCTGAAGACTAACCCAGCACCTTCTTATTCCACAGCTTTGCTCCATGTGCGTGACCTCAGAGTCCTAGCTGCTGAGTTCAGTGACCAAAGTAAGTTTTTACTGCTTTTCACTCCGTTAACCCTTGCCCAAGCCCGGAAGCCACACAGCAGCCCCACAGCCCTAGCCTGAGTTGGCTGGCAGGGCCGGCTGTGGGTGTCTGCACTGACAGGCATGTGGAGCAGCTCACCGCAGCAATGCCGCCAGGGTCACTAAATCAGCCAACAGGGGGAGCCGTTTCTAAACTGTCCAGTTAAAGGGGTCAAAGAGCTGCGGAAATTTACCCCCAGAGTCAAAACAGAGGGTTTGTTTCGGGTACAAAAGGTTGAAAGGCATTTGCAAGGAAGCCATGGAGTGATAGGGGAGGGGCAGTGGCTGGAAGGCGAGTTACGGTGCTTGCAAGGGTCAGAAAGGCAAAGATTTCCAGAAGAGCTTTGACGTTAGCAGCAACAATAACTGAATTATCCCTTCCTCTGCAGTGCCAGGAAATCAGTGTGGAGAAAAATAACGGAGAGAGCCTGGCCCCCGAGACTGGTTTGAAAATAGGGTGACCAGATGTCCCGATTTTATAGGGACAATCCCAATTTTTGGGTCTTTTTCTTATATAGGATCTTATTACCCCCCACCCCCGTCCTGATTTTTCACACTTGCTGTCTGGTCACCCTATTTGAAAAGGAAACCTGGGAGGCCATGGCTGAGCTGGGTCATGGAGTAGGAGGGAGACTCTGGGGACACTGAGGGGAGAGGGAAGTACCCTGAACATGGGGCTGGGCTGTTCCTATCCCAGCTGCCAGCCCAGGGAAGCCCCTTCGGTTTATTGCCTTGACTCCAGCCCATGCTCACGGCTGAGGACAGCACATAACGGAGCCGATGGAAATGAGCAAAAGGGAGTTTGGGAGAACACTGAGCCACCTGGGACCATGGCGTCAAGGCTTGTCTAGACAAACAGCACACAGCAAGCTGGGCTGTAAATCTACTCCCACAAGCCCGCCGGGCACTAACTATCCATGTGGCACCTGCTATCACGCACTAAGAGTTCCCTAACGCGCACTGATCTCCTCCGCTCTGAAACAGCACACACAAGGGAACGTTTAGTGCACCCTGCCCAGTCCAGTAACGCGCCACAGATTTACACCCCAGCTTGCCACACCCTGTTAGTCTAGATGAGCACCCAGAAACTAAACTCCAGCCAGCACCAGGCCCAGAGCAGAGATGCTGGAGCAGCTTCCAGTGCAGCGCGCATTACAGGCAGGAACTAGCGTTTCCACCTGACAGTCATTTTGGATTCAGACGGACAGCTCACATCTCTCCTCCTCCACTACACTGTGAGGAGGGATTAGTGAGAGACAGCGATGTTCTATGCCAGTCATCCCTGAACCATCAAGAAGCTGCCAACAGTGCACAAGTAAACAATGTGTCAGACTTTTTTATTCCCTTCCCAGTGGTGTAAGTAAGCCGGTACGGTCAGGTACACTGTACCATTAAGACATTTATTGCCAGTACGCTGTACTGGAAAGACATTCGTTATCTGCTGCACACCGCAGGGCTCTCCTGGGAACCGCAGCAGCGAAAGGAGCAGAACATGGGGCCGCTGGGCAGCCCCATACCAGCAGCTCCTCCGGCGCGCCTGTACCGCCCCCAGACAGAAGACAGCTGCGTGGAAGGGCTAGGAGCGGTACAGCTGTGCCAGAGGAGCTGCCGGTGTGGGGCTGCCCCACGTTCTCCTCCTTTCGCTGCTGCGGTTCCCAGGAGAGCCCTGTGGTTCAGCAGATACCGATTTCTATCCGCGGATATCTGCATCCGCAGGTATAAATTTGTATCCGCGCAGGGCTCTAGTCACGGAATATTTTTTGTGAGAGAGGGGAGGGGCACAAAGGGTCAATTGCCCCTCCCCAGGCTCAAGTGCCCCCACCGGCCGGGGGGGGAAGGGGCGGGGCCAGAGGCAGAAGGCCAGAGCCTCTCCTCTTCCAGCCACGCAGCCCGGTGCAGTGCAGTGCTGCACCAGGCAGCATCCGGGAGTGACTCTGGGCCCTGGCTACTAGGAAGAGCAGCCGAATGGCAGGGGGAACGAGTGCAGCAGGAGGACAGTGCCCCCCCTTTAGCTGGTACCCCCCTTTGTGTCCCTCCCATGAGTCGCCGTACCGGCAACAGTTAAAAGCTACTTGCACCACCGCCCCTTCCCCACCTATTGCTCCTCTCCTGTTCGTTTTTCTGAGCAGGAGAGCAGCTTTGCTCTGCAGGATGCAGCCTCGGGGAATCAAGATGTGCTCTGGGTGGGTGAAGCAGACGATTCTATTTAAAGAATAAAATAGCAGTTCTCATTTTCAACGTATCCTCCCGCTAGTTACAATCATATGGTGCTGCTTTAAATTCCTGTTCCCTCTCCCCCACCCCAGAGGGCAAGCACAGAGAGCCATCTGCAAGTTGGGGAGGGGGCTCCGCAGAGAAAGTGGCTGCAGTTGGCAGGAGAGATCACTTTGTCTATGCCAGGCCCCAGAAATCTTGCACAGGAAACATCTTTTCATGCAAAGCTGTGGGAACCTGTGTCTTTTTTTGCTTGTTAAAGAAGGGGCAAACACTTCTAGGTTTCGCTAAAAGATCAACTGTCCCATTCTCACTGCTACAAATTTAACTCCTGAATCAAAATAAAAGCCTTGAAATAACATAACACACCGCAAGGGAGGTTAAAAAATGATCCAACCCGTACCTCGACGTGCCTCCTGGTTGTTGCCTGGCAAAGGCCCAGAGTGAAGTTTACTCTATTAGTGTTTAAGGAACAACATTTGAAACATCGCCACAATCTGAAAGAAAATAAAATCCCTGAAGCAGATCATAACAACACTGAAATTATTCTTCCCACAAAGACCCTAGAAACAAGTGCAAACAACATCAGTCTCTCCTTGGCAAAATTCTCTCCGTCCCAACGTTAACATTGTTGGGTGTTTGCAGTTTGTGCTAACAGAAGGTAGACACACACTCACACAAGTACACATATTAACTAAGGGAAAATTTCATTTTTTCCAATTTTTAAGTAGCTAAAAGAAATTTAAGGCAACTGGATTCCTGAGTCGCATAAAAACACTGTAGCTCCCTAAAATAGGAAAAAGCCTGGGAGGAAAAGTGGGATGGGCTAAGAATGTTCCAGTCTGATAATTTATCAGCGTCTCCACTATTTTCTTTTAAAACAACACATGCTTGGAATAGCTTTGCTGTTCTGTCTGTACTGTTTGACAAACAGGTAGCCCAAACTTCATCACTATCCACTTTTATTTCTCATCTAAGCTTAATATATGCTAAAATATTTCACACCACTTACTGATTAGTTTACTACACCACAGAAGTTGTTAAAGTTCTAAATGATCTATCCCTGTTTTATTATAAATGTGTTGAACCAAAACATAATGGAGAGCCTGACTGCGGTACCAACGGCTTAATTTTTGGGGATTTTTTACAATTAATAAATGGTGCAAAAGAAAATGTAAAGATCATTAAGTGACTGAAAGTTACATTATTGCAAGCTCTCTCCATTTCCCTGGCTACTGCGCACACATCTCCTGCTGCATTAGCAGCGGCAGGGTGCACAGGGAGAATATACACCTGCACAATGTCGTCATCTTCTCAGCCCTTGCAAAGAGCATCTTTTCAACACAGGTTGTTATGAACACAGAAAAAGACACCAGAAAGAGTTTTATTCCGATAAGAAAAAGGACTTTGCTTAACTAAGGCAGAGTATGGATAAAACCACATAAACTTACATAATAGCTAGATTGTGTGCGGCCATTACCAACTCCTGTCACCTTCAAATCAGCCAAGCTAGCTAGTGTGTGTTCCTGACTGCACATTAATTCAGTAACACAGCCCTATATTTTATCTGTGCACACGTGAGAGTTTGCATGTACTCACCACAGCATCCAATGGGGAAAATGAGTAATTCCGTAGCATACTGTCTCATCAGCATTTAAAAAAATTTTTTTTAACCTTGACTAACCACAAGTTAACATAAGTCAAAGTCCAGAATGGTTTCGGGTTTCTAAGCTTTGGATGCCAAGGATATGGAGTAGAAGGTCTCTGCATTTCTGCTTATATATCCGCTGGCTAATGCTTTAGGGAGAACGATATGGTGAATTAAATGCATAGTCCTTAGCCAAGCTGTGTGACATGAGACAAAGTTACTGCATGCAAGAACTCGGAGGAGACAAATACCGAGGAAGGGAGAGGAATCACTTAGAAGGTGGGCACAAACAATATGCATCTTAATACAGTAGAACCTCAGAGTTACAAACCCCGTGGGAATGGAGGTTGTTCATAATTCTGAAATGTTCGTAACTCTGAACAAAACGTTATGGTTCTTTCAGAAGTTTACAACTGAACATTAATTTAATACAGCTTTGAAACTTTACTATGCAGAAGAAAAATGATGCTTTTAGCCATCTTAATTTAAATGAAACAAGCAGTTTCCTTACCTTGTCCAATTTTTTTTAAACTTTCCCTTTTTTTAGTACTTTACGTTTAACACAGTACTGTACTGTGCAGTATTTGCTTTTTTGGGGTCTCTAATGCCTGACTGCATACTTCTGGTTCCAAATGAGGTGATGGGTCTGTTCGCAACTCCGAGGTTCTACTATATGGCTAAATGTAAATGTATACATCTGGAAACAAAGAGTGTAGGCCATACTTTAAAGATAGACACCTCTGTCCTGGGAAGCAGCGACCCCGATAAAGTTTTGAGGTGGTGGCGGCGTGTGGCTAATCAGCTGAACATGAGTTCCCAATGTGACGCTATGGCCAAAAAGGCTAACGTGATCCTGGGATGCATCAACAGGGAAAGCTGGAGGAGTCGAGAGCACGCAGTGGTGCTGTAGCCATGTCAGTCCCAGGATATTAGAGAGACAAGATGAGGATAATATTTAATGGACCAACTTCTGTTGGAGAGAGACAAGACTTCGAGGAGAAATTACCTCTATATTTGGCACTGCTGCAACCGCTGCTGGAATCCTGTGTCCAGTCCCGGTATCCACAATTCAAAAAGGATGTTGATAATTGGAGAGGGTTCAGAGAAGAGCCACGAGAATAATTAAAGGATTAGAAAACCTGCCTTATAGCGGGATTCTCAACTTTTTTCTTTCTGAGGCCTCCCTCAACATGCTAGAAAAACTCCAGGGCCCAGCGGGGGGCGGGGGAGGGGGGTCAGACTAGATGATCGTGATGGTCCTCTCTGGCCTAGGAATCTATTAATTATTTAAAGTGCATCTAAGAAGGTACAACTAGGAGCAAAGAGATGACATAAGCAATGGAAAATCCAGGCTCTGAATTTTCAGAGTTTCCTGCAAGACCTATTGGACCTATCAGGCCCCCAAGGAAAGTGCTAGATGCCGCATTGTTCAATCCAATTAGAAACAGTAACGGAAAAGCACTTGTGGCTACACTGCAGAGAATGTTCTTGCATGGGCTGGGAAGTGGATGAAATTATCTAACAGATCTTCTCCACTAGTAGTTCCTGATGGTTTTCAGAGGTGCAATGGACACAGCAACTTAATTGCAGGTAAGAAAGTTCAAGATACAGGACTGGAAAAAAAAAACCCCGGAAAGGACAAGGAGTTAAAATTGAGTGTTGCCAGAGTCCAGTGGGCTGGGAAACAAGGGGCAGTCCAATGTTCAAATGCTATTCCATGGCCTCACCATCAAAACGTACACATCCGGGATTCATACATTGCAGAGATTATCCACACGCAACACTGGGTCTCAGGTTTCATAAGCAATACTATTTATCCCAAGCATGAGGGCGGCCCTTACCTAGATGCTAACATCTGTAGGTGACTGCATATAATTCCAGCATTTACTATTCCGGACACAGTGATGCCAATGAAACATGCAACAGGAAGTTACAGGACTCAACTTCCATCAAGGAGAGAAGCCCTATATGTAATTATGGCCTCACACACCATGTGCCTTCATTCCATTTTCCACTGCACAGCCAAGCTGCAGACTATTATTATGAGTTATTTCCTTGCCAAGTGCCTTTCTCCGCCCAGCAGTTTTGGTACTAAAGCCGTTACTAATGTAAGAATATTTATATCTATATAAATGGGGAGAGTTTTTTCACGCTGCTGATGCTCAATTTTTTTTAAGTTACATTGGGGATAGACCAAGCCTGGAAAAGTTACAAGCAACTGAAAGTGACTGAGTTAAAACAAACACAGACCGCTGACCAGACACCACACCTGCTACATGCCAACGGCAGGAAGCGATATTTTGGCTGAAGTCACTGGAACAAACCCCTCCTTTTACAGTGCCCTACAACAGTGACCATCCACAAAGAGTAGGCAAGACCTTGGGATTCCCTCACGCCCTGGTCGGTAAGAGTCACACCTGCAGACTGCTGTTACCGCTGTCTGCCACTGAAAGAAAAGGGCCTGGGTTTTGTTGTTTTCTTTAAGGTCTCCCTGGAACACCCCTCACAGAAAGCTGCAGGGAACTCCAGGGCAGCTGCTATGGAGCCATGAAGGGCAGAGTCTGTCCGGCCTGGAGGACTCCTTAAAAACAACCTAGGAACATTATTACAGAGCATGAATCAGGCTAATGGGCATGAAGCAGCCCTGCGAAGAAAGGCTTTAGGTTCCAGGGTTGGGAATTAGTTCCATCCATTATGCTCAGAATGTGCTGAGAGACTTAGGGACTGAAGATAAATTGCCAACAGAAACTAAGTACAGTACTTTCATTTGGAAAAAAGTTAAATAGCAGCATTTGCTCCATTTTGAAGACTGAAAACAACGCCACTATTGTGACGAAGTGGGACTGTTCTTAATGTTTTCCTCAGTTTCCCCTATGCAGTTCTTAAGTATCTAGGTGGTGGGATAAGGGTGTATGGTTGCTGCAGAGCAAAGGGCCAGTGTACATAAATGCCCGACACTCTGTCTCCTAGCAACTGATGGCCTGGGCCCCTCCTCTGCAAAGGTGCCAACTGAAGGTGTTGGAGACAAAGGGATCAGGTGACCTCCTGGCCTGGGAAAGAGACAAAGCCCAGAGAAGGAGGGGCTGGACGGGAGTTTGAAGCTAGCTGGGGACTGGAAGGGAGGGCAGACGGGGGTCTGCCTCGCTAGGCCCCAGAATGGACCCGGCGGAGGGGTCCCGTTCGCTGGACCTACAAGCTCTGTTTTAGACCATGTTCCTGTCGTCTAATAAACCTCTGTTTTACTGGCTGGCTGAGAGTCACGTCTGACTGCGAAGTGAGGGGTGCAGAACCCTTTGGCTTCCCCAGGACCCCGCCTGGGCGGACTCGCTGCGGGAAGCGCACGGAGGGGCATATGCTGAATGCTCCCAGGAGAGAGCCAGGAGGTGAAGCCGTGTGAGCTTCTTGCCCTGAAGACGGTCTGCTCCGAGGGAGAGGAGGCTCCCCAACGTCCTGACTGGCTTTGTGGGGAGCAGTTCCAGAGCATCGCCCGGGGACTCCGTGACAACTCTAGATACCTCTAGATACCTAATACAGTACTTTATAAAGCTTGAGTTGACCTCAAAAGTTAAAGAGGGTTTCCCGTTAATACCCCCCTAAAAAACACCAACCTTTAACCCCTTAACATTTGAGGAGGGCTCATTGATGCAGCATGTTCTTTTTATTTAAACAGCTTTAATGGATTATGTTAAGATGAAACCCTAACACAAGTTGCAATAATTTCAGATTTAGTTTTGAACAGGGTTATTTTTAAAGAAAAATGTATTAAAAATCACTTTTAAATATCTTTTTATCCACCCTGGGGTTGATGATGCTCCCCTCTGTCCACGTGGGCTGAATTCCCCTCCCCACAAGTTCACAGCCCATTATTCAGTATTAAGAATCAAATATCAGAGACTTATTTTCTGCCTGGGGTATTTCACAGAGCAAGTTACGATGTGGCCCTTGCACCAAAAAACTTAGTGTCTCAGCTCACAACACAACAAGGGAGAAAAGGAGAGACAGGTCTCAGAAGAGGAAAAACAAGAGTGACAAGATAATCAGGTGGCCACTCAGTAAGAGCTGTGCAGGTCTTGGAAGTTCCCTGGCTTGTAAAGTATCTTCCCTCCTCCCTCACTTCTGAGAGATGAGGCAGCATTAGTGCATTGTTAGGAGGGCCTGGGAGGTGGCTTAGCAAGGGAGGGGATCCCAAGAATAAGAGGCATCACGGAAGACCACACCTCTGAACTGCCGCTCATTTTAGCCCCAAAGCTCCCTGTGTTCCCAACAAACTGGGATTCCCTCTCTTATTGTTGGAAGTTATTTACATCAAAAATACAGAGTCATGAAAGCAGATGTGACCAACATGGTACTTGCATGACATCTCACCTTGCCATGGCCCAGATGTGGAACATGGTGTGTGACGGGAGGGCACAATCATTCATGGAGAAGACTTTTAAAATGCAGATAATTCCTGCATTAGTGTAAGAACAAAGGGGAGGTGCCTACAAGAGCAACTGCAGAAGCTAGGTTTTAGCTACACCAGCTCAGGGGGCTTCTGAGACTGAAGGGTTTCCTCATCTTGATACAGAAAGTATGTATGTGGCTCCATCTATCCCTTAGTCATCTGGCACCAAATCTGGAACAATGGCCTCAATAAAAAGGCCATCAAGGGGGAAGTAGCAGGATGAAAAGGGGTCAACCTGTTCTTAGTGCAGGAAAACATTTTATATACACAATTAGATCCCACACCATTAGCTTAGCCAAAAGCCCGTGTATCCCAAATCTATGGTCAGGCCTGGGTTGTAGAGAAAACCCCACCATGACTCAAAGACCTCTATCCAAAGGGCGTTTTGAAGAAGTATTGCATTGGACACCGCTCTCCAGGCTGTGTAGAAGGAACCCCTGGGATGACAAGTCAAATAACTAATCTTAGTGCTGCCCCAATTGTTGCATGGCTTCAGGAGACTGCTCAGTCCATTTGTATGTCACATTTCATGTGTGTTCCCAGTCGGATGGGCAAGGATGAACATCCCAATGAATGGGTAGGTGAGAGGGATCTGCAGGTCTGTTTAAACAGGTTTGCCCCAGGTAGCCCTTTCATCAATGAAGGAAACATTAACATGCAGTGGGTTCGTGAAGGTCCAAGCATGCCCCACACACACTTCACTGATCAGAATGCCACTTGCAACGTTTGCACATGAAGAGGTCTGAAAGTCTGTGCTTTCCTAGAACTTTTAAACACAAAACAGGTCAGTAAAGTGCACGCAAGGATAGAACTAACCAGGCCATCTGAAGAACAGAAGTGAGCTTCTGTCAATTATTCACTCTACTGCTATTGTGATTCTCTCTGACTCGCTATCCCTGCCCTGAATCCAAAGAGTGTCAAAGTTTCTGACCTGCTAAAGGCAGATGGAACTGCCACTCCTGCAAAGAATGAGACCCTCCAGCAAGATAGATCATCAGTGAAAGCAATACACCAGCCCCAACCTTTCCTTGAGGGCCACCATTTGGCTTGTGCTCACGCAGGATAAGGCCCAGTTTTCCCTTATGCACTGCGCATGCATTATCTGAGAAGGTTGTAGCATCTTCGGTAGTCCAAGGTCATTCAGGAGATGAGCCAAGAGAATTTGAAAGATGTTCTATATTACAAAGGCTCCCAAATCTCACAGCTTTCCCCCTTGTTCCTTTGCATGGATTTCCCTTGGCGTGCGGACACGGGGCCATATACTGGGGTGGCTGGGGATTCAGCTCTTCCACTGAGCTGTATAGCACTGCTCATTGACAAGGCAACACCTGCCTTTAAGCACCAACAATTATGGTTTGCTTTGCTCTCTCCCTAAGAACGGCAACGAAACCAGCTGTCTCTGCTCCCCTCCTTCCCACTGCAAAAGTTCTCCACAATTTAGAGCCAGACCTTCTCATTAGCACATCACTGCTAATTCCCTCTCAGTCCTCTGAAGCTCTGCAAAGCTCTCAGCTCCTACACCATTAACTCATTACCACACCGATTAACAAGCACACCTTTGGAGAAAACCGCAGGTGAGATGCCAACTGAGCTATTAGAAGCCGTTAGAAAACAGAGCAGCTCACTGATTAGTTCCCCTCTGTCCTGAGCTGAGTATTACTGAGAATGGCAGCTCCCTGCCTTGTGCTGCTCACACGGAGCGTATGCGGAGCTTTGGTTTTTGGTGCAGAAGAAAATTTACTCACTCATCCCCAGGCGTAGATTGAGCCAGCTCCGAGGGGGGGAACCATACTTGGTCAAGACTGAGTTCATAGTCTTCAGTGTGTGGCGGGGCAGCAAGGGACCCTGGCTGCACGTTCCTGCAGGAGAAAGGACCCCCGTTAATATAGTTAAGGGGTACTGCACACAACAGACTCCTCGAGGCACAGCGGATGCCTAGAGAGCTGCTCAGGGATCTGCTCACTGCAGGAAGAGTTCAGTCCACTGCTCTCCTCCCCAACCCACGCTGGAGAGCTTGCTTTCTTAAGCTGCTCCACTGACACGAAAAGCAACATGTGTTTGGCCTCTGCCAGTTCGTTTCTTCCCAGACCTGGAGCCCCTCGGGTGCTGTATATTTTAGTGTCGACTTCTCAGAGCCGCGCACTTGCCTTCTCATTTGGGTTTCCTTATTTCCCTTCTCCATCAGTTGTAATGCCCCCTCCCCCCACCCTTCTCTCCTCCTCTGCAGCTCAGCCGCCACCAGCCTCCAGACCGCACAGCCTCTCACCACTCGCCCGGTGGAGAGGATTTGACATTTCGCAGCTGAACTTCGCCAAACCTGCTCCCCCCGGATATTTTCATCCTCCACTGAAGCAGAGCCCCAGCCCTTTACAAAAACCCAAACCACAGGCCACTGAGCATCACAACAGCAGTAGGATGGGTTGCCACAGCAACCCAGCTGCTCTGAGGCAGAGAAGCCGCATAGTGCCCCTTGTTCCACCCTCCCTCCATTCAGACATGAGGCTCATTCAGCTCTGATGTCACAGACACAGAGCAGACGTCCCTTTCACAACTGCAAGTTTGTTTCCTCTCTGCTCCCCCGCCTGCCCTTGTTTTGCTAGCAAGCCTTGGATATACCTTTAACTTGGCAGGGTCGCTCTGAGGAGGCCCTGTACTTCACAGAAGATTTTTCCCCCCCTTGCTGCACAGATGGCCCCCATATTTATTTTAGCCACTGTTCAGGCTAGTTTGTCATCCAAGTCTTTCCTGTACTGCCAGACCCAGCCATATGGGGAGAGTTAAGACTGGATTAAGTTAAAGCTTTAACTCTTTAACAGGCAGCAGTGCAGCACAAACTGTGCCAGGCCCTTTTGGGATCCATTTTTTCCAATAAAATCAATCCCTATTTCATTCACAGGTACACACCCATTTCTGAAGTGTTACTGGCATATGTGAATCTCCTAAAGAACTAGATAAAAGCATTTCTTGGGTTATTCATAGCTGCTTTGTTATCACAGCCTGAGAACCTGAAACTCCCGACAATACTGCTCCTTTAAGAGCCTAAGTGTAAACTGAGTCAAGAAGTTTGCAAATCGGATACAAGTCCCAAAGATTCCAGATTTTGCTTCTCAGAAAGACAACTTAGTCTCACTGGGGTCACATAGGCCTGGAAGGCACCTCTTGGGTCATCAAGTTCAGTCCCCTGCTATTGCCCACACTCCCCTCCTATAATCGATGTATTGCCTCCATGCTTCCCAAACACCGAACCGGGAGTGAGGAGGAGACTGTGGCTTGTGCACTGGGAAGTTTACTAGTGTTGCAAACAGGTTTAAACCAAACCAGTCCTAAAAACAGCTTAACTGCACAAGTAGACAGGGCCAACCTGTCTTCAGCACCTTTTGAAAAGCTGCAGTCGAAAGCCGTAAGTAATTTTTTTAGTGTAGACAAATTAAGAGCCCATTTCCCAAAGATTGTTCCTTAGACACTATTTCTGGATCCAGTAAACAGCTCTTCAAAGTGAGATGACAAGTTATTAGCCAGCATTTAAGCTTTTAAGTCTACTGTAACCAAATCTTTACTCAACAATCTGAAAGAATTAGCACCTCAAACTGAGGACTATGAAATATTTACTCTACCTCCAAACCAGATCATATTCCACTAATTGCCCAGGGTCCAGCACTTCTCAGAGGAAGCAGAACTTAGCAGGACAATGTTGTTACTGCTAGTAGTACATGTACATCACAAGTTTATCCCTATTCCATTAACATTTTAGCCTCCAACATCACCAGTTGATTTAGAAAGATGTGGGTAGTTAGATGCAGTAAGAATCAAATCTCTCCCCAAAATATGGATACTTTCAGGCTTAAGTAAAAATAAGATCCAAGCACCAAAAACAGAACAAACCAAGATAAATGTTATCGTTAACCAGAGCATTTTCTCAATAGTATCCTAGAAGCAGTAAGTCTATTGACATTGCCTATTGACAACAAAACAGCTCCAGCTTTATCCTGGAGTTTCACTGGATTGGAGACACAAGCTGTCTACACACTTAGCAAGCTTAGATGAAGTCTATTAGTCACTTCTCTCCCCATTAGGGTTTTCTATAGCACCCACCACTAAGTGCCATCTCAATCTGATATAGCTTTAGCTATGACAATTCAAGGCCACATTTGACAAGTGACCTGACTCCCTCTAGTGGCCCTATTTGGAAAGTTATACACAGTACAGTGACTCCTCACTTAACCTTGTAGTTCTGTTCCTGAAAAATGCGACTAAGCGAAACGATGTTAAGCGAATCCAATTTCCCCATACGAATTAATGTAAATGGGGGGAGGGGGGGGGGGTTTTAGGTTCCAGGGAAATTTTTTTCACCAGACAAAAAACTATATATATATTATATATTATATACACACACCCCACACACAGTATGTTTTAAACAAACAATTTAATACTGTTCACGGCTATGATGATTGTGAAGCTTGGTTGAGGTGGTGAAGTTAGAGGGTGGGATATTTCCCAGGAAATACCTTGCTGCTAAATCAGGGGTTCTCAAACTTTTGTCCTGGTGACCCCTTTCACATAGCAAGCCTCTGAGTGTGACCCCCCCATACAAATTAAAAATACTTTATATATTTAACACCATTATAAATGCTGGAGGCAAAGCAGGGTTTGGGGTGGAGGCTGACAGCTCACAACCCCCCATGTAATGACCTCGTCACCCCTGAGGGGTCCCGACCCCCAGTTTGAGAACCTCTGTGCTAAATGATGAACTAGCACTCGGCTGAGCCCTCAAGGGTTAACACGTTGTTAATGTAGCTTCTCACTCTGTAAGACAGCAGGAATGGAGGGGAGGAGAGAGGAGAAAGCATAGCAGACAGAGACAGAGACACACCTTGTGTGTGTGTGTGTGTGAGAGAAATGTACACTGTCCCTTTAAGTAAGATGACCCACTCTTAAATGCATTGTCTTTTTAAGTGGATCAGGAAGTTGAGACAGCAGCTGCTGCCCCAGGCTCTCTCGGTCTCTCTATGGAGAAGAAGGGGTAAGCAGGGTGTAGGAGCAGGGGGGAGGGGGACACCCTGACATTAGCCCCCTCACCCCTGCAAGCAGGAGGCTTGGGGAGCAGCTCCAAGGCAGAGGGCAGGAGCAGCACATGGCAGTGGAGGAGGGACAGCTGCTAGCATGCTGGGAGGCTGTAGCACAGGAAACTTAGGGGAGCTGATAGGGGGGCTGCCGGTCCAACATGGTTCCAAGCCCCCACCACCTAGCTGCAACAGGCTGCTCTTCCTGCAAGCAGTGGACAAAGCAGGCGGCTGCCAAACGACATTAGAAGGGAGCATTGCACAACTTTAAACAAGCATGTTCCCTAATTGATCAGCAACGTAACAAAAAAACGACGTTAACCAGGACGACTTTAAGTGAGAAGTTACTGTATCTTGAAAATCTACAGAAGTGTTTACAAGATGTTACTGTTTTTCATATAGAAAACTGAGGGATAGCTCAGTGGTTTGAGCATTGGCCTGCTAAACCCAGGGTTGTGAGTTCAATCCTTGAGGGGGGCCACTTAGGGATCTGGGGCAAAATCAGTACTTGGTCCTGCTAGTGAAGGCAGGAGGCTGGACTCGATGACCTTTCAGGGTCCCTTCCAGTTCTAGGAGATAGGTATATCTCCATATATTATAAATGAACCAATTTAATAAAAGACATAAAATTAGTATCCATAGAGGGATAGTTAAGTCACTGCAGACTCCATGACTAGAGCTCAGAAAGTTGGGATGCCACTAATTTATAAATAAGCAATTAGGTTGAGATTATCAGTACACTGGAATTAACCAGAGATCTTAAAAAGTATCCCTTTCCTATGGCTCCCAGTACAAGGGAGACATTTACTCAAAGTACATCACCTTCAGGATAACTGGAACAGAGACACCTCAGCTATATCTGGGTCAGTGTGGGATTTGAAAGAGAAACTGAAACTGAAGTTTTTAATAGATGTTTACTTGTAAAACACACAGGTACATAATGGAAGTATAAAAAGTAAGCGGTTAGCAGGTAAGCACTACACAATTTGCACTGGATGATAAATGCTCTTCCTCACAGTTCTGTGGGGCCTTTGTTGGTTCCAAGAATGTGCCAAGTTCTCTGGGAAGCTCCCTGGCCCCTTATTATGAAACAAACCCTGTAATTCATTCTCTCACAAGGCTTTAAACGGAGCTTATGATCTACTGTGTTCTCTTCTCTTGAGGTGCTTCTTCATTTTCAACTTCCCAGCTCCCGAAATGTCATAATTGTATTCAGATGTCACATAGGGGATCTCCCCTTCAGTTCCCTGCTGAAACACAAAGACAAACTGAAAGACACTGCCAGTCTGAACACTACTTTGTTCCATTTCATTTATGCAGACTGACAGAATTTAGCAGTTTACCACTGGGCAGCTCTAAGAATCATGTACTGCAACACACAAGATTTTAAAAAATAAGTTTAATATTGAAAATAGAAATCGCCACTTAATTAGTTTTTGAGAGAGAGAGAGAGAGAGAGCGCGCGCACATTTAACAAGCTCATATACTTAATACAAAACGTTCCCATCTTGGAGCCCTAACCAGCAGCTAATACTCATAAGCCTCCCAGCTCACGCATGCCTTATAATATAGCTGATTTAATACAAGAAATAGATTTTATACCTTCTAATTAAAATACATGTCACCCTGCTGTACAGGTAGAAGCTGTCTGAAGATCTTCATAAGTCCCCCTTACCTGGTTTGTAAAGACACAATCTGGAATGGTGATAGTTCCCAGCAGCAGACTGTTTACAAGTCTTAAGTTTTCTGGAGGTACTGGAGTCAGAATATGGTAAAGCTTCCTCTCCATGTCAACCCCTCGGATAATTCCTTTAAAATATATTTACAGTTCAGTCTTAAATCCTCTGAACTACTGCAGGGTGCACAATCACTGCATAGTTGAAATTCTTTGCACGGGCTGGTCATTTCTTAAAGTAATGTTTGTTTAAGCAGGAATCATGCTCTAGACAGAGGCTGAAATACAATTCTCTTGCTACTCTTGTGATTTGTCTCTCCTACCCTCCATCCCCTTTTGGTCATGAAAAACCCCAATACCCCAGATGTCAACTCCAGGCTAGTTCTTTCCAGGAGCAGCAACAGAATCCTCAGATTTGCAAGTAAAATTGCTGTGTGTTTTCAAAACAGATGTGCAAACACACATTGATGCAATGCTGAAGTTGTATAGCTAAAAGTCATTAGAGGCAATGCAAATATTTAGATTCCAACAGCAACACATCCTGCTATGGTTTGTGATAAAATGGTATTTGTCATTAAATGTATATTAAAATAAAACTTTTTTAAAGAGAGAACAAATATGTGCACAACGCAGTCAAGTTAAAGTTGCAGGGGAACTCTACTTTGAACTTCTGGACTCATTTTCCCTGTGCGACTTTAACATTGCTTCAACTGTTTGGAAACCCCCCCCCCCCCACACACACACACACACACACACTCACTCGTTTGTGGCTATGCTCCTGCAGAGCTCCAGGGAACCCTGAATGCTCCTGATATAGAAAGCAACTGAGAATTGTTGCATCAAAACCAGACTTTTTTCAAATTAAGCAGAGATGAGTGCTCAGTGAGGATTAGGCCCATGGTAAAATTCAGACTTCAGGCGACTTTTGCTGTAGCCCTGTTCAGAGAAAAGTGCTTATTTTTTCCCCCTACAATAAGAATATTTTACCCCAATCCACACAGGTTGAGACAGCTGAATGGATTTGAGCACAACTTCCTGAAGTTGATCTTAAATATCTGAACCCGAAGGAAAATAATGCATCAACTTATGAATAAATGCAAAGAAGAGACTACAATGGAAACTGTTTAGCAACCTTAACTGTAGCTATTGCCACTAGTCACTAAGACAGAGGGCTCACAAGCAAAGGTTATAATGGAAAACAAAACCTGTAGAGAAGAAGCAGATGTTTATTCTTTTACTCTACTGCTATTTTTCAAGTTACCTTTGAAAGAGTGATTAAAACATTAAAACAGATGACTCCTTTATGCTGCAGACTCAACATATGATCAGAAGGGGCAATTTAGTTTAAGCAATGCTAAAGTCTGCCCAGGATTCACTCACCGAAGCCCAAGCAATCACAGACTGGTGTCTGTGTAAGCAAGACTGGCCCATCAGTCGGACATCTGACCTCATCCAATATCCTGCAGAGACCGACCCAGTTGGCATTTACTGAATACAGGATGTGTGTAGGAGCAACATCAGTGTGAATAACCCTGAGCGCAACAGCATTGAAAGGTACCTAGAAAATAAGCCCAGATCATTAGTTCAACTTGAATTTAGTTCTGAATTGCAATAGACACATAATTGTAGTTATTTCTATCATCATTACTATATGCAGTGTTGTTGTAGCCATAACTGTACACAAACTGAAATCTGCTGTGCGCTGTGTCACTAATGTAGGTAGGTACAACACAATACTGTAATCACAAATGGCTGACCAAGAGACATGCAAAATACTTGCTATATACATTTCAGGGAGTGCTGGCATAAACGTTAGCCTGAGAGATATGTTTTACAAGTAGGTTATTACTGTTCCTAACATTCAGACAGGGTCTTTTTGTTGACAGTTCCGTAAAACATTTAGAATATACATTTCTACCCCGATATAACGCTGTCCTCGGGAGCCAAAAAATCTTACTGCATTACAGGTGAAACCGCATTATATCGAACTTGCTTTGATCCGCCGGACTGCGCAGCCCCACCCCCCCAGAGCACTGCTTTACTGCGTTATATCCGAATTCATGTTATATCGGGTCGCTTTATATCGGGGTATAAGTGTAGTAATCTAGATTACTAACAATCAGCCTTCTGAATCCAGTCATCAAAACGGCATCTTCAATTCTTTCACAAATGCTTAAGTTACCTGATAGGGAATCAGACTGTGTAAAGGGCGTACTGATCTTGTTTCCAGAGGCTGAAGCTGGCCAAGGTAACCTAACATTGCCATATCCCGGAGGATACTGCTATGGACCCGTCTGGAAAAATAAGCAAACAAATGATGCAGAGATGAAAAACAGTCACGCTCCAGTTCAAACATAAACACTTACTCAGACATTTCAGAAGTTGCAGTGTGATATTTGTTATATTCAATATTTTAGAAGGTTTATTTTTAAATTTCTGTTGTTCAGACCTATTTAGAGCTATGTTTTATTAGCCTTGTTGTTCTGAGATTCCACAGTTCAGTTGCAGGATGATGTTGTAAGGCTGCTTACTTTAGGCAGCAGTCACTTTTTAGATTCTGGCTCTCTTCTCCAGTCCTGATAGCCAGGAGAGTTTTCCATTAGCCAATTGTGAGAAAAGAGTCACGCTTTATTAAACAGTTCTTTAATGAAGGTTTCTGTGGAGCCAAGTCAAAGACCCATGCACATCTAGGGTGACCAGACAGCAAATGTGAAAAATCGGGACGGGGTGGGGGGTAATAGGAGCCTATATAAGAAAAAGACTAAAAAAAATCAAGACTGTCCCTATAAAATCGAGACATCTGGTCACCCTATGTACATCCCCAATATCAGAGAAGTGGGAAGCATGTGATAGGATGAGAGCCAAGGAGAGGCAGTTCCTGACGCAATCTTTAGATAAATATCGGCTATTCAAGTTTGTCCTTAAACCATGGTAGCTAAAAGGCATATTGAGAGGCTTTAGGGCTTCTTCCTGTCCACAGCTTTAAATACTCCTGAGGGAATTATGGGCTACTGCGTGTGTGCATAATTAATGAGCTGTACATATTTTTATGCAGAAAAAAGCTTCTGCCGAAATGTTGCTGCAGTTCCGCCTTTTGCCCACCCGAAGGTGCTGCAGCACAAGAACAGCAGCAGCTCCCAGCAGAAAATAACTTCTGCAGTTCTGCCTTTTGCCCACCAGAGGCCACTGTGATGATAGAACACAGCAGCAGCTCCTAGCCAGCTAGGGAAGAGAAAGAGCTGCCTTCGTCGCAGCACCTGTCAGGCCAGGGTCAGACAGGGGCTCACAAGGGCTAGTGAGGGAGGACAGACTGGGGCAGGGACTGAATGGAAGTGGAGGCACAGGGCCACAGGGGAGGAAGGAGGTGCAGGGCCATATGGTGATGGGGGAAGGAGTGCAGAGCTACATAGGGACAGAAGGCAGCTGAGTGGGGGATACAGAGATACATTGGGATAGGGGAGGGGGTACAGAGACACAGAGCCATGGGAAAGGGGTGCAGGGCCACATGGGGATTGGGGCAGTGGGTGTCTGAATGGGGGTGGAGGGACACGTGGACAGGGGGTGCAAGGACACATGGGGGTGCAAGGACACATGGGGACAGGGGCAATGTATCTGACTGAATGGGTGAAGCTAGGGGTCAGCCAGGGTCTGCATGGCGGAAGCTTCCTAACAATCCCTCCCCGCCCCGCCAAAAACCTGTTCCATACTTTTCCCACCCATACCCAACACCCTGGCTCCTTCCCAGCAATTTACTTCCCCCTCCCTCAGCTCCTCTGTTACCCCTGACTCCCCCAAGCCTTTGCACTGCTTCTGAGGGGTGCAGGAAATACGGTTCTGCATTGTAGTTTAAATGAATTATTACTCCGATTCCTTACTAGGCGTATTAATACAGTACTCTATTTGCCAAAAAAACATTTCATGAATCTTTTTTGTTGTCTGTATTGTTACAGACATACTTGCTGACAGGTATTTTGAAATAAATGACCAAAAATAATTGAAACCAGTGTGATTATATTGTGTTGTTATTTTGACAAATAACATTTGCAGAATTTTAAAATATTGTGCGCAGAATTTTTAATTTGTTGGCGCTGAATTCTCCCAGGAATATTTACTATATTAAGGTTAGGGACACTGCATCAGTGTTCCCTCTAATTTTCCCACACACACGTGCGGAATGAATTTTGTTACGTGCACCAATATGGAGATGGTGTGTGACATATCACCTCTATATTGGTGCACATAAAATTCATGTGGTGAGGTGGGGCTGAGGAGTTCAGAATGTAGGGGGGGGGGCGCTCAGGGCTGGGGCAGAGGGTTGGGGTGCAGGGGTGTGAGGGCTCCAGCTGAGGGTACAGGC
>NW_020665065.1:1384243-1391584 GCF_002925995.2 Terrapene triunguis | reverse complement strand
GGCAGATCCTGGCCAGGCGGGTTCCCTGAGCGCCTGTGTGGCACTTAATAGGCTGCTATGCAGCTGCGCAGCTTACAGGGAACTTAGTACCGCATGGCTATTAAATAGTTTCAGCAAAGCAAAAGGCTTTACTTTGCCATAACTGCAGTCCTCTGTTAAATCACTAGTGAAGGGGTGATTGCCTTGTTCCAGATACACAAGGCTACCATTCAGCCTTGCACTTCTCTCATGAACTGATAAGCAGAACAGGATCAACTATTTCAAAACAAGTTTTTCATCCAAAACTGGCTTTTGAAATGGACTTTTTGCAAAAAAAAATTGGCAATACTGTCAATGTTTTCGTTTTTCATGAAAAAAAAAAAATGTAGTTTGATATTTTTCAAAATCAAACTATCAAAATTATTAAATAAAAACTGGTAGTTATTCCAAGGTTTTAAATAACATTTTTGAAAAAATATTAGAAAGTACACAAAAAGTGTGCCCACTTAATGGATTTTAAAACCAAAAGAGACCATTACGATAATCTAATCTGACCTGCATAAAACATGCCACAGAACCATGCCAATTAATTCTGCATGACAGCCATAACTTCTGTTTAAGCTATGGATAGCTAGAGAGATTCTAGTCTTGATTTAAAGATGTCAAGTGATGACAAATCCATCACATCCCTAGGTAAGTTGTTAGAATTGTTAATTATCCTCACTGTTAAAAATGCGGGATCTTGTCTGAATTTGTCTAGTGCCCATTTCCAACCACTGGGTTTTGTTATGCCTTTTTCCACCAGATTAAAGAGTCATCTACTATCAAATCTCTTCTCCATGTAGCACTTTTGGTGCTTCGACACTACGATGACTGTGTCATACAAGTACCGGAACAGATACAAGTACGGCTCTGCGAAGACACATCAGATAGAGAGCTCTGCATTGTGCATTTACTTTCAAAATTTAGTAACTGTGAATGACATGCTGAAATGCAAACAAACTGCTGGAAACACTATACTCCATGGCAGGAGCAGTGGCTTTTGTACTTACGCTTCACCAGCATTCCCTGCTCCAGGGAATTTTGGTTGTACGCACAGCAATTTATGTCCTGTAGTCGATGTTTGAAAGTCGCTTTCTCCTTCATACTGCTTCCAATCCTCCATTCCACTCACATCCATGCTCTTACACTTGCCCTGTAGTTTGCCTTTTGTATGTAGGCCAGCAGCAAGATTAATATATTCTGGGGTAAAGCGAGGCATATCCTTAAAGTCTTCCACACTGATCTGAACAATGTGACTGGGTGCCAGCAGTCGAATGATATCTATCAGAAGCAGCAATCCAACACCTTTGGGAATGGGGGGAGGGAGAGAGAACACACAGTTTGCAGAAGGTAGTGCAGTCACACCAGGTAAGCATCTTGCAGATCTGAACCTTGGTTATTAGAGACTCAGGAGTGTCTCTCAATGGTTGTTAGAGATGTACAATAAACTCACACAGAATTAGTGTCATATTTCCCAGTCTCAGAATAGTTACAAAATGTGTATCATGGCATGTATACTGTTAAGATATAGCATTAATCTTCTAATGCATCTCCAAAGATTAGATGTATGCTGGTTTACCTTTCACCCATCCCATTGTATTGATGACCAAAGGCACTTCTTTCTTGTAGGAGTTAAACACATACTTCACTGTGTCGATATATCTTTCTGTATCCTGATCACAACTAGCTTCTCCATAGTACACCATTTTACGTGGCATTCGCTGATGAGTGAATGGTGGACCTGAAAAAAGACACACTGAAGATTAATAGTAAATACTTGGGAGTTTCAGTAATTCAAAGAAAGCGGCCATAAAGAGTTAGCAAAACCCCCAAAACTCCTGAAGCACACATGCTCAATCCCTTTCTGTACTGATGGAAGTTATTCTTCCTCAGTTTGTATCCAGTTGTTTCACCTTTTTTGGAAAGGCTTGTACTTTAAGATTTTCTCCACTTGCTCCAATGAACCCTTCCTCTGCCCTGCAGACCATTTCCTTTCAATTCTGAGTATACAGTCAAGGCCAGTCAGTCTCAATGTCTGAGTGTCAGAAACCTGATAAATCCACTAATGTGGTATGGAACTATACAATTCTTAAACGTATGAGTTTATCAATTTATTTAGATTAACTACTGTTCTAGAAGACAATTTGAGCAGGGTAGCAGTTTTTGGTCAGGAAGTAAAAAAGGAACACTAAATTGGAATAACAAAAGGACTGTGTGCATTACAATTTAGTAGTGTAAATACATTAGTTTTTTCCCTCCATGATGACAGAGCAGCCCAAGGCAAACAGCTGATCCAAAAACTAGACCACACCATTTGGTGGCTGGGAACCTCTTTGGAAACACCCAAGGCCGTATCTACTAACAGGTTTTCTACTTATGATTTTTCAAAACTTACAATATTCTTCCCTCTTTTTCCCATCCCAAGCGTAACAAATTTACAATTTAAAACCAGGGTGAGAAGTTAAAAAAAAAAAAAGTTTCAAACACAAGCCCCAGTAAGTTCTAGGGCCTTTTACCTTTAAAAACACATACTTCTTTGACCCACATCTCTATCTGCATATCTCAAAAACATTAATAAACTTATCCTAAAGTTTCAGTGAGGTATGCAAGTATTATTCCCACTTTCACAGATGGAGAACTGAAGCAGAGAGATTAAATGATTTGCCCAAGGTGTCACATGAAGTCTGTGGCACAGAGGGAAAACTAACTCAGGTCTGCTATATCCCAGGCCAACAGCATATAGAAAAGATCACCCGCGCTACCCACTCCCATAAAATATGTAAAAACCAAGAAGGGAGAATAACTTGCCTGGTAGTTCTGATTTCCTAGAGATAGCACCTTGGAGGATTTCACTCCCGGGTCTTAGCTCCTTACCACAAGATTGGCAGGCCTCCTTCACTTACAATGTTTTTTGAACTGTGAGTAGAGTTAATATGGTTCTGTTAAGACACAGGAGTGAGAATCCTGCACAGTACCTTTAGAGAATAAATATATTTGTATATTTCTGGTGATGAGAATATAGCAAAATACATACCAAGACACGGCTCTGACACATTAATTAAGGAGACACATCCAGGTGGTGTAAACTCTGTCTGTCCCAGATCACATTCCAAATATTCAACACAAGGAAGGCTACAATAAAAGAATAAAGATATTTTAAGATGCACTGCATATTAGCATGTGTAAATAAAACAGAACAACATTTCACTTAGCATATAGCCGGAAAAGAATCCAATTCTGACAGCCTTAAACGCAATGAGAATCTCAGACACTGAATAAGATCACTAGCTTTCTGCCTCCTCTCTCTATTTGACAGACTGTAATGGTCAGGCAATGACAAACTGTAACTAGGGCTCCGTGTGTGTCACGGAGGTCGCGGAAGTCACAGATTCCATTACTTTCTGCAACCTCTGTGACTTCTGCAGCGTCTGGCATGTGCTGGGGGGCCCTGGGGACAGCCACACCAGCCACTGCTCGGGCAGCTCCCGGCAGCAGCTGCAGTCCGCTGGCCCCAGGCACCCCTAGATGTTCCCCATCCTTCCCCCTGAACAGCCGCCCCCCCAGTTTTAGTCACAGGTATAAGTCATGGACAGGTCACAGGCTGTGAATAATTGTTGATTGCCTGTGACCTGTCCATGACTTTTACTAAAACTATCTTTGTAGTTTTAACTATAACCAACTACAACACTAGGCAGAATGCATGGTCTGGACCAATGACAGCCCAATACCATTCCAGTCTTGAGCAGAGAGACTGCCAATCAATGCCAAATTGCACAAGTGGTACACACAGATGGGGACTGCCAATAAACAATTTTTGCTTCATGTTAATTTTCAAAAATATCCAAATCCCCAGTCATTATTTATAAATAATCCTATCAATTTTTCTTGCCCAGATCATAGAAGATTTGAAAATTTGAGTCTTATAGGATTAAAAAAAAAAACTCACTGATTCAGCAACAGGTTAATGAGATATCTGTTAAATGTTGATTTTCCAATACTTTTTGGGCCACACACCAGAATGACAGGACAACCATCATCTTCCTCTGGAAAAACAAACATACCCTGAAATGGACCATTACTATAAATTAATCTCATGCATCCTACTCCACAAAAGTTGACAAAAATTTAATCTCAAGAGCGGAGCATTTTCATTGAAAGATCAGTTTACATAACATGGGCTTATATTTGCACTTTGGAACCAGAACAAGATAGTTTTGTTTAAAGGTGAGGAGGGTATTTACATTTATAAGCACAAACTAAAAAGCCTTCTAAGAGGGTAGACTCCAACACCTGGGCACAAAATCAGCCTTGCAAAATTCTACTTGCCTATGGGAAATTATTTTGGGGCGTGGATGGACAAAAACGGATTTCTCCCCCACCAAATCATCATAAAGGCACATTAGTTTTGGTGGCAGATCAGCAAGGCAGCAAAAAGCCTTATGGGTCATATAAACACTCCCTCCTCCCCCTCTAAGTACCTCAAAATGAGGTAACTCACACTCCGTTTGGTTCAGAAACTCTCCAAGGCTTGAAATCTGACCCAACCTTTTCACTATAGTCAGGGCATGGTTTCACAAGGATGAACTTAAGAAACAAACTCTGAGAAAGGAGCTTTTGCTCCCTTTAGATCACTGCAAAATGTAACATATTCAGTTCCATCAATTTAAGATACTCACCACAACACGCTTGTATTAACTCTTCAATTGCTGAAACTGAACTCTCCGACAAAAGCAGGCCACTTTCAGGATCACGTTTCCCAATACCAGTAGAAGCTAGAGCTGCATCTTCTGGTGTGAAGCAAGAACCCCTTTGTATCTACAGATCAGCAAGCAAATAGCAGAGAAAGGTTTTAGCAAATTCATAACACACCACATACAAAACAACTCCAGAATAACTCCTATTGTCTTATTTGACTGGACAGTGGTACCAGCACAGAATGATTTAGTCACATTAATTGTCTTCTCTGTTCTAGTTCTACAGAAGTCTTAAGTCCAGGTGATAGGAAGGAAGTGCTAGGAACAAGGTCTCATCTTCACTGATGTTCTAACCCCTACTTACTACAGCAAATGGCACCTTATAAATACCACAGACAGATGTGTCTAAAATGGGGAGAATGATACCTCCTTTATAAAGCACTTGAAGATCTACTGATGAAAAGCTCTATAAGAGCTAGGTATTATTATATACAGGTCTACAGCATGCAGACCATTGTAATCCATGGGAAACCAGCCTTATAATTCAAAGGCCTGGCAGCACACCCGAAAGTCACATGACAGACATAGGAAGAGGACATGATTGGAACATGAAACAAAGTGCTCTGGAAACAATAATGGGGCTGGGCCAGTCAAGTGGAGCTGCCACCAACTGCAGACAGAACAGGAAACACCAGAGGGCTGGGGAGTGTGGGGAGAAACGTATGGGAAGACAGTAGCAAGAAAGTGACTGCAACAAAGGACTAAGAAGGATAAGTAGTAAAAGAGGGAGTGAAGTTCTGGCAAAGGATAGATCCATGCATCATATATATATAAAAGAATGAATTACAACTAATTTATACGGTTATAATTCCATCACTGATTCAGTAACAGGCTAATGAAATATCAATAAATGTTGACTTTTAATGACTACATACATGATTCAAGCTTTGGTCTTATAGTAAATAACTAGAATACCTCTATGGAACTGTACCCCCTTACTTCACAATTCCTGGAAACTAGTCTGAATTTTATACACATGACACATGCTGTTTTTCTGACCCACATTTTTATTGCTCCATACACAATTGATCTTCTCCTGAAGCCATGCAAATTTTTCTTCCTCATAAAACAATTCCCATAGGGTAAGATTGAACAAATGCAAGATTTCCATTAAGTAACGAAATGGAAGATGCATTTCACCTTTACTCTGAAGATATGGGAGAACTCTGGGTGATTAAGAATGAATCTTGTAACCGAGGTATCCAGACCATCCAACAGCACCACAGAACACAAAGGGGCAAAATTTTTCATCAGTTTTATTCTAGCATCTGCAAGATGACAACAGTTAGTCTTAAAACACTATATTTCAC
Source organism: Terrapene triunguis (assembly GCF_002925995.2). Classification (NCBI taxonomy): domain Eukaryota; kingdom Metazoa; phylum Chordata; order Testudines; family Emydidae; genus Terrapene; species Terrapene triunguis. The sequence continues at coordinate 1,385,499 of NW_020665065.1, read as the reverse complement.
ACAAAGTAGAATTCAAGTCCAAAACTGATACAATGAACAAATACTTTTTACATTATCTGACCTTCTTAATACCTGTGAGGTAGGTATCACCTCCATTTGACAAATGTGGAAAGAGAAGCAAACCTCTTATGTGATTTGCCAAGAAGTCAGTGATGTGCAGAATTAGAATTCATGAGTTCCTATTTTCCAGTCCTGTACTTGAAGAAATAAAACTACAGAGCTCCATGGAAAATGAGGAAATATATTAGTACCCTAAAGCAAGGCAATAAACAACACTCAGTCATTTTCATTGCCATGAAAAAGTTATAAAGGCGATCTTGACAGTTTGCCAGTGACTACGTTTACAACTATAGACCAAATATTTGTGCGTGTGAATGTAGTGTGGGAAAGATGATGGCTGGATGGCCCTAAAGACTGTAGTACCCACTGGACAGACACAGCATGAAACACACCTCTTCCCTTAGTCCAGGTGAGCTATTAGGATCACCTAGTCTGACCTCTTATATAAAACAGGCCCTAGAACTTCAACCAGTGATTCCTGCTTCTAGCTCAACAACTTGTGATTGAATAAAGCACATCTTTTAGAAAATCATCCAGTCTTGATTGAAGAACTGCCAGCAATAGAAAATTTACTACAGCATTTGGTAATCTGTACCAATGGTTAACTACCCTCACTGTTAAAAATTTGATTCTAATGGGAAGTTATTCTGCTTTGCCTCTAGAGAAACAGCCAGAAAAGGCATCAACAGCAATAGTGGTGATGAGGACATGTAGCTAGACTGGGACCACCCTACGTCATTTCACAGAGGCCACTGAATAATGTCAGGTGAAGATTACTTTTGATCACAACTCTAGTCTGCATTCAGAATGGTGACACAAAGATAAAAGGCTTATCTCACTACAAGGTCTCTGGAATTCTTCAGTCTGCCCCAAAGCAATTGGTTAAGGGTAGCCCTGCATGTAACCAGCCCTAATGTCTCTTTACACCCCTAAATAGCAGACTCCCCACCAAAGCACACTGCTCAGCCCATGCTTACCACGTGGCACATGATGGGCTCTGAGCATCGCCCTGGCTGATATCCTCATCTCCTTCTTGGATTTCTCCAGCGTCTCGTAGGACACTGCTTCGATGGTCAGGGCACAGTGGGTCTGAGGGGAGAAGAGGTCGTAGGAAGGCTGCTCCTGAGTGATGGTAAATCCAAACACTTGGACTGCACCATAGAGGCAGGTCAGGCGGCATTTCCCAGTGAAGGTCA
>NW_020665065.1:1363773-1379243 GCF_002925995.2 Terrapene triunguis | reverse complement strand
CCCCGCGGGGTCCGTGACACGGTGCCCACACCCCCCCTCCCCCTCCTTGGGGTCCGTGACACGGTGCCCACACACACCTCCCAGACCCCATAGACCCCTTCCCTGGCCTGTGGCACGAGGCTTGTGTTTGTGCCTAGGCTACTCCTTGACCCAACTAAATGGAGCCACAAGATGTTCTCTTGCGGCTATACTAGGGGAAAGGTCAAGGCTGGGCCCAGCAAGGCGAGGCCTAGTGCCGGTCATACTGAACTCCACTCCATCCTGCTCTACACCCGTGGGTCTCAACCTTTGTTCGTTAGCGCACCCTTAACAAATTTCAAATGGAGGTGCGGACACCTTTGGAAATCTATTGGCTGTATCTATTCTTGAATTCTGGTCAGGAAGTTTTCAGTCTAAATCTTTCACGGACCTCTTAGACGTAGTCCATGGACCAGAGACAGAACCACTGCTCAAACCTAGAGCGAGGGGAGGACACCACTATGACATGAAGAGCTCTCTGGGCTCTTCCCTGCGCCTGCTCATTAGTGCACAACGTCTCCAGCACAGGGACGGTCTGTACTGATGTGTCTTGTATGTTGTAGGAACCAAGAAAAAAAAAAAGGCCCAGCTGCACGCTTTCCCCTCCTCAGCCTGCACTCCCCCTTATCTGCTCTTCCTCAAAGTCCATCCCAAAAGGGGAACTCCTCCACAAGCATCTGTTAGCCCTGTCACAAACCCTAAAGCTTATGGTCAATGACCAGCACTACTTGTTTGTCAAGTGCTGGCAGTGAATGTGGCCCCTTACCCAGAAAGTTTACAGTCTAGAGCAGTGATTCTCAAACTTTTTTTCCCGCGGACCACTTGAAAATTGCTGAAGGTGTTGGCGGACTACTTAATGATCTTTCCAAATGTTGTTTGTACTGTTAGCTAACTATGGTAAAGCGCTTTGGATAAAAGTGCTACATAAAAAAACTTAATTATTAACTTTTTGTGTTCTACAAATAAAAGCACACAACTCATATTTTAATATCAGTATGTAGTCTTACCTTTCTAATGCGATGGATGTGCCCTCTCTCCCCCACCGCAGCAGCCCTGAGTTGGGGCTTGAAAGGAGGGGGGTCTTTCCCCTGTCATAACAGCCACAGAGCTGAGGTTGGGAAGGAGGGCCGTCTCTCCCCGGCAGCTGAAGCCCTGGAGCTGGGGAAAGTTGCCTCTTTCTCTGGCTGCCCCAACCCTGCATGTCCCAAATTCCCCCACCCCCTCTCCCACCTACCCCTATTTCCCCCAAGGCCACTACCTCACCTTACATGTGCGTCTTCTCCAGGGTCCAGGCACCTAATTAGTGGAGCCATGCCTGCGGGATTCCACTAATTAGGTGGGTGGCCCTTCATTTTCTTGTGTGCGGCTGCCCAGGCGCGCACCTTAGAGGGAACTATCCGCGGGCCACCTGAATGGAGCTTGCGGACCACAATTTGAGAATCTCTCATCTAGAGTATACACATACCATATAGAGGAGGACACACTTATGATGGTAATTTATCTTTTATTACCTTTGTGAGCCTCGCTGAAGAAGTAGTTTATTAGCAGAGATTCTGATGTACATCACACACTGGCTGTCTTCTCTTCTCCCTCCCTATTACATGTAGAACATAGTGCAACATATATAGTAGTTATATCAAAACACTTCTAAATGCCCATAACAAAAGCCCCACACAGCCCACTCTACTTCCTAAAACACTCCAACACCTGTGACCCTTGTTGAATGAAACTATAAAATAACTAACAGAGTGTCCTGTGGCACCTTTAAGTCTAACAGATGTGTTGGAGCATAAGCTTTCGTGGGTGAATACCCACTTTGTCAGACGCATGTACATATAAAATAACTGTTCGGTTTAAAGTGAGAGGGAGGTGGGAGAGAACCACCCTAGAGAGAGTATCCTCCATGAAGATCATGACCTAGTTAATTCATGCCATTTCCACTGACCACAGGGCCTGGGCTCACCTGCAGAATATCACAATAGATAAATCCCTGGTTGGTTTGTTATTTTTACCTCAAAGCAAAACTTCCTCCCTTCCTGGGAAAGTGTGAAGTCCTAGTTCCTGGGTACATGTTGTATCTGTGGAATTTGCATAGGCTGTCTATGTAAATAGTCCAAGGTACTTCAGGGTCTGAGAGTCTAGCATTGTCTGAGAGGCAGTAAGTGTCCATTGTATGCTTCCCAGCCCCTTCTCCAGAGAGCTCTGTACCAACAGCATGATGCTTTCTCCTCCATTCATTTTATATTTGTATCTCTTGGCTCCTTGTTATTGGGCTTTCATATGCCAGAACACGGAGCCTTCTTCTGAATTCAGCATGGACGGGGATTACACGATTGCAGGATTTTTCCGACTGCATAGCTACTCAACAACAGTGAAATCTAGACCAGAAGTTGACATATGTGACAAGTAAGTGAGAAGGGTAGGGCTTGGGGCTGCAACAAATACTATGTATCAGTACCTAGATACTACAGTCAGTGTGGCCAAGCAGGGGGTAGGCTGTAATCACTGCTTACCATGCTATCCAGTATTATCTCACTGCTTCCTTGTGCTCGCGGTCTGTCTGCTAGATCCACCTGGTGCCTCTCATCTTATCCTTAGATTTTAAAGTGTTGGAGCAGGGTCCATTCTGTGTTTGTATAGCAGCTAGTACAGTGGGGCTCCTGCAACCCAATACAAACAATAACAATAATAATACAGTGACCAGAGCTTTAGAAACGCTGTTAGCCTAGATTAGACAGACACAAAGAAGGAAATCATATTTAGCAGGAATAGAAACAGGAGGGGAAACAAGCAGGAAAAAGAGGTGGAACAAGAAGTAGGAAAGCAGATATGGGACAAAAAGACCCACGGCAAATAGACAGGAAGCTGCAACAGAGACGACGCATGGTGGGCTGGGAGTTGGGGCATGCAGGGCTCACCTCTCATTAATAAAATGACAATAATCCAAAATATCACAGCTTAGCTGGTGTGACTGCGGCCATTACTGAAGAAAATCTCTGCTACAGCCAAGATCCACTCTGTGCCATCAGAGATCTGGGAAGATGCAGGTGGTTTCTCCTCCTCTTGTGCCACCTGAGCAGGAGAAAGGGAGCAGAGCAGGGCAGTGAATCTGCCCCATAGGATAGTGCATAAGGGGTTGCTGATTAGGAGAGGGGCAATGGGGATTTGAACTAATAGGTAAGATCTGATGTGTGTTGTGCAACAATAAATAGCGGCAACCTCAGTGTAACCATACAAAAAGAAAGATATTTGTGCTGCTGGTCTCCTCATGAATCCCCCATGAACCATAGTACACGTAGCAGAGGAGGCACAGACAGGTGAAGTGATTTGTCTCAGGTCACCCAGTGTGTCAGCGTTAGAACTCCAGGCTGCCTGGCTGTTGGACCACATTGTTGTTATGCCAGGTGTTGCCCAGGGTGCATCTCCAAGATTCAGTGAAGCCTTCACATCTCTCTCTTGCCTGTGCAATAACACCTGTATTTCTGCAGCGCGGCCTCTGTAAACAGCCATGGCTACCACCTGTTCCAAGCCATGAGATTCGCCATCGAGAAGATAAACAACTCCAGCAGCCTCCTCCCCAATGTCACTTTGGGCTACGAGATCTACAACACATGCTCAGAATCTGCCAACATGTACGCAACGCTGAGTATCCTTGCCCAGAGCAGGCAGCACCACGTGGAAGTGCTCAGCAACTTCACACACTACCAGCCCAAGGCTGTGGCTTTGATAGGGCCAGACAGCAGCCAATTTACCCTCACCACCGCAGCTATCCTGAGCATCCTCCTTATGCCAGAGGTAATCAGTAGCTTGTCTGGAGCAATGCCAGATATATTGTAAGCAGTACGGTCTGTGGCAGGGTCAAACCCAGGAGCTGATTGGGGTAATACTGATTAATCAGAAGAAGGGCAGGGAGTGGGCTTGTGGTTTGGGGTGGAGGTGGCTGAAGGATCAGTGCTCCGAGCAGGTGATGTGACCCCTATGGTCCTTTGTGGCACGTGGGACTCAGTCTCGGTGTGACTCCAGCAGAGGTTAGGCTCATTCCTAGCGCTGAGAACGACATGCAGCCATGCTGCTTACTTGGTTGTTTTTTCAATGTGTGTTGCTGCAGCCACCACATCCATGTGCCCTCCAAATACCAGTCCCCTCACGCCCACAAGAGTCACGGCTGATGCTGGTTCCTCCTGCCGGTATCACTGCTCGATGCCAATTGCCCCCCTCCTCCTCGGGTAATCACTGCTCAGCACTGACCTCCACGCGGTACCAGTGCCCATCCTCTCTGCGCAGTTTCCCAGCTGGAGACACATCCTTTCCCTCATTCCCTTTTGCAGATTAGTTACGAAGCCTCCAACGAGATGCTGAGCCTGAAGCGTGCCTACCCCTCGTTCCTGCGCACCATCCCCAGCGACAGGCTGCAGGTCGAGGCTGTGGTGCTGCTGCTGCAGGAGTTCGGGTGGAACTGGATTGCGATGGTGGGCAGTGATGATGCCTATGGCAAGAACGGGATAAAGACCCTGCAAGAGGTGGTGGCTAAGCATGACATCTGTGCCGCCTACCAAGGAATCATCCCCACGAAGGGGGGCGCCAGCAGCCCAGAGCTGAAGGAGATGGTTAGAGTCCTTGTGGGGACCGGGGTCAATGTCACCGTCGTCTTCTCCAATGTGGACAGTGCTAAAGACTTGTTTGACATGGTGGTTCAGGAGAATGTGACGGAGAAGGTGTGGCTGGGCACTGAGGCATGGTCTCTAGCCTCGGAAGTCTGGAGCATCCCCGGCATCCACAGAATCGGCACCGTGATTGGGTTGTCAGTCAAGCAGGCAAAGCTTCCAGGATTGGAGGAATTTGAATCTGCCCATGCGAGTTCAGAGAAAAGTAAAGTAGCCACGTGTGCCCCTGATTTGGGTGCTGACGGGAGGGGTGGCGGGACCAGCAGCAATGAGAGCACCAGCCAAGGCTGCAATCAGATCTGCACAAGGTGCCACTCGCTCACTTCAGCGCCCCAGACGTTTGACATTTGGACCTCCTTTAACGTGTATTCGGCGGTGTTTGCTGTGGCCCACGGCCTGCACCACTTGCTGGGTTGCTGCTCGGGAGCGTGCAGCAAGGACAAAGTCTATCCCTGGCAGGTGAGTGGGTCATGGGGAAAGGCCCCCCCTCTCGTACAGGAGCGAGAGTCTCCTTGTGTGAAGCTGCATGGGGGCAGCCCAGAGCTCAGGGCAGGTGTGACTATGCTATAGTCAGAGCAGGGGGCTGGAAGTAGAAAGGAGCAGAAGTATAAGTATCTAGCAGGATGAGCAGGTGCCCACCAGCTCCAAGCTCTACCTGCAAGCTGCATGCCGTCAAAGCACCAATAAGGTTTCAAGGCTGGTGAATTGAGTCCCAGAACAGGCCAGCACTGCCCTGCCAATGGGCCTTACCCTGCTCTGGAGAGACCATCTCTAATCAGAAGAGAGGATGGATGGTAGCTGGGGGCCTCGGACACCTGGGTTCAATACCCTGCTTCCCTATAGACTCCGTGTGCCCTTGGGATGCCATTTACGGTAAAATTTTCAAAAGCCCCTAAGTGACTTAGACGCTCCATCTCTTGAAAGCCAATGACACTTAGGCATTTTTGAAAAATATACCACTAGTCTCTGTGCCTCAGTTCTCCATCTGTAACATGGGCATAACAGCACCGCTCTGCCTCCGGGTGGTGGGGGAATTCATGAGAAAGAGGAGAGCAGCAAAGACATGGACCCTCCCACCCTGTTAAGGCTCTAATCTATCCCTGACTGGGGTCTTTGCCCAAGCAGCTGAAGCTGCATGTGGGAATCTTGGGTCTTTTCTGTCTGTGGCCTTTTTGTTTTCCAGCTCCTGGAAAAAATCAAGCAGGTGAACTTCACTCTGCAGAAGAGCCAGGTGCATTTTGATGCCAATGGGGATCCCCTGACAGGCTACGACCTTGTCATGTGGAAGTGGACTGGCCAGACCTGGTCTTTTGATGTATTTGGGTCTTACCTCCAAAACCCAGACAGACTGAACATTGGCCAGGCTGGACTCCTGTGGCATACAAAGGATAATCAGGTACCACAGCATCTGAGCTGCATGCTGGGAAAGGAGTGGCCTCAGGAGGGTAGGGCAGTAGCACCAAACAGGGATTTTCGTAGCTTTGTGTCCCAGGGCTTGGGGGAGCAGACTCCTCCAGGCCGGGAGGGGCCCGCCTCACCACTCTTTCTCCTGCGCTGAGTCACATTTTCTGGTCATAGTCAGGTCAGCTGCATCTCCACGGGTCTTTCCCATAGCAGGGTGAAGCTGGAGCACTCAGCATCTCAGGGTGTAGGCTCTGTAACAATCGGGGCTGGTGGTATGGGGAACAGAGAGTTGACAGGCTCCTGCTTGCATCTTAATTTTCAGAAAAATCTCTCTCAGGAAGAATCACCCCAGGCATGGCCTTGTGCTGCCCCTGCACGCTGCCCTGCCTCTGCTCCCACCCGCAGTCCTGACCCCTTTCCTGGACATTAAGGTGCCTGGAAATATACGGAACAGCCCTGTGGTGAGCAGCCTGCGCCAGTCCCAGGAACTCAGCTTTGCTCAGCCTGTGCTGTTTCCTAGCTGGCCCTAGCTGTGATGGGGGCTTGCTCTTGGCAGGCCTGACCCTTGCTGTGCTTTCATCTAGGTACCTGTGTCAACTTGTTCAAAGGTCTGCGTAAAAGGAGAGAAGAGGATGCAGGTGGGGCTTCACCAATGCTGCTTTAACTGCGTGGCCTGCCCCACAGGAACCTTCCTGAACAGCAGTGGTCAGTAGTCATAGGGGTCACAGCCAGGCCAAGCTGGTTAATCTTGTCCTGCCATTCCTGTGTTCCTATCCTATGCACCTGGCTCCACGCTCCTCTTGTACACGCTTACTCCAGCGCTTCTCTATGCTCCTTACTTTCTCCTTCTCCTCCATCCTGGCTGCAGCAGTTTCCTCTTCTCCTCCTCCCATTCCCTTTTCCCTCCTCTTGCGGGGCCTGGTGACTAGCGTTTGAGATGCAAATGGCCCAGTGCAGCTTGCTCTCTGACTTCTCCATTTGTATAGCTCTCAGAAGGGCTGCAGTGCTGTGGGTATGTAAATACCGGGTCTCCCCCCCAGCACAGAGTGCTGGCTCCAGTGCACTCCTGGCTGGTGCTGGGAAGCTGTGGTTTCAGATGGGTTGCTGGGAATCAGATGAACAGGTGAGCTGAAGCTGCCTGACTCCTCTCACTGTGAGCTTTGGGTGGGGGAAGCAGGTGTGACAGCTGCTGCCTGCCCTGGGAGGAAGATCCTGCCCACTGTTGTCTTTGTCCCGTTGGCGAGGCAGGCAGACAAACAGACAAACCCAGAAAGAATGAACAGCACCAGGTGGCAATAAATATCAGGGCGGAATTTGGTTAGTGGCAAGTCGATGGTGCTGGAAGTGATATGAAAATGGTTGGATGCTGAGGGCCAGGTGGTGCCCAGGGCTGACTGCAGGATTAGCTGATCCCCACTGTGCCAGCCACAAATACAAACCTATGGCAAGAGAATGTCTTCGACCCCTTTACTCTCGCTCAGTAGACGCCAGCAGACTCCATGTCCCACTAGAGCATGAGCTTTGGGCAACTGCCAACAGTGGAGAGCTTCAGGGGTAAGTTACTCAGTGTCCTGGCCGGGTGAACACCTCAGCATCCAACCTGCAGTTGGAGGAGAGAGCAGCTGCTGCAGACATGCCAGCCTCTGTGGGGCTGTTTCATCTGCTGGAGCCCTCATCACATGTTCCCCCACCCAGACTGGCTGCATGAGCTGTGTACTTTACCCCTACCAGGACTCCAGGTGGTCTGAAAGCCTTAGTTCACCCAGGTAAGCCAACAGCAGCTACTGCCCCTGACTAAGCTCGGGGGAGCTATGCTGAGGGAGGCCACTCTGTAGACCAGAGCTCTCCAATTCCTTTCCATATCCTGCCACAGACACCCTAGTGGTCTCAGAGGACCATTAACGTCACCAGAATTGCACCCACTCACTCTAGGGCTGAGGCCTTTGGGTTTGTCACCTTTTATACTGTCTCACTGAACCTTGTTTGGAGATGGTGCACGTTGATCCCAGGTCATTAAAGACCCTAAGGCACTTTACATAAGGGCTGGGTTGTTATCCCCAGCATCTGTGCTCCACCCCAGAGGCAGCTGCATCCCAGTGGTGGGTGATCCTTGTACGCAGCTTGTTCAGTGTTCTGGGATCCTTTCAGGCATGAGGTGCTATAAGAAGGCAGATCATTATTACCATAACCAGCGTGGTGTGTGAGCAGCATCTCAGCTCCTCCATTCCCTTCCTCTGCAGACCTCTACAATTGCCAGCCCTGTGGGACAGATCAGTGGGCCCCAGTGGGGAGTGAAATCTGCTTCAATCGGACCACCGAATTCCTGTCCTGGGCTGACCCCGTCTCCTGGGCCCTGCTGACTGGCATCACCCTGCTGCTGCTGCTGCTGGCAGGGACAGCTGCCCTCTTTGCCCAGAACCTCACCACGCCAGTGGTCAAGTCGGCAGGCGGGAGAATGTGCTTCCTCATGCTGGGCGCTCTGATCTGTGCCTGCTGCAGCCTCTACTGCTACTTTGGGGAGCCCACCTGGCACACGTGCCTGCTGAAGCTGCCCGTCTTCTCCATCAGCTTCACCATTTGCCTCTCGTGCATTGCAACCCACGCCTTCCAGATCATCTGCATCTTCAAACTGGCTTCTAAGTGGCCTGCCTTCTATAGAGCCTGGATGAGCCACAATGGACCAAACCTGTTCATCGGAGCCTGCACAGCCGGCCAGGTGGTGATGTGCCTGGTCTCGCTCAGCACCAGTCCCTCAGTGCCCAGGAAGGACTACAAGACGTTTGCGACACTGATCATCTTCCAGTGCTCGGAAGATAACGCTGTTTGGGTACTACTCTACAACACATTGCTCAGTATCTGCTGCTTTGTCATCAGCTACATGGGGAAGGACCTGCCTGAGAACTACAACGAGGCCAAGTGCATCACCTGCAGCCTGCTTATCAACTTTGTCTGCTTCATCTGCTTTCTCACCACCTATTTCTTCTACCAGGGCAAGTACATGGTGGCCATCACCGTGCTGTCCAACCTGACCACCCTCTCCGGGATCTTTGGAGGCTACTTTCTCCCCAAAGGCTACATCATCCTCTTCCGAGCAGAGCTCAACACCACTGAGCACTTCCAGATGTCTATCCAGAGTTACACCACGAAGAGGAGCTCGGACTGAGCCCACGGGCGGGGGAGCAGGGACACCTTGGGGTTTATATGGGGTGGGTGGGAGGTCCCTCACAGCTATTGATCTCTGTGCTCTCAGCCTCCCAATATGGGGGAAGAGGGTGTGAGAGATGTGTGCAGGGAGCTGCAGGGGGGCTCTAACGGGAGCTGGGGATGAGATGGGGGGCGCAGAGGGGTGGAGAGAGATGAGCTCAGGCCTGTGACTACCTGCTGGGCTGTGAGGTGAGAGTAGCCGTGTGGGAATGGGGGGGGTAATGAGCAACATGCCCTGCAGGGGGCACATGGGAGCACGCTGGCCACATGGGGCCAGTGCTGTGGGAGGTGGCAGCAAGAACAGGATAGACAGGAGCTCCCACGTTTCAGTTAGAACCTGGGCCCGGGGCCTTGCCTCACTCCCAGCCAGCCTGTGGGTGAGGGACAACTCAGCTGCCATGCTCTTCGTCTTCCCTGCGAGTGGAAGGGCGGCCCTGTGACAGAGCTGTGTGCAGGGGCCTGTGCAGGCCACGGAGGTGGTGACCCCACAGCCTGTGGGGGGAGGGAATTTAGGGGCAGAGCAGCGAGATCAGCCCAGGGCAGTAACACTTTGCTCTCCCCTTTCGCGGCTCCCCCCACCTCCAGCCCTCCAAGGGACAGTGCTTCCCAGAGCCCCATCCACACCGGTCCTGCCGCCAACTCCAGGGCTGCACTTCGTAGCAGCACAGGACTGGCTCCATGAGCTAGTGCACATCCTGAGCCTGGCTATACGGCTCCAGCATTTCAGGAGCACTGACTCCCACTGCTATCCCCTGCATGGCATCCTCATAGCCGTAAGATGGCAGCGCTGCATGCCACCCGCCCAGTTCCAGCCTAAGTTGCAGATCACAGACCTGGAGACAGCAGCAGGTCCCAGGGGGGCCACATCCTCCAAGACCAGACTGCTGTAGGATATGGGGAATGGAATGGAAAAGAGGCACAAAACCAGATGGCGCAAGTCATTCTACAGTACTGTGTCCTGGCTATTAAACACCTATCCCCAAGAGACAGATCTGGGCTTCTCTTTTCTCCCTACTAAATGGATGGAACGCTTAGTGAGTGGGGCTGGGTGGGGAATGGGATCCCCATGAGCCCAGCACCTCGGAACAGGAGGCTCTTGATGATTTGCTCATGCCCATGGAACCGAGTGGCCTGATGGTCTCTCAGGCTGGTTACCCAAGAGACGTGAGAACAGCTTCCTGGGAGGCTCAGACCATTGGCTTTGTCAGCTCAAGGTGGAAAGGGAGAGGCTGAGCACCCTGGCCAGCCTAGGATAAAAACGCCCCTTTTCTCTCGGGTGCTGATGTGGGCAGAGAGCGGGGCTGGGAACATGCTGCTGCTTCTCAGCACCAGGACCCACGCACAGGCTCATTCACTCCCACGGCCATATGGAACACTAAGCAGAGGGAACTTACATAGTGGGCACTCTGATCCAGTCCTCATGCTCTTCTCCCCCTGCATCTGAAGCCATCTCACTGTGCCCTCAGCCCCTCCCTCTCGCCTTCCCCACAAAGTTCCGACATTAAGTATTTTTGTCAGATAATTTTTACTGTTAAACTGCCATTAAATATAACACAGGAGAAAAAACCCAAATGTCTCTCCAGAACAGCAGCAACAGCACCCAAACGGCCACCAACAGTCAATCAAACTTAACTGAAAACTCACGCACTGCTGCATTACAGCCCATAGTTAGCCCTGCTCCTGTCCCTGAGGACTTACAAGAGCCTTTGCCAACACTGGCAGGGTGACTGGCTGCAAGCTGCGATTCCCAGGGCCTGGTGGATTTGCCCAGGGAGGCTGAATGCAGAGCTCTGCCCCTCTCTCGGGGGGAGTCACTCAATTGTCAGTTTCAGCTGAGAGCATCCAGGGGAATAACATTTGCCGCCACCTGTACGAGGTTCCCTTCCAGCCAAGTATGCCAGCAATGACCAAGGGGACAGAGCTGTTCTGCCTGGAGCAGTTTATAGCCTGTCCCTCAATGACAAGGGGCTCTTTCTGCCAGGGCCTCCGAAGCCCCTCTGCTTTCCCTGCGGCTCTGGGACAGGCTCCCACCCAGCAGCCTGCACTCAGCAGTTTGCTATTTGTTGCTTCATGCTCCACGAGTGATGCAAACTGCAGTGCCTCCTGCAAACTCCAGGCCTAGCCTCCACTGTGCTGGGAAAGAGCTTCCCTGTAGATGGGCAGGAAGCCGACCGAGCTTTCTGAATGAGATATGCAGGCTCTTTGTCTTCCCTGGATACCCAGAACACACTAGGCACCTCCTTGCTCCAAAGAGCTTCTATTCTCAGCTCAGTGACACAATAAGGTCATCACCAAGGTCTATCGTGGGAGGGAGCCTGGGGAGAGGAAGGACGATGATGCCAATAACACAGTCATCCTGGGATGCAGAAAGGCGTGCACACAGCTGGGACAGGCTACTGAGGGAATTTGTACACAAATACCGCAAGCTCACCCCCCCCCCCCTCCCCCCCCCCCCCCCCATTCACACACACTGCTCACTCACATAGGCCAGTAGGCTACAGGGTGTCTCTCTGGATTCACTGCCAGGGAATTTTTCAGGTAACAGTTTTACTCTTCAGTATAAAACCTAGGCCAAACAGCAAAAACCGCCAAGCCCCCACCCCCAGTTCTGGCCACCATGGGCTCCAGCTCTCAGAGGCTTTTCCCCTTGGATCTCTTAGCACTTAGAGGAAACAACACATTGCACTGCAGCAGGAGCCCATCTCCATCCTTCCCAACTGAGGCCAGGTCTTCTTCACTACCACTTCTGTATAACTTGTCACTTTTTCACACATAAGTTACACCAATCTAAGTGCCAGCGTGGACAGCGTTATGTCGGCGGGAGAGCATCTCCCAGTGCCTCTCGCAGAGGTGGATTCATTGTGCTGACAGGAGAACTCTCTCCTGTCGGCCTAGAGCGTCTTCAGCGGACGCGCAGCAGTGGCGCAGGTGCAGCTGTGCCTATGTAGCGCTCCTAGTGTAGACTAGCCCTGAGTCACTTGGTGGCTTGATAATCCTTTACTCCCTTTCCAGATGGGCCTGATAGTTGAACAGGGCTACTTGGCCCCAGCCCCCAGCCCGTAAAGGGGGCTGAACACCTGTTACACAACCACAAACACGAAGCACTGTGCACACACCCATATACAAACATTGCACACACTCCTCCCACACACTATACTATGTAGAGGGGCACTCGCTCGGCCCTAGGGGGTTGTGAACAGGCACTTGCCTTCCCATCTTTGTCATCCAACCACCCCCTTCAGTAGAACAACTCCCCTTCCTCCTACAGGCTCAGTGAAGTCAGACTAGTTAATACCCGAGGGAAAATTTGCAGGGAACCACTAGTGCTGGTGCTTCCCCTTAGAGTCGGTAAGGAGCTGATAACCTAGGACACTGCTGCTGGAGAAGCTGTGACACTTAGCTCCTGACCCCTATGGCCAGTGAAAATCCTGTGGCTGTTATGGGGGAGAGTGGAGAAGGAATCAATGTGCACCCAATTCCCATTGAGCAAGATCACAATCTGCCTCCCTAACCCTGCAACAGTTTCATTTGAGCCTGGGATTCTTTTTCACTTCCTCTCTGGAACTCTGGTGTTACACTGCTGTCTGTCTGGCTCTGCCACCCCAGAGGTGGCTGCATTTCTGTGCAAGGTGAAGTGATCTGTGTACACCCCTTGCAGGGTGTCATGAAACTTTCTGGGCTCATATTTATAAAGGGCTTGGAAATGCTAGAGATGTGCAGTGGCATCACTACCCATGCCCAGCTTCTTTACCATCATTATCCTGTGCATTACTGTAGAGCCGAGAGACCCAGCCAAGAGCAGGGCCCCGCTGTGCAGCACAGCAAGAGGCAGCCTCTGCCCCCAAAGCGCTTACACTCTAAAGAGACTAGACAGGAAGGCTTCTGGGGGAGGCGGAGGCACAGTGCTGGGTTCTTACATCACCACCACGCTGCGGCGCTTCCTCCCATTTTCTGGAGCACGTTCACTGTCTTTTCCTGTGAAAAATCCTGGACTGGAAACTGGTTTATTCTGACACACAGAGTCATCTGGCTTCATGGGAAGTGCCATGCGGGTGGTAACCTCTGAACTGAGGGGAGCAGGGCGTGGCCACTTTGTTTGCACTCTGAGTGCCGTGGATAGCTCAGCGGGGTGGGACACTGAGGGATGCAGACTCCCATACTGCTGCCAAGTGCCCCTGGTAGCCCCTTTTCCTGGGGACAGGATCTTCCCAGGGGCTTTGGGATTCCCCACAGGTGGGGGAATGTGGGGACGCCCAGGGGGAGAGCTGTGCTGTGATCCATGGTTTCCATCCATTTCAGCAGGGTTGTTCAGGCACTGGGGAAGCCCATGTGCTGGGCTCCCCCAAGGAAATCATCCTGCATAACGCTCGTTATCCAGGGATCCCAAAGCACTATTCACTGGTACGGACATCATCATGCTCCCTCTTTGACAGATGGAGGTTGAGGCACAAAAAGGAGAGAGACAGGCCCCAGGTCAGAGTCAAATGTCAGGTTGCCCGAGGGCCAGGCCAGTGCCCTCTGCACTAGACCACACTGCCTCGAGACAGGATGGCATGAATGAAAGAGGGGGGAGCACCTGCTATGTCCAGCTCGCTATTCATGTCCCAGGACGCGGGCTCTTCTTGACTCTCTAGCTGGACTAGTACCTGCTCCTCTCTAAACATCATTATCACGCCGTAGGGCCCTGCAAGTGGAGAAACAGCCACACTCACTTCCTGGCACCAGATGGAGGCAGGATGGGGATCATTAGCCTCTGACAAACAGAAAGTCATTTCCATGTAAACATGAAGATGAAACTCTCCCTGCAGAGCCAGGGATGAGGTGGAGCCTGCTAGCTAACGAGCATCAGAACCGTTTACAGAGCTCTGCTCATGGCAGCGTCTGGCTGCTCTCAGCAAGGCATTTGCAAGAATCCTTCTGTGGTGGTTCCTTTCATGCTGGGGTCCCCAGACTTGTGCCCTGTTGTTCAATGTGACATGAATCTGTCACACATTTTTACACTGCAGAAGGTATGGCAGCTGGATGGTGCCAGCCATCAGCTTTAGACCAGGCTTGGGCCAAATACAGCCAGCAGGGCTCTGCACTGAGGGGCCAAGTGCAGTATATGGTGCCTCCTGGTCCCAGCATGCAATGCAGCCTTGCTGCCTGGATAGCACCTCTGGACTTGTTTCACCATTGCCATGCACCTTGTGTCGTCATTCACACCAACGCAAAGGGAACATAAAAAGCTACCATTCCAATATGGCACCATTCCACCCTTGACGCTGGTGTAACGACCACACAAGCTTCAGGTCTCCTTCTCCCTCTAGGACAGTCTTGGTGGGCTGCATTTCTATGTTAAGGATGGGGCATCTGTAACATGGTCCACTGTAGGCAAGACCAGTGTGCCAGTAACCTGCCCCATTCCCACAGTGCCCACGGTGTGGGGGTTTGCTGTACTTAAACAGGTAAAACATACAGCTCAAAAACAGTGATTTGAGACAACAGACATGATTGCACAGAAGGGTCTCCTAGCACAGGGCCAATGCCACACAGACTGTGCAAATCAAGAGAGGTAGAAGCGTCCATAAATGGCCCCTTCTGGATGAACAAAGTAGGCAGTTGGTGCACAGACCCGTAATAGCGCACACAACAGCGTTCCCATATCGCCATCCAGAGGGGGCACTTTAGACAGCAACGCTTCACAGTCTGGCCCAAGCAGACGGGAGAAGTCTGACGGGAATATACACCCGAGTCCAGCGCTGGAAGGAAAGGGCTCCTGAAGGAGAACCTTGACCCCAGAAGTATAAACCCAAACCGAAGAGTCCTGGAGCAGGAGACTCGTGCCCCATGGGAGCTGCCCTGGGGGGATAGCGCTGCCCCCCATCACTGCTCACTTTGCTCCCCTGAGACCGGTCCTGGCCAGAGCAGAGCGGGCGGCTTCCAGAAAGGAGGCTGCTCCCAGCTCCCGGGACACCCGAGAGAGTGAAAACCAGACCCCGGGCTGCCCGACTCCCCGCCCTGCACCTCAGCTAACGGAGACACGTCCCCCCTGATCAGTGTCCCGGGGCCAGGACAGCAGTCACACAGCCCCTCCCCCCGGCCGCGCGCTGCCCCCCACCCCGCGCTCCCGCCAGCAGCCCCCCCCGGCCGCGCGCTGCCCCCACCCCCCGCGCTCCCCCGGCCGCGCGCTGCCCCCAA